>NC_141874.1:319241654-319544684 GCF_056163025.1 Triticum urartu | reverse complement strand
CGTCTTCAATCCCAACTATGCTACGTATGAGGTGTCAAAGATGATATGCAAAAATGGCTCAATGCTATTGCTTACAAGCTCTTTGTTGCTCCTCTTTTGCTTAAAAGCTTTGCTTGTTTTTTTGAAGCTAGAGCCAAGTATGATATGAGACAAGTATGTAAGATATGCATGGGAGAGACTTATGGAACTAAGATGGTAACAAGATCACTACGGTGCACAATAGCGTGGCCCGGCAATTTTCAACTTGCTAGTCTCGATGGGTAAGCTACGCGAAATGGCTTGAGTTATCAATGCAAAAGCAAGGGTGAGATGTCGTCGCGGTTACCGTCCGATCTTACGGTAAGAATGAAGTTGTTGAAGCCGGTGTGGTGTCCGAGTTGATGATCGAGTGGCGGCGATGATGATGTACAAATGCGCCTAAGTAGCTGAAACACCTTAGGACACAAGCGAAACTGCGGTTCGAAACTCAAACAACCACGAGAAATAGTGCGGAAGAACACGAGTGTTGGTATGGAAGCAAAATGGTGCAAAACAAAAGATGGCCGAAAGTTTCTGGATGGTCCGTGCGCATGGGGTAAGTGAGGCCCGTGTGCACGGGGTCTCGAGGGCCCGTGTGCGCGGGGTGTGCTGGGAGCGGATGAAATGCTCCAGATCCGTGGGGATTTTCCAAGGTAAGGCAATTTCGAGGGTTTGGAAGGTGGGGAAGCAGGAAGATGGGTAGATCCACTTGCCAAACTCCAAATTCGTGGATCAAAACAACCAAATCTCACAAGATCCAACAAATTCCAAGAAAAAAATTTTGGGCTATTTTTGTGGGGATTTTCGAATTTGGACGACAAACAACAAAATCAAGCTAGCAAATGGGGGGATGGGACTCCAAGATGTGAATCAACCTTGCTCATGATACCAAAATGATATAGGATGAAATCCTAGAGGGGGATCTTTTCACACTTGGAGGGGGAAAAGGGCAAACTCTCAAGAACACAAAGAGGAAATCACTCAAACAATTCCCCAATTACACATCCACTAGGATAGCAACATAAGATCCACAAGTCACAAACACAATCAAAGGAAAGATACAATGGCAAAGTTCTTCCCACTCCTAGGAGATGAGGTCTTGAAGATAGTCTTCTCCTAGAGGAGGTCTTGAAATCCACTAGGATTCTTCCCAAAGGGGCCTTGATTCCACAAGTGGGAAGGTAGAAGGAGCAAAGCTCACAAATATCTCATCTAGTACTTTGCTAACCCTAAACATAGCCCTAGGTATGGTTTATATAGTCTTGGGGTCGAAGTAGATGAAGAGGGGCTCAGATTGGGGATCACAGCCATCCATCCTGGGAGGCCCGTGCGCACGGGGTACTCCAGCGCCAGCTCCCTGTGTAGTCCGTGCGCACGGGGTCTTCGAGGCCCGTGGGCACGGGGTCGCCTGGGAGGTGCAGAGTTGGTCTTATTGCACTCCTTCTTCCTCCTTGTGGCCTTGGGGTCCTTCTCCTTGGCCTCTGGGATGCTCCCCAACTGCTTGGTGGCGGTTGTCCTCGTACCTAGTGATGCACAATGATCCAAGGTGAGGTAGCAACCAGGTCCAATAGACAATCATGTAAATCTTGAAGAGGAGCGGGTTCACCTTAAGTCCGGTAGGTCCACTTGGAGCTTGATGTGCTATGAAGGTGTACATGGTGATGTCCGTAGGATGCTCTGCATCATCCCCTCCCCCTTGGGAAAGATCCGAACTCGGATCGTAAACCGTATCGCCATGTACACGGTAGGAATTGATGCCTTGTTGCTCGGTGAGGTGCTCTAAGATGTTGGTGCCGTGCAATGTGTATGCCTTCCCATGACGAAGATAGCTCATGATGGTACCACCTTGCAAGACCTTCAAAACGAAAGAACATGATAAGCACTTGGAAAAACCCATGAGGTTAGAGTGAACGCAAAGCCTATCATTCGGGAAGGGAAATGCCCAACAAGTGAATTTATCATGTGTATCATAAGGAAGGGCAAGGTAGGGGAACAAGTCGTGGAGGCATATGATGCGAGTACGCCCAACTATAAGCAAACAAACATGCTTCACAAGTAAGATGTCATGTGTGTAAATGGTGGGCATATATAATGCACATGACATAACACAAGCATGAAAGCAAGATATGAGAAAAGCATCGTCAATGTATTGGTGAGAGGGCGTATGTAAATAGCAATGGGGCATAATGACTCTTCCAACACAACAAGCATCAAAAGCATTGGGCACAAAGAAATCATGGCAATAGCTATTAGGATCTCCACCAAGCATGCAAATACACAGAGAAGTAGTATAATGGTGAATCACATGTAATTGCAATAAAGGGTCACAATTGCATGGCAAAGGCATGGAAAGAGGCATAACATGCAAAGTGAACAAGGTACAATGGGTATAAAGTAACAAGTGATATATAGCCCATAGCCTTGTGAGAGCCAAGTAGAAGAGATGCGCATAGTCGTTGCGCGAAGAGAATGGTAGGAAGGACAATCCACGGGATCCCAAATCGTCGTTGCTCTCAAGAGCTCGTTTCGTCAACTCTTGGGATTGACAGGTTGACGAGTATACATGAGTACCTACACACAACAAAAACAAAGGGAAAATTGTGTGTGCATGGTAGATGTACACATCATCCATCATGATGTGCACGGGCTTGTGTTGGTTAGCACAAAATATCCAATGCTCAAATAAATGAGTTGCATGATATAGAAATATGTCATCCATCATGAGAGGTTTGTTGTTTTGTATAGCATAATGGATACGCCAAGGATGTAATGCATCACGAGCAATATGTAGAGCATTGTTATTCATGGAATGCATATGGTGCACACAAGGGATGTAATCATGCGATACACAATTATTTTCATGGAATGGCATATGAGGTGAATTGCACAAGTCAGGTAAATGAAGCATGGCAATATCATCACATGAAAAACAAAAGCCAATGACCATCATTTCGTCATCTACGCCATAAGTACAAATGGGATTTATTTGAATGGGGCATGCATAGCTACTATGTTGTTATTGAAATGATGCAATATGGGATATCTCACTCATAGCATATGAAAAGTTCAATGGATTTTCAAACATGATGTGACCAAAAGAATTTTCACATGATATCATATGGAGCAATGCATCACAACTAGGAAACTCAACATGCTCATCATCATATTCATCATAAATAGGTAGCACATCTAAGCATGTAGAAGACATAGTATGTGGTGCATCCATAAGGTGGTCATCATCATGCAAGCAATCGATGTGAAGATAGTCCACTAGTGGGAGAAGAGAAGCACCATCACCTATGTTACCTATGGGGCTCCACTCATGTGGTGTAGGTGAGGTGTCAAAGACCAAGTCGTGGTCATCTTCATCATGATGGAACCATGTGGGGGGTGCATCGTATTCCACCATGGCCATCGTCGTCTCCATTGGAGTTATTGACTCGTCGAGGATAGGCACGTCATCATGTAGGAGACCTAGAACCAAAGAAGAAAACACACTCGGAGTAGAGGTTAAGTCATTAGAAATCATAGTGGTCTCACATGCCGTCTCAACTACCTCATTCACTAAGTGTTGTGGCTCACTCACTCCCTCTTGGATGCTCTCACTCATATGGTTGGTAGAGTCATTCAAATGGCTCTCAACCTCACATAGGATGTGAGGCATGCTCTCAAGTGTGGGGCTAGTGGTGGTCACACTCATCCTCTCATAGGAAATGCTCTCAATGTCATGTAGGGTGGAGTCACTCATGTGGTGGTGGATCTCCTCACATGGCTATTGGGCCATCTCGTCACATGTCGTTGTCGGAGAGATGTTGGTGCAAATGTCTCCATGCTAAATCATGTCGTGGTCGTAGCCGTGGATGAAAGCCAAATATGGCACATCATCATTCTCCTCGAAGACCAAAGATAAGGTCTTATGAGCGGTCTCGTAGCTTGACTCAGAGTATGAGTCCAATATGGGCGCCGTCTTCATGTTGTTGAAGAGGTTCGTGCTCATCGCCCTGGTCGAAGGGGATGGCCCTTGCTCGACCTTCTTGTCGCCGTCTTGTTGTTGGAGGCCCAAATGATGTGGCACCTCGTAGCTCGTCTCCATGACCGAAGGGAAACTCCCATGCTCGACCATCTCCCTTGAGGGACTTCCGAAGATGGAAGTGTCTCCCTCGCTCGTAGGTGATCTCCTTGGACTTGATGATGTCGAAGTAGGCGTACTCATGGGAAGTAGGCGAAGATGCCGTACGTCCAAAGGCGAAGATGCCAAAGTTGTTGTCGAAGCCGCAGCCTTGGGGTCGATGGTGCTGTTCGGTAGAGCCCGTGCGCACGGGGGTGCAGGAGGCCGTGGGCACGGGGTCCCATGTGCATGGGGGTCCAAGGCCCATGTGCACGGGGGTGGCAGAGAAGCCAACTCTCATCTCGAAGGTCGCTCTTCATGGTCTTGGCGGTCGCCTCGAAGATGATGACGGTGCCGCGTGGTACTTGCATCGCATGGCCGTAACGAAGACTTATGACTTGAGCGTCTCCGTCGTGAAGAGGACGAAGTTGTAGAAGGCGATTGGCCATCATGGTTCGGATATCGGCTTTGAGGGAACTCAAGGATGTGTCGAAGTAGTCCCTTGTACGTTGCTCGGATTGTCGTAGGTCAGTGGCGAAATTGTCTATGCGGTCACCCAAAGCAAGTTGTTCTTGATGCAAAGCTCAATGTGCACCAAAGAGTTGTGACTTGGTGACGAAGTTTGTCATGTCGCCATCTTTCTCTAGGAAGAGTGGATTGGTAGAAGAACTCGACCTATCCATCATGAGAAAGTGGTGGTGAGTAGGAAAAATGAGAGAACAAAACCAAAGTTACCTTTTTCGAAGATTGTGGATGTAACAAGTATGATCTCACGTGATGCTATAATAGGGGAATTGGTACCGGGAGTTGTTTCTCACACCTACAAGTAAAAGGCTTATGGAGGAGCTCGGTTAGGATGGTGGCAAAAATTTCAAGCAAATGTTAGTCAAGATGTCGATAAGGTTGAGAAGATTCACAAAAATGCAAGTAAAAACAAATAGATCAAACCCAATGGTATCACTAGGAACACACACACGGAATATAGATGGGGTCAACACAACCAAGGGGTGAGCTCAAAATGTGCAACCAAGGAAAATGCTCTTGTTGTGCGAATACTAGAGAGACGCTAGCTCGA
Organism: Triticum urartu; assembly: GCF_056163025.1. Classification (NCBI taxonomy): domain Eukaryota; kingdom Viridiplantae; phylum Streptophyta; class Magnoliopsida; order Poales; family Poaceae; genus Triticum; species Triticum urartu. Next base: position 319,539,483 of record NC_141874.1, on the reverse strand, counting down.
TTGCTCAAATGGGCTAGATACGCATGTGCACCAACCTATAAGAGAAACGTGCCGTCTTCAATCCCAACTATGCTACGTATGAGGTGTCAAAGATGATATGCAAAAATGGCTCGATGCTATTGCTTACAAGCTCTTTGTTGCTCCTCTTTTGCTTAAAAGCTTTGCTTGTTTTTTTTGAAGCTAGAGCCAAGTATGATATGAGATAAGTATGTAAGATATGCACGGGAGAGACTTATGGCACTAAGATGGTAACAAGATCACTACGGTGCACAATAGCGTGGCCCGACAATTCTCAACTTGCTAGTCTCGATGGGTAAGATACGCGAAATGGCCCGAGTTATCAATGCAAAAGCAAGGGTGAGATGTCGTCGCGGTTACCGTCTGATATTACGGTAAGAATGAAGTTGTTGAAGCCGGTGTGGTGTCCGAGTTGATGATCGAGTGGTGGCGATGATGATGTCCAAATGCGCCTAAGTAGCCGAAACACCTTAGGACATAAGAGAAACCGCGGTTCGAAACTCAAACAACCACGAGAAAAAGTGCGGAAGAACACGAGTGTTGGTATGGAAGCAAAATGGTGCAAAACAAAATATGGCTGAAAGTTTCTGGATGGTCCGTGCGCATGGGGTAAGTGAGGCTCGTGTGCACGAGGTCTTGAGGGCCCGTGTGCATGGGGTGTGCTGGGAGCGGATGAAATGCTCCGGATCCGTGGGGATTTTCCAAGGTAAGGCAATTTCGAGTGTTTGGAAGGTGGGGAAGCAGGAAGATGGGTAGATCTACTTGCCAAACTCCAAATTCATGGATTAAAACAACCAAATCTCACAGGATCCAACAAATTGCAAGAAAACTTTTTGGGGCTATTTTTGTGGGGATTTTCGAATTTCGACGACAAACAACAAAATCAAGCTAGCAAATGGGGGGATGGGACTCCAAGATGTGAATAAACCTTGCTCATGATACCAAAATGATATAGGATGAAATCCTAGAGGGGGATCTTTTCACACTTGGAGGGGGAAAAGGGCAAACTCTCAAGAACACAAAGAGGAAATCACTCAAACAATTCCCCAATTACACATCCACTAGGATATCAACATAAGATCCACAAGTCACAAACACAATCAAAGGAAAGATACAATGGCAAAGTTCTTCCCACTCCTAGGAGATGAGGTCTTGAAGATAGTCTTCTCCTAGAGGAGGTCTTGAAATCCACTAGGATTCTTCCCAAAGGGGCCTTGATTCCACAAGTGGGAAGGTAGAAGGAGCAAAGCTCACAAATATCTCATCTCATACTTTGCTAACCCTAAACATAGCCCTAGGTACGGTTTATATAGTATTGGGGTCGAAGTAGATGAAGAGGGGCTCGGATTGGGATCACAGTCGTCCATCCTGGGAGGCCCGTGCGCACGGGGTAAGTTGGGCCCGTGCGCACGGGGGTCCCGTGGGCACGGTACAAGCCCGTGCGCACGGGGTGCTCCAGCGCCAGCTCCTTGTGTAGTCCGTGCGCACGGGGTCGCATGGGAGGTGCAGAGTTGGTCTTGTTGTACTCCTTCTTCCTCCTTGTGGCCTTGGGGTCCTTCTCCTTGGCCTCCGGGATGCTCCCCAACTGCTTGGTGGCGGTCGTCCTCGTACCTAGTGATGCACAATGATCGAAGGTGAGGTAGCGACCAAGTCCAATAGATAATCATGTAACTCTTGAAGAGGAGCGGGTTCACCTTAAGTCCGGTAGGTCCACTTGGAGCTTGATGTGCTATGAAGGTGTACATGGTGATGTCTGTAGGATGCTCCGCATCACCTGTATCTGGGAGCACCTCACCATCCTTGCATGACATGCTCCCGTCACTTTTCCTTTTGCTCCAGTATCTCCATGAGCTACCGGAACCGATATGTTGCTGTGGCATCATTTTCGGATTCGTTGCCGTGGCACCCCTTTCGTTTCCGCCACGATGACAAATTCTTCATAACATGCTCATGTCAACATTTTCATAAAATTGCATAAAACTTGTATACCATCCGCATCATGCTAACAACTTTTTAAAATGTTTAATTTGGTGTTTGCATTAAATTGCTAAATGCATATGGGGATTTACCAGAATTGTTGTTTGATGTTTCCGCCCCCATTTAAATTGCTTAGATTGTGTAGTTTACTTATGTTCACCTCTTGCCATGTTTAACCACATTTAATACTGTTGGGTACATAACCGAGAGAGAACTAAATAAGTCATGTGGTGTTTTGTCAATATGCAACTCGTTGCATATTGAGCTCCACTTAACTTGTAGTTTTGTCTGTGCACTTTGCCATGCCATGCATATTTAAAACGGACATGCATCATACTTGATTGTGCATCATGCCATGTTTATGTGATGGTTGTTTACTATGTTGTTTGCTTCTTTCCAGTGTTGCTTCTTCTTGTTAGTTCCGGTAAAGTTGCGTTTGTGACGATCCGTCCGACTACGTCCGTTTCTCTTCTTCATGGACTCGTTCTTCTTCCTTGCGGGATCTCAAGCAAGATGATCATACCCTCGAAATCACTTCTATCTTTGCTTGCTAGTTTTTCGCTCTATCGCTATGTCGCGCTACCTACCACTTGTTTATCATGCCTCCCATATTGCCATGTCAAGCCTCTAACCCACCTTTCTAGCAAACCGTTGTTTGGCTAAGTTACCGCTTTTGCTCAGCCCCTCTTATAGCATTGTTAGTTGCAGGTGAAGCTGAAGTTTGTTCCATGTTGGAACATGGATATGTTGGGATATCACAATATCTCTTATTTTAATTAATGCATCTATATACTTGATAAAGGGTGGAAGGCCCGGCCTTATGCCTGGTGTTTTGTTCCACTCATGCCGCCCTAGTTTCCGTCATACCGGTGTTATGTTCCTTGATTTTGTGTTCCTTACATGGTTGGGTGTTACGGGAACCCCTTGACAGTTCGCTTTGAATAAAACTCCTCCAATAAGGCCCAACCTTGGCTTTACATTTGCCTAACAACCTAAGCCTTTTTCCGTTGGGTTTCCGGAGCCCGAGGGTCATATTTATTTTAACCCTCCCCCCCCGGGCCAGTGCTCCTCTGAGTGTTGGTCCGAAACGGGTAGCCTGCGAGGCCACCTCGGGCCAACTTGAGGGTTGGTTTTACTCGTAGCTTGACCTATCCGGTGTGCCCTGAGAACGAGATACATGTGACTCCTATCGGGATTTGTGGGCACATCGGGCGGCTTTGCTGGTCTTGTTTTACCATTGTAGAAATGTCTTGTAACCGGGATTCTGAGCCTGATCGGGTCTTCCCGGGAGAAGGAATATCCTTCGTTGACCGTGAGAGCTTGTGATGGGCTAAGTTGGGACACCCCTGCAGGGTTTAAACTTTCGAGAGCCGTGCCCGCGGTTATGTGGCAGATGGGAATTTGTTAATGTCCGGTTGTAGATAACTTCACACTTGACTTAATTAAAATGCATCAACCGCGTGTGTAGCCGTGATGGTCTCTTTCCGGCAGAGTCCGGGAAGTGAACATGGTTCTTGTGTTATGCTTGAACGTAAGTAGTTTCAGGATCACTTCTTGATCACTTCTAGTTCACGACCGATGCGTTGCTTGTCTTCTCGCTCTTATTTGCGTATGTTAGCCACCATATATGCTTAGTGCTTGCTGCAGCTCCACCTCATTACCCTATCCTACCCATAAGCTTAAATAGTATTGATCTCGCGGGTGTGAGATTGCTGAGTCCTCGTGACTCACAGATACTTCCAAACAGTTGTAGGTGCCGATGATACCAGTGTAGGTGACGCAACCGAGCTCAAGTGGGAGCTCGATGAAGATCTTGATCTTTGTTTTGTGTCTTTTCTAGTTGATCAATAGTGGTGCCTAGTTGGGACGATCGGGGATCTAGCATTTGGGGTTGTCTTCTTTTATTTTGGTTCCGTAGTCAGACCTTGATTGTACTCTGGATGATGTATGTTTAACTTGTATTTGTGTGAAGTGGTGATTGTAAGCCAACTCTTTATCCCTTTCTTATTCAGTACATGGGATTGTGTGAAGATTACCCCACTTGCGACTAAACCACTATGCGGTTATGCCTCTAAGTCGTGCCTCGACACGTGGGAGATATAGCCGCATCGTGGGTGTTATAGTTGATTGCTCATATATAGTGCCTAAAACTGTAGAAGTCAACCGCCAAGCTCAAACAGTCATGCCAAAGGCGAATTACAAATAACGCTAGGGTCAGACACAACGGAAGGTGAAAAGCAAGGTATTTATACTTGACAAATGGCACTTTTTTTGAAGGAAAGATAAAGTGGCACTTTTATTTGGCGGAAAGACTATAAGGCCTCTTACAGTCATCGACAATAGCCCACTGGCCAACCTGTCACCACTTCTCTTGCACGAGCGAAACGATGATTTTGCGCCTTTTATGTTGGCAAGCTGTTGTTGCCAAAAAAGGTGTTTTTAGACAAAAAAAGAAGAGGTGTTGTTGCCAGTTGGTCTTTATACGTGTAGAGAAAGAATTGAGTCCCATTTAGTAGTTTTTTAGCCCCATTGATTAGAAGAAGCCCAGGTCAATCTCTAGAGCAGCTGCCCATACATGTTGGGCCAACCAGAACGAAGTGTAGTTGGGGGGCACAGTGGAACAACAGAACGGCCTGGTCCATTCGTTTGCTAGATCCGCCGGCTATCGATCTCAAATGGATGTGGAGGCTCATGGATGGCTTTGTTATACTGTTTCTTAATTGTTTACCGATCCAAAAGTGATGCTTATACAACGTTACCAGTAGGGGATCTTCGTTCTGTGCTAGGTGCACACACTGATGCGTATACAAGGAGGCCCGGTCATGTTCGTCACATCGGATGGTGGGCGGGACACACGTGGACACACGTTCGAGACCCATCGGTACGATGAGAACACTGGAGAGGCACATCGTTCGAGGGGGTAAATCTGGTTATTTATGCCAACAACGGCCCCTCAACCCTAGTCAGTCCCATTTTCACCCTCTCCTTCTGCACCACTCCAATCCCCTCCGAGCTCGCCATCCGCCAAAAACCATGGCAAGCCATCGGATCGCCACCTATGACATGCTCACTCTGGAGCGCCGTTTGGATCTCCTAGTGGAGACCATACCCGACGCGCCGCTCAGATTGCAGCTGACCTGCCTCCGGACTCTTCGGAGCAGGCGAAGGATGAGGAGGCAGAGCGGCAGGTGCCAGACATGGACATCTAGCCAGAGGAGGAGAAAGAGGTGGAAGGCGAGGAGGATTTGGCGCCTCCGGCTGTAGGATTCGGCATGAGCGTCGCGCTGGTCGAATTTGAGGTCACCCAAGCGGAGGAGGCAGTGGAGCAGCATGCCATCCTTGACTCTATCCACTCGGAGGCAGAGGCGAAGGTGGAGCGCGACAATCTCTTCATGGACGTGGAGTCCGACGAGGAGCCGAAGCTGCGGGCGGAGGACCAGGAGGTCGGTTCATCCGGTACTACTGGCATGGAGGTCATCTATATCTCCGACGACGAGTCGTAGTAGGGTAGTTTTATTTATGCAGTAGTGCGTATCTTTCATGTTGTGTGATGCAATATGGATTTAGGGTGTGATATTTGAGGTATGTGGTTCCAGCGGACGAAGAATGAGGAGCGAGCGGGCCTTCTCTGTGGATGTGCGCCCAGAAGTGTCCATGGACATATGAGGGGTCATTTTTGTGGTATGCGGCTGTAGATGCTCTTACATACGAAGGAAGAAAGCCCTCAACTAGGTAGTATGCATGTAAAATCCCAACACTATTCGCCGCCGAAAGAGCTCTCCCCATGTTGCCACATCGATCCCCCTCTTCTTCCCCGTCCGGCAGCCTTGTCGTCGGCAGCAAGAGGAGTAGGGATCCCCTCCATAGGCTTTTGTTTCCCTAGCAACATTGACGAGGTGGTGGCAGCGGTGGAGTGATGGAATAAGGTCTATCGGGTTTCTCCCTACCTCGACACCGTCTGATCTGACGCCGACAAAGGGCATTTGATACTTTGTTTCTCCGACTCTGTGGGCTCTCTTCAGATCTTGATAGTTGGCGTGTGGTTCTTTTCCAATATGATCAATGATATTCTTTCCCACCAGTTGCGGGCAACGGTTTCCTTGTTGAAAATGGAGATCTCACTTATCCAAGGACTTTAACGTCACAACCAAGATGCCTTCGTCGGTTCAGATCTCGGACAACCCGGGTGGCTAAAGTAGCTTAAAAAGGCTCAAGGATGATTCCCTTGGTGGATTCCTCATGGCGGCGTAGATGGTTACTTGTTGCAGCAATGCTCCTCTTGGTGTGGGTGGTACTCATCAACGGCGATTCATCGATGTGAGGGGTTGCTATTTTTCTGCCTTACAAAGTCAATTATGTAAAATATTTATCGTTCTTACTGAATGAAGCAGTTTGTGTTGTATAAAATTGTTATGGACTCTCATAGGGACTGTATGTTCGCTCTAGGGCAGGCCCAGCCATGTTGTTAGGAAAGATTGGATTGCATGCGACACAATGTTTGATCACGTGCACGTGCACATATAAAGGTATAAGGGTGCATGACCTCGACTTGTCTCCCAAGCTATCCACTGTATAGAGGAGAAAGTTTGCGTGGCAATACATGAGCCTAGCCTATAGGTACAGACATGTTCACACACCCCGCAGTCGAAATGTCGTCGGCGACACAAAGACTGGACCGAAACTCCTCGAAGGTGGATGTCGGAAGTCCCTTAGTAATAATATCGGCGAACTATTGAGCGGTGGGAACATGCAAAACTTGTATCCGCCCAAGTGCAACTTGCTTAGGAACAAAGTGTATGTCGAGCTCAACGTGCTTCGTTTGGCGATGATCACCAGGGTTGGCGGATAGGTAGACGGCAGAGATGTTGTCGCAGTACACAACCATGGCCTTATGGACATCGCAAAGCAACTCCTGAAGGAGTTGGCAAAGCCAAGAGCGCTCAGTGACAGTGTTAGCCACTGCCCAGTATTCCGCCTCAGCACTCGAGCGGGAAACCTTGGGCTGTCGTTTAGACGACCACGAGAACAGCGAAGGCCCAAGATTGACGCAGTAGCCTGATACGTCCATTTTGCATCATGTTTTTATGTTCACATTTATTGCATTACGGACTGTTATTTCACTTTATGATACAATTCTTATGCCTTTTCTCTCTTAATTTACAAGATTTACATGAAGAGGGAGAATGCCGGCAGCTGGAATTCTGGACCGGAAAGGAGCAAATCTGAGATACCTATTCTGCACAACTCCAAATGTCCTGAAACTTTACGGAGAATTGTTTTGGAATATATAAAAAATATTGGGTGAAGAAGTACCAGAAGGGGACCCACCAGGTGGCCACAAGCCTGGCGAGCGCGCCCTACCCGCTGGGGCATGCACCCTGAGCTTGTGGGCCCCCTAGACAGCCTCCAGTGCTCATTTTCTGCTATATGAAGGGGACCTGGAAAAAAAACAAGAGGAATGCTTTCGGGATGAAGCGCCGCCGTCTCGAGGCGAAATCTGGGCAGAAGCAATCTGGAGCTCCGACGAAGCGATTCTGCCGTGGAAACTTCCTTCCTGGAGGGGAAATCGAAGCCATAGTCATCACCAACTGTAGCGACCCGACCCAAAAGGATCGGTGCCTCTGTGCTTTCTTTGCCATCCCTGGATCCGTATGTTGGCACACTGATGAGGACACCAATTCTATTTTTACACCCACAACCCCTACTGCTATACATACTAGACCAATTACTAGAGCTCGCACACATCAATTAAATTACCAGGTACTTTCGTTTCTTGGTAACGATTCTAATGTTCATGAGAATATGATGCTGCCTAAATTGGATACATTTGTTTTGCTTACACAAGAAGGGCCTAGCTTGGACAAGAAGGATGAACATTGGAGCAAGAACAAGCATGGAGATGATGGCATGTGCAAGGGGAACAAGAATGGAGTTTCAAGTGATGATTTCAGGAATTTGAAGCCACCATAATGAGTGCATGATGGCTTGGACGAAATATACAAGATGCCACTTCACAAATTTCGTCCAGAGGCTAATATAGGTGTTGCGTCACCTTATTATTGGGTCAGGCCCATGTAATTTCGAAGTACTTAAGTATATGCTATTTTTAGAGTTTGTATGTGTGGGGAAACAAAGTTAGGGTTGGTTTCGAACCCCTCCTACAAGGTGTCACGACATTCCCTCCTACTCCTCCATATATACAACCCTTAGGGCATTGTTTATACTTTGGGTTTTGTTTAGATTAAAGTTCGCCATAGCTGCAACTTCGCGACTCGCGTACTTCATTTGTGTTCATCGACCATACCAAGACGTCACAGAATCCCACCTTGATCAATAAATCTTTCATCTTATATTTGCAATATCCAGATTGCAATATTAGTTTCTTGCTTGTTCTTCGTTTGCTTGTAGGAAATAGACCCTCATGGTCAGGTTGATCGTGCTCTGGTGTGGTCAATAACCTCTTGGAGTTGGTTTAGCGATTGCTAAGGCGTGACGTACTTGCACGTTCGTAGTCGAATCGTAAAAGTCCACTCCTCCAAAAATGATAATCACCATTGAAGGACATGACACCTTTGCCTCTATCAAGTGGTATCAGAGTTCCAGGTTGCTCGGTGAGGTTTTCTAGTTTTTCATAGTTTACATTGAGTCTATTCTTCATACCTATAGTCCACGAAAAAGCCATAAAAAAATTAGGGTTACTTCATCATATCTGAACCAATCTGAGCCTTTGCATAATCTTTTTCGGGTTTTGCTTTGTTGAATTTGCGGTTGCATCATCGTGTCGAGTTGCTGGTTGATACATCTCCAATGTATCTATAATTTTTGATTGTTCCATGCTATTATATTATCTATTTTGGATGTTTTATATGCATTAATAGGCTATTATATATTATTTTGGGACTAACCTATTAACCTAGAGCCCAGTGCCAGTTTCTATTTTTCCTTGTTTTGAGTTACCCGGAAAAGGAATACCAAAGGAGTCCAAACGGAATAAAACTTTCTCGATGATTTTTCTTGGACCAGAAGACACCCAGGGGACTTGGAGTCCAAGTTAGAAGATCCTCGAGGAGGTGACAAGCCTCACGGGCATGCTCTAGGGGGGCGCCCCTTGGCTTGTGGGTCCCTCGAGGACTCCCTGACCCCATTCCTTGGCCTATAAATTGACATATATTCCCAAAACCATAGAGGCATCCACCGAAATACTTTTCCACCGCCGCAACCTTCTGTTCTCGTGAGATCCCATCTTGGGGCCATTTCTGGCGATCTGCCGGAGTGGGATTCGATCACGAAGGGTGTGACGCCCTCGATCTGACCGTACACTAATCATACACGCAAATGTGTACGATCAAGATCAAGGACTCACGGGAAGATATCACAACACAACTCTAGACACAAATTAAAATAAAACAAGCTTTATATTACAAGCTAGGGGTCTCGAGGGCTCGAATACATAAGCTCAAAAAACACAAGAGTCAGCGGAAGCAACAATATCCGAGTACAGACATGAGTTAAACAAGTTTGCCTTAAGAAGGCTATCACAAAAACAACAACGATCGAAAAGGCAAGGCCTCCTGCCTGGGAGCCTCCTAACTACTCCAAGTCGTCAGCGACCGTCATGTAGCAGTAGTCACCCTCGGGGTAGCAGTAGTCATCAGTGGTGTCATCTGGCTCCTGAGATCCGTCATCTGGTCACAACAATCGGGTATGGGGGAAAAGAGGTAGCAAAGCAGCCATGAGTACTCATCCAAAGTACTCGCAAGACTTACATCAGATCTAAACTAAGTATGCATATGTATCAAAGGAAATGGGATGTATCTGTGGACTAAACTGCATAATGCCAGAATAGAGGAAAGGCTTAGTCCTATCGATGACTAGCATCTTCTGGAAACCACCATCTTGCAGCAACAGGAGGGAGTAGAGTAGCATAAAGTAAAGTAGCAGTAGTGTTATCAACCTCGGCCAGAGATCCTTTCTCGACTCCCTACGAGAAAGCAATCCCAGAGCCATACTATCCATTCATCATAACCATGTCTCATAACCATTTCTCATCTCAAGTATCCAGTTCTAGTTGTATCGATTGGGATACAACTCCAAGTGTCCGTTACCGTAGGACAGGCTATCGATAGATGTTTTCTTCCCTGCAGGGGTGCACCAACTTACCCACCACGCTCAATTAACTCCGGCCGAACACACTTTCCTGGGTCATGCCCGACCTCGGCCAAACAATACACCGCAACCCGACCTAGGCTTAATAGAGAGGCCAGCACGCTGGTCTAAACCTATGCCTCCAGGGGTCATGGGCCATCTCCCCGGGAACTCCTGCAAGTTGCGTACGCGGCCGGTGAGCAGACCTAGCTACCTCCTTCAACAAGGCAGGAGCTTACGCAGTCCAACCCGGCGAGCGCCGCTCAGTCGCTGACATCTATTAAACTTCGGCTGATGTATACGATGCAGAACGCCCATACTATGCCCATGTGATGGTTAGTGCTATCAGGCCAGAGGCCCCTCGGATCAAATATCCAAACCATAGTGGATTAGGAGCATGCGGTAATGAGCAGAGACTCACGATCGATGTGACCCCGTCGCTCCGTCTCGAGTACTTGCGGCAAGGGCTAAGAATGCCCAACCACGCCTCATAAGTATCTCGCGGGCACCTTCCAGGTCAACCCGACTCCACATCACTCGCTATTAAGCTCGCGCGGGAACCCCTCAGGGCCGACCCGTCTTTAATAACATGGCTCAGTGCAAAGTCATAGTAACCATAGTAACTGTGTGTCTAACACCAAGGGGAAAACCCGAGAAATCACCCCTGGTGAATTCCACCCGATGTTGTCATCCACGTGAACGTAAGAGGATCCACCCTCGAGGTTCACGCTTGAGGGGTTGCACGATAGAGCCGTAATGGAAGTGGTTAAGGAGGAAATCACCCTCGATGACCATGACCGGATATCTACACTACGGAGATCTCATCAGGAGTGATGTATGAGGTTCCACCCTCGGCACTCGATGGTAACTCTGCAGAGTCGAGCAACAAAAAGGGGAAAGTGATGTGCGGTGTCGGGGCCTGGACGTCGATCATGTTGATCGAGTCATCGAACATAAAGCAGGGCAACTGGGACAAGGTGGGGGTCGTTGATGGATCTCTAAGCAACCTATACTAAGAAGTTTAGGATAAGCAGGTAAGGTATGAAAGCAGGTAACAACAACAGGCTATGCATCATAATAGGATCATACAGAAAGCAGTAGCAGTTCTAATGCAAGCATGAGAGGGAAAGAAATGGGCGATATCGGAATGCTCAAGGGGGGTTTTCTTTCCTAGAAGCTCTGCTGAAAAAGAAGAAGTGTCGTCGACGACGTAGTTGATCACAGGGGCGGCATCGGTCTTGGGGTCTACCGGAGAGAAGAGGGGGAAGAAAGAGTAAATATAAAGCAAACATAGCATCACAAAGCATAACGTGGCACCTTTCATATTATTGTTTGTCATCCCATAAAATTAGCATAGGCCAGTTTAGATGTCATGCATGCAACAGGGGGTACGCAAAGGCACAATCCCGTTTAAATGTCAAATGCATAGAGAGGGGTGTATGCCCTTGTATATTTAATCCCACAAATTGTTCTGATTAATATCCATGCATGCCCACAATTGACTCACCTTTAATCCACGTTTATTGTCATGCAACCTCCTATAGCCTCTTTTAATCCCAGAAATTATTCCAATTAATATCCATGCATGCTCGTGATTAAAGGCAGCCCACAATTCCTGCATTTAATGTCATTCACAGCGAGGCACCTCCTTCGTCCTGGTTCATTCCTAATTTTTCTTGTTGCCAGGCTACTCGCGAACGCATAAGAATTGGTAGAATTTGATGTAAGAAGTCGAGGTGGGATTAATAAATTATGAAACCTGTGCGTCCTTCACCCATCATATATTTTCCCGAAGCTTTCCAATGAAAACATGAATTGATGCTTAGCCTAGCTGGCAACTGCAGCGACTTCTACTACATGAGGTCTTGAGTTTGATTCTCCACTTTGCCTATTAACTTTTTCTTTGTTTTGCCGTAGTAGGCCCACTTGCGTGCCTGATGGCCCATAATAGTAGCGCGCAACAACTACCTGACCCACTACGCGAATATTTTTTGTTTTGATAGCATATAAGAAAATTAGTAGCACCACGGATTTTCAAAATTCTCAAAAAATATAATATGGGTGAACGGATGAAAAATTTGGAGAAACGCACCTTGCTTTATTAGTAGGTATAGATTAGGGGTGTGGGCCCCATGTGTTAGTGAGCATTCTATTTAGCAGATTAGTTTCAAAACTTAATTATCTTAATTAAGCGCGAGGGCCCACAAGTTAGTGGCAAGGGGGTGAACAGTGCTCGCGTTGACCGTAGTCAACGCGATCAACTGAGGCGCTGGGGCCCACGGTCAGCCACACAGGGGTGGGCCCCACGGTTGCCAGGTCAGCGGCGGTGCCGGAGGAGCTCCGGTGACCAAAACCGCAGCGGTGCTTCGCCGGAGTTGGCCGGGGCCGCGCTACAGGGGGCCTCAGGACCTGCGGCTTGGACCTAAGGGCGCAGCCCGGCACCGCGCACACGATGGTGATGACGACCAGCGTCGGGGACGACCGGAGCATCGCCGACAGCGAGCAGAGGCGGCAACGACATTCGGGAGGTGGCCGGGTTTCGCGCACAAGGCGTCGTTTCTAGCGCGGTTGGGCTCATTCGAACGAGAAGACGACGACGAGGCGATCTGGGGTGGTGGCAGAGGCTGTGGTGGTCGGGAACATCGACGGCGAGCGGCGAGGCAGACGCCGGACTTCGGTCGTCGTCGGGATTGGGGCTGGGGTGCGTTTGCGGGCAACCCAAGCGGCTAGATGAGGCCTATGCGGTGCGGTGCGCGCGATGGTGGCACGCACGAGACCCTATGGTCACCGTGGCTACGCCGGCGACGAGGCCAGGTGGTGTAGGGTGCGGCCTAACACCGGAGCACGGGCTACGGGCGACTAAAGAGGGGGGGGGGGGGTAGGGAAGGGCGCGTTCGGCACAGGAGCTCACCGCGGGAGCGTGGGGTCTATGCAGTGGCTCGAGGAGAATCGGTGGAGCAGATCAACGACGTGGTCGCACGGTGGCCATCGAGGAGGAAGACGAAGGGGATCCGGCGCTGGAGTGGCTCCCGCCTTGAGGTCGTCGGTGCAGACGAAGCAGAAGATGGTCGTGGGGCTCGCGGCACATCGGGGCAGCGAGGAGGGCATGGTGGCCGCGATGGCGCAGCAATGCGGCGGCGACAATGCGTCGGGGAGAGGTGAAACTAGAGAAGGGGGCGAGGCCAGAGGGAGAGAGGGGAGAGGGGGCGTCCAGGGAGAGTGAGTGGGTGCGGGGAGCCCGCGGGGTCGAGGGGACGTCACCCTTATCCCTTCCTCGACGGGGACGGCGACAGGGTTCGGTGGCGACCGGGGAGCGCGGTTGCTGGGTCGGGTGAACGGAGAGGAGGGAGGCGACCGGGGAGCGCGGTTGCTGGGTCGGGTGAACGGAGAGGAGGGAGGCGACCGGGGGAGGTGGGCTGCTGGGTTGGGCCGCCAAGATGACTAAGGCCCAGGGAGGTCAGGGGGTTTTTCTTTTTCTTTTTTACTTTTGCTCTTTTCTTTTTATAGAAAAAGCATGGTAATATTTGGGGTGCCAAAAGGATTTTGTAAAATGTGGGACTTGGCCACATAATTACATTGCAATAGTTAGCACTGCCATAACAAGGTTATGAGGCTTTTGAAATAGTTTGAAATTTTTATAAAGTAAAAGCCATTTAAACTATTGTTTTAGCCACTGCTTTAATTGCTTTAGGCCATTTAAACACCTTGCAAAAATGTTGGTTCACCACCAATATTAACAAATGACTATTTGGCACAAGATGAACATTTTAGATCTCGTGTCTGACTAATAAGAGTTCTTGACTTTAGATTGGATTTGAATTTGAATTGGTGATCTGGATCAAGTGAAGATTAGCAACAGTAACAATGATGACAAGGCATCATTAGAAGGGGATTACTGTAGCATGATTCTCGGGGTGTTACAAATCTCCTCCACTACAAGAAATCTTGTCCCGAGATTTAAGAGCTGGAGTAAGGGAGAAAGACTCGGGAAGGACGGAGCTCAACCCAAGATAGGTACCTAGGGGCTATCTCGGTGAACGTGGCATAGAGGCATCTCTCGAGTTGAAATCCAAGAAAGCCATCGAGAGCAAGGTAAGAAGGTGCAATAAGAAGCTTCAACTTGGTAGGCAATCATTCGTTGCCTGAAACAGAGGGTGAAAGAGGTTCGAAGCTATGGGAATAAGTATTGTGTTTGATACCAGAATAGATCGTCTCTCGGAAGGTGGCTCGTGATTTACATACGAAGCCAAGCGCGAGGGACAACTTTGGAAAACAGGGATGTACAGGAGTCAGGTTTCGATCCTGTGGAATTGTGGGTTATGGGCCCACTATGTGGGTTAAAAGTAGAAAGGAGGCCGATAGCAAGGCATGTCAGATGATAGACTCTCAGGTATGTTGCCAACAATGTTGGTACCAAGGGCAAGGGACGAAGAGAACCATTTTCCTGCTTGTTGAACGAGGTGGGCCATTAGGCAAAGTTCTCGTCCATCGGTGTCTACCAGAATGTCATCAACAATAGTAACAGGGTCTTACTGACAGAGTGATACAACGAGGTGTTTACATAAGCTGGGAAATATTACCGCTTATATAATATAGATCACAATAAGGTTTAAACAAACCAATGGAAAGGAAAATGTAATTGTCAGATTAAACAGAACAATGGAAAGGAAAATGTGTTTAAACACATACTTTAGGGGTATATCCTTCCCAAGGACAAGCAGAGCATGGTATCCATGACAGGATAGAAGTATAAAACCATTTAGGTAAGGGGAAAGAAATTTCATGACATTACCCATACAACGGTGTTTGGATAATTGATAAAGAAGATTTAGTATCGTGCTTCAAATGTTCTTATTGGAGATTGGATTACCATAGACATGCTTCGGGATAGCATTGACATGGTTTCAAGCAAAGGTCAGACTTTCGATACACCAAGGATCCATCGGAAACAACTTAGAAAATAAGTCATACAATTTTAGCAGGGAGAAGATGAGGGTGTGGCCGACGGGCTCAGCCACAATCCATCGATATGCCAAAAAGGACGTATTTCAAAAATTATATGAACAAGTTTGTCTTGGGGGGGAGATAAGAATGTTGTTGATGCTGACACAAATCATTGAGAGGCAAGGATGGTATTTCTAGCCATGAATTCAATAGACATCTCTGAAGACGCCAAAGTGTGACGGTGATCAAGACAAGGTTTGTCGAGAGACTCCATGAAGATGCCCTCGAGCAGAAAAGGGAGGATGAAGTGAAACGCTATGAGAACCACGGATTCGACACAAGCTCAAAGTCAAGCTTGTTGTTTGAGGTGAAATGATAAGATGAGGAAGATCGATGTAAGCTTAGCTCATCATCGGAAGTTTCTCCGGGCATAAGGACAAGGTAGCACAGTTAAAATTTAACATGGTAATGATATAGCCGATCAGGCTAGGAATGGCGTGATCGGGTACAAAATCGTACTTGAATAAGATTACTAAAATTTGTTGAACCTTAGTGCGGACTCGGTTCAATTATCGGTGTCTTTGAGTGTTTAATAACTCAGAGCCCGTGAAAAATTGGAATCAGTGCGAATGTAGTACTTAATGAAGAGCTCAAAAGAAGTTATGCGGTTCCATGACAATCTCGAGATACCAGGGTTTAATACTCGACAACAGATCAAAGAAGAGGTCGGACTAGGGTATTGCTCTGCAGAAGACAAGTGCTTAAACTTGCACAAGAAATGGTATTTAGAGGAGAACATGGTCGAAACCATGATTGTAAAAGGCCAGAACCCAGATATAAGATGAACTTATACCAAGGGAATAATTAATTTAAGAGAAGCTTTAATGAGAAGATCTACATCGTGTCCATGGGCATGAACACAGGGTTCAAGGTCGACTCCCACTTGTTCAACGCATAACCTTTCATTCACCTCTCATATTTCAAAAATGACATTAGTGGTAATATTGACATTTTATCTGACATAACACCAGTAGAGTATGACCCGTAGTAGTTTTCCAGGTTCACACAAATTCGAAAAGGCATAGGTTCAACCCATCTGGGCCTCTTAGGAACATATACCACAAACTTCAGGAGCGAATAACTCAAGCTCGGGAGAATAGCATGGTTGACAAAAGCAGGGGATACAATTTACCAAAGGCATTATGTATCCGATGAAAGGCTCACAAAGTTTAATGAATATGAAGGACGGTGTCAGACAAAATCCAACAAAGGATCTAGTGGTCCATAAGGGATTTGATATGAGTATCGGTACTCAACCAGAGGACGAAGGAATGCAAGGAGATCAGTTTATAGAAACAACTGACTCACTCAAAGTTCAAATGCAAAGGAATTATCAATTCCAAGACAAGGGATCAGAAGCAATGCTCTGATTAGGGATGGATAAGTTGAATAGACTTAGGGGTACAATCAATGGCAAAATTTGATTGGTCGAGATCCAGCTCATGTTTAGAATGACGTCTCGGAAGGATAAATTCCAGGGAACAACTAATGATTGTGTGCATTCACACACATGTTGAATCAAAAGGATCAGAATGACAATCACAAAGGTTTTTAAAGTAAATTGCTAGACCAATGGAATTAACCGGAATGCAAGTATGCAAGAATTCCAAGAATAACAGGCTGTTGAGGATTTTCGAAAGATCAAATAGTATTTCGAAGTCTTTTGTGGAACACAAGAACAACTGGGAGCGAGTGGATACTCGATAATTCCGAGGAATTATCCATAGGGGAATTTCTGCGGCTAGGAACTACAAGGCCGTGGTACAAGGGATTCTTAAATGTCAGAGAGCAATTCGATGCATCTTGTAACAACAAGAGAATCTCAGAGTAATTGTATGAACAACAAGTGTATGTCGTTATCCATATGGATATATCTATAGTTGGGAATTGAAAAGGCAGAGGTCACAAGGGTCTCGGGAACGATCGAAGGGTATCTTCAAAATCTTCTTGTGCAGTAGGCGATCATCTGTGATAAGGGGATCTCCGGGAGAAGTAGTTACGAGAACCTAGTGTCAGATTTAGTAAAATCATTTAACCCGAGTAGAAGAGAGATCAGAGTCCCAGAGTATCGACAAGGAGTAAAAGATCCTAATACCACCCAAATGGCGACGTGGGCCCGTAAGGCACACATCCATGTTAGTAAAAGTTTTGTAATGTCTAGACTTGACTTTGGCCAAGGAGTGTGGAAGGGGGATTCCTACAAGCAGTCGGCTCTAATACCAACTTGTGACGCCCTCGATTTGACCGTACACTAATCATACACGCAAATGTGTACGATCAAGATCAAGGACTCACGAGAAGATACCACAACACAACTCTAGACACAAATTAAAATAAAACAAGCTTCATATTACAAGCCAGGGGCCTTGAGGGCTCGAATACATAAGCTCAAAAAACACAAGACTCAGCGGAAGCAACAATATCTGAGTACAGACATGAGTTAAACAAGTTTGCCTTAAGAAGGCTAGCACAAAAACAACAACGGCCGAAAAGGCAAGGCCTCCTGCCTGGGCGCCTCCTAACTACTCCAAGTCGTCAGCGGCCGTCACGTAGTAATAGTCACCCTCAGGGTAGCAGTAGTCATCAGTGGTGTCATATGGCTCCTGAGATCCGTCATCTGGTCGCAACAATAGGGTATGGGGGAAAAGAGGTAGCAAAGCAGCCGTGAGTACTCATCCAAAGTACTCACAAGACTTACATCAGATCTAAACTAAGTATGCATATGTATCACAGGAAATGGGCTGTATCTGTGGACTAAACTGCAGAATGCCAGAATAAAGGAAAGGCTTAGTCCTATGGATGGCTAGCATCTTTTGGAAACCACAATCTTGCAGCAACAGGAGGGAGTAGAGTAGCATAAAGTAAAGTAGCAGTAGTGTTATCAACCTCGGCCAGAGATCCTTTCTCGACTCCCTGCGAGAAAGCAATCCCAGAGCCATACTATCCATTCATCATAACCATGTCTCATATCCGTTTCTCATCTCAAGTATCCAGTTCTAGTTGTATCGATCGGGATACAACTCCAAGTGTCCGTTACCATAGGACAGGCTATCGATAGATGTTTTCTTCCCTGCAGGGGTGCACCAACTTACCCACCACTCTCGATTAACTCCGGCCGGACACACTTTCCTCGGTCATGCCCGGCCTCAGCCAAACAATACGCCGCAACCCGACCTAGGCTTAATAGAGAGGCCAGCACGCCGGTCTAAACCTATGCCCCCAGGGGTCATGGGCCATCTCCCCAGGAACTCCTGCACGTTGCGTACGCGGCCGGTGAGCAGACCTAGATACCTCCTTCAACAAGGCAGGAGCTTATGCAGTCCAACCCGGCGCGCGCCGCTCAGTCGCTGACATCTATTAAACTTCGGCTGATGTATACGATGCAGAACACCCATACTATGCCCACGTGATGGTTAGTGCTATCAGGACAGAGGCCCCTCAGATCAAATATCCAAACCGTAGTGGATTAGGAGCACGCGGTAACGAGCAGAGACTCACGATCGATGTGACCCCATCGCCCCGTCTCGAGTACTTGCGGCAAGGGCTAAGAATGCCCAACCACGCCTCGTAAGTATCTCGCGGGCACCTTCCAGGTCAACCCGACTCCACATCACTCGCTATTAAGCTCGCACGGGAACCCCTCAGGGCCGACCCGTCTTTAATAACATGGCTCAGTGCAAAGTCATAGTAACCATAGTAACTGTGTGTCTAACACCAAGGGGAAAACCCGAGGAATCACCCCTGGTGAATTCCACCCGATGTTGTCATCCAGGTGAACATAAGAGGATCCACCCTCCAGGTTCACGCTTGAGGGGTTGCATGACAGAGCCGTAATGGAAGTGGTTATGGAGGAAATCACCCTCGATGACCACGACCGGATAGCTACACTACAGAGATCTCATCAGGAGTGATGTATGAGGTTCCACCCTCGGCACTCGATGGTAACTCTGCAGAGTCGATCAACAAAAAGGGGAAAGTGATGTGTGGTGTCGGGGCCTGGACGTCGATCACGTTGATCGAGTCATCGAACATAAAGCGGGGCAACTGGGACAAGGTGGGGGTCACTGATGGATCTCTAACCAACCTATACTAAGCAGTTTAGGATAAGCATGTAAGGTATGAAAGCAGGTAACAACAACAGGCTATGCATCATAATAGGATCATACAGAAAGCAGTAGCAGTTCTAATGAAGCATGAGAGGGAAAGAAATGGGCGATATCAGAATGCTCAAGGGGGGTTTGCTTGCCTGGAAGCTCTGCTGAAAAAGAAGAAGTGTCGTCGACGACGTAGTCGATCACAAGGGCGGCATCAGTCTCGGGGTCTACCAGAGAGAAGAGGGGGAAGAAATAGTAAATATAAAGCAAATATAGCATCACAAAGCATAACATGGCAATATGCTGTGCCAGGAGTGACCTAACGTATGGCTACATGATATAGGTGAAGGGGGGATTTAACCGGGAAAGTTTTCCCGGTTCCGGACCTGTGTCAGACAGATGACTGGAGGGGGAATGTCCCATGTTCAGCATGCTAGGGGCATGTGACAGATGAACGGACCATGAATTCAGATTTGTTGGATTTTTCTGAGCAACTTTCATATAGAAAACATTTTCATCCAAGGTACGGTTTATTTTCTATGAATTTTCAAAGATTAAAGCATATTCTGAAATTATTTAAAATTAACGGAAATCGAATTATGATGTCAGCATTGCATGGAGATGATGTCAGCAGTCAACAGACTCGCTGACCAGGTCAAATTGACCAGTGGGGCCACAGGGACCCACATATCAGCATCTGTGGGCTAACAGTGGATTAATTATTCACACAGGGTTAATTAGGGGTGTGGGCCCCATGTGTCAGTGAGCATTCTATTTAGCAGATTAGTTTCAAAACTTAATTATCTTAATTAAGCGCGAGGGCCCACAAGTCAGTGGCAGGGGGGTGAACAGTGCCCGCGTTGACCGTAGTCAACACGGTCAACTGAGGTGCTGGGGCCCACAGTCGGCCACACAGCGGTGGGCCCCACGGTTGCCAGGTCAGCGGCGGCGCCGGAGGAGCTCCAGCGACCAATACCGCAGCGGCGCTTCGCCGGAGTTGGCCGGGGCCACGCTACAGGGGGCGTCAGGACCTGCGGCTTGGACCTAAGGGCGCAGCCCGTCGCCGCGCACACGATGGTGATGACGACCGGCGTCGGGGACGACCGGAGCATCGCCGACGGCGAGCAGAGGCGGCAGCGGCGTTCGGGAGGTGGCCGGGTTTTGCGCACAAGGCGTCGTTTCTAGCGCGGCTGGGCCGGTTCGAACGAGAAGACGATGACAAGGCGATTTGGGGTGGTGGTAGAGGCTGCGGTGGTCGGGAACGTCGACGGCGAGCGGCGAGGCGGACGCCGGACTTCGGTCGTCGTCGGGATCAGGGCTGGGGCGCGTTTGCGGGCAACCCAAGCGGCTAGATGAGGCCTATGCGGTGCGGTGAGCGCAATGGTGGCACGCACGGGACCCTATGGTCGCCGTGGCTACGCCGGCGATGAGGCCAGGCGTTGTAGGGTGCGGCCTAACACCGGAGCACGGGCTACGTGCGACTAAAGGGGGGTAGGGAAGGGCGCGTTTGGCGCAGGAGCTCACCATGGGAGCGTGGGGTCTATGCAGTGGCTCAAGGAGAACCGGTGGAGCAGATCGACGACGTGGTCGCGCGGTGGCCGTCGAGGAGGAAGACGAAGGGGATCCGGCGCTGGGGTGGCTCCCGCCTTGAGGTCGTCGGTGCAGACAAAGCAGAAGACGGTCGTGTGGCTCACGGGCACATCGGGGCGGCGAGGAGCGCACGGTGGCCGCGGTGGCGCAGCAACGCGGCGGCGGCAGTGCGTCGGGGCAAGGTGAAACTGGAGAAGGGGGCGAGGCCAGAGGGAGAGAGGGGAGAGGGGGCGTCCAGGGAGAGTGAGTGGGTGTGGGGAGCCCGTGGGGTCGAGGGGACGTCACCCTTATCCCTTCCTCGACGGGGACGGCGACAGGGTTCGGTGGCGACCGGGGAGCGCGGTTGCTGGGTCGGGTGAACGGAGAGGAGGGAGGCGACCGGGGGAGGTGGGCTGCTGGGTTGGGCCGCCAAGATGACTAAGGCCCAGGGGGGTCAAGGGGTTTTTCTTTTTCTTTTTACTTTTGCTCTCTTCTTTTTACAGAAAAAGCATGGTAATATTTGGGGTGCCAAAAGGATTTTGTAAAATGTGGGACTTGGCCACATAATTACATTGCAATAGTTAGGACTGCCATAACAAGGTTGCGAGGCTTTTGAAATAGGTTGAAATTTTTATAAAGTAAAAGCCATTTAAACTATTGTTTTAGCCACTGCTTTAATTGCTTTAGGCCATTTAAACACCTTGCAAAAATGTTGGTTCACCACCAATATTAACAAATGACTATTTGCCACAAGATGAACATTTTAGATCTCGTGTCTGAAAAATAAGAGTTCTTGACTTTAGATTGGATTTGAATTTGAATCGGTGATTTGGATCAAGTGAAGATTAGCAACTATAACAATGATGACAAGGCATCATTAGAAGGGGATTACTGTAGCATGATTCTTGGGGTGTTACAAATCTCCTCCACTACAAGAAATCTCGTCCCGAGATTTAAGAGCTGGAGTAAGGGAGAAAGTCTCAGGAAGGACAGAGCTCAACCCAAGATAGGTATCTGGGGGCTATCTTGGTGAATGTGGTATAGAGGCATCTCTTGAGTTGAAATCCAAAAAATTCATCGAGAGCAAGGTAAGAAGGTGCAATAAGAAGCTTCAACTTGGTAGGCAATCATTCGTTGCCTGAAACAGAGGGTGAAAGAGGTTCGGAGCTATGGGAATAAGTATTGCGTCTGATACCAGAATAGATCGTCTCTCGGAAGGTGGCCTGTGATTTACATACGAAGCCAAGCGCGAGTGACAACTTTGGAAAACAGGGATGTACATGAGTCAGGTTTCGATCCTGTGGAATTGTGGGTTATGGGCCCACTATGTGGGTTAAAAGTAGAAAGGACGCCGATAGCAAGGCATGTTGGATGATAGACTATCAGGTATGTTGCCAACAACATTGGTACCAAGGGCGAGGGACGAAGAGAACCATTTTCCTGCTCGTTGAACGAGGCGGGCCATTAGGTAAAGTTCTCGTCCATCGGTGGCTACCAGAATGTCATCAACAATAGTAACAGGGTCTTACTGACAGAGTGATACAACAAGGTGTTTACATAAGCAGGGAAATATTACCGCTTATATAATATAGATCACAATAAGGTTTGAACAAACCAATGGAAAGGAAAATGTAATTGTCAGATTAAACAGAACAATGGAAAGGAAAATGTGTTTAAACACATACTTCAGGGGTATATCCTTCCCAAGGACAAGCAGAGCATGGTATCCATGACAGGATAGAAGTATAAAACCATTTAGGTAAGGGGAAAGAAATTTCATGACATTACCCATACAACAGTGTTTGGATAATTGATAAAGAAGATTTAGTATCATGCTTCAAATGTTCTTATTGGAGATTGGATTACCACAGACATGCTTCGAGATAGCATTGACATGGTTTCAAGCAAAGGTCAGACTTTGGATATCCGGTTTCGGCGATGCGCCATATTTCGGCTCCGCCCACTTGATAAAGTGACCCCCTCTGTGTGCGAGGGACGAGGAAAAATAGCCTTTTCCACAGCTCGAAGTGAGCCTCGCAGCCCAGGAACAACTCGCAGAGCGCAACATAGCCGGCGATGTGTAGAATGGAGGCAGGGGTGAAATTGCGTAATTGGAGGCCGTAGAACTCCAGGAGCCCGCGGAGGAACGGATGAATTGGAAATCCGAGTCCCCTTAATAGATAAGGAACAAGGCAGACCCGCTCCCCCATAGACGGACAGGGAAAGCTCTCCGCTTGCTCCCCGCCATTATAGGTGGCAAGCCCGGCTCGAACGGGCACCATATACGCTGGAGGGAGAAATCCCTTAGTCTGTGGTTCGACTAATCGACTGTGTGGGACTGAACACCTCTCCCAATCACCGGGCTTAGGGCTACGGGGGCGGGAGGAGGAGCTACGGAGGTCGGCCATGCTGGAATGGATCTTTCCAAAACGGGCTCTGATGGATTCTCGCTGGGGGGGATGGTATGGATCGGATCTAAGAATCCCCATCCGTTTAATAGACAATTTATTTATCTGTCTAGGGGGCCGAATGTAAAAACGCCCTGGCACCTCGTATTCGTTCGACGCATGGGATATAGCCCTTATTGGGTGCAGAAGCCAAGAGATCCAAGCATTTATGGGACTGGACACTTCTTTACGAACGTTCGTAATATGGAGAAGAACCCGCCTTGCAATGCCGAAGACAACACTGCACGCCGGACTCATCGTCATTGAAGCCTGGTTCGGGGGCTACTGAGGGAGTCCTGGATTAGGGGGTGTCCGGACAGCCGAACTATATCCTTTGGCCAAACTGTTGGACTATGAAGATACAAGATTGAAGACTTCGTCCCATGTCCGGATAGGACTCTACTTGGCGTGGAAGGCAAGCTAGGCAATACGGATATGTATATCTCCTCCTTTGTAACCGACCTTGTGTAACCCTATCCCCCTCTAGTGTCTATATAAACAGGAGGGTTTTAGTCCATAGGACAACATACAATCATACCATAGGCTAGCTTCTAGGGTTTAGCCTCTCTGATCTCGTGGTAGATCAACTCTTGTAATACTCGTATCATCAAGAATAAATCAAGCAGGACGTAGGGTTTTACCTCCATCAAGAGGGCCCGAACCTGGGTAAAACATCATGTCCCCTGCCTCCTGTTACCATCCACCTTAGACGCATAGTTCGGGACCCCCTACCCGAGATCCGCCGGTTTTGACACCGACAAACTCCCTTATAAGAAGCAACAAAACCCAAGAAAATGAGCTTATCAACACCAAAAAGGCATTTCTCCATATTAGCATAGAGGCGCTCTTTTCTAAGAGTTTGCAAAACGGTGTGGACATGGGTGACATGCTCTTTGATAGATTTGCTAAACACAAGAATGTCATCGAAATAAACCACAACAAACATACCAATGTAAGGGCGAAAGACATGATTCATAAGGCGCATAAAAGTGCCCAGTGCTTCCGAGAGACCCATAGGCATGACTGACCACTCATACAAACCAAACTTGGTTTTGAAGGCGGTTTTCCATTCATCACCTTCTTGTATGCGGATTTGATAGTAACCACTCTTAAGATCAATATTTGAAAAGATAGTGGCACCACTAAGTTCATCTAGCATATCATCTAGGTGTGGAATGGGATACCTATAGCGAACAGTGATAGCATTGATAGGTCTACAATCGGAGCACATGCGAAAGCTACCGTCACGTTTTGGCACAAGAATGACCGGTACGGCACAAGGGCTCAAACTTTCACGCACATGTCCATGGTCTATGAGATGCTTTACTTGCCTTTGTATTTCTTTGGTTTCTTCGGGGTTGACGCGGTAGGGAGCTTTGTTCGGAAGCGATGCTCCGAGATGAGGTCGATGCGGTGCTCAATGCCTCGTAGTGGAGGTAGTCCCGGAGGTAGCTCGTCGGGGAAAACGTCGTGAAATTCCTGCAAAAGAGAAGACAACACTAGAGGAAGAGTGTGAGAAGTGTTAGTTTGTGGTGCATTATCCTTGCACACAAGGACGTAGTGTAGGACACTAGATGGGTTCTCACACACTCCTCTTATCTCACTTTTGGTGACAAATAGTACTAAGTTCTTCTTTTCTCTCATCGTGGAGGTGTTCGATTTGGGCTTGTGGCACTCACTCTCTTTTTGGTGGCTCGCTCTCTCACTATTCTCTCCACGATGGGGTGGCTTGCTTGTCGGCGATCACTTGGGGACATAGGACGAAGTACATACTCCTTGCCCTTCATCTTGAAGATGTAGTGGTTCGTTCGGCCGTTGTGGACTACTCCTCTATCGAATTGCCATGTCCGTCCAAGGAGAAGATGACAAACGGACATTGGAACGACGTTGCACTCCAAGGTGTCTTCGTAGGCGCCGATTTTGAAGGAGACTTGTACTCGGTGCTGCACTTGGATGGTGCCGGAGTCGCTAAGCCATTGCACTTTGTATGGATGTGGATGCTTCGTCTTGGGCAATTGAAGCTTGGAGCAAAGCTCTTCGCTTGCGATATTATGACAAATTCCTCCATCGATGATGACCTTGACGGATCGTCCATTGATGCCGGCCTTGGTGTGGAATATGTTGCATCTTTGGTCTTCTTCTTGGTGATGTTGGAGGGTCAAGACTTTGGAGACAACAAGTGCGGGACTTGAGTCTTCATCGCAAAAGACTTGTTCTTCTTCATTGTTCACTTGGCGGTGCATGGCAACTTGCTCAAGGGCTTCCATTTCGCCTTCACTCATGGAGTCATAAGTGCCATCGTCGTTGAAGGCCATGGTTCGCTTGTTGGTGCACTCATAGGACTTGTGGCCTCGGCCTCCGCAAGTGAAACACTTGAAGGAACTCGTCTTGACGGTCTCATCGGTTGTGGTTGATGATGATGAAGCTCTCGGCTTGAAGTTGCTCGTAGTAGGATGGCTTATAGTTGACGAAGCTTTCTTGGAAGTTGACTTGTCGATATTGGTAGAAGAAGGCTTTGTAGTCGGTGTTGGAGTCATTGAAGCTTGGTTGTTGGAGAAGCCGTAGGACTTGGATGAGAACTTGGCATACTTGAAATCATCTTGCACTTGGCGTTTCGCTTTGGTGGCTTGGTGCACTAGCTCGATGAGATTTGAGTATGGTTGGAAGTCGGCGATCTTCTTGATGGGATGATTGAGTCCATTCAAGAAGCGTGCCATTGTTTGTTCATCATCTTCCGTGACATTGGCTCTTATCATTGCAATCTCCATCTCCTTGTAGTATTCTTCAACGCTCTTGGCTCCTTGTTTGAGTTGTTGGAGTTTCTTGAAGAGGTCGCGATTGTAGTAGGTAGGTACGAAACATGCTCTCATGACATCCTTTATTTGCGCCCAAGTAGTGATGGGTGGTTCACCTCTTGCCTCTCGGCGCTCTATGATTTGTTCCCATAAAATGAGCACATAGTCTTGGAAATCAAGGGATGCCATTGCGATCTTCTTCTCTTCTTCATAATTGTGTAAACGGAAGATCTTGTCAACTTTCAATGCCCATGAAAGGTACTCTTCGGGATCGTTGCTTCCGTTGAACTTGGGCATGGTGAACTTGAGCTTGCCGTAGTGTTGCTCTTCATTGTGTTGGGGTTGGGGATGATGACGCCCATGTTGTTGATGGTTGTTCAACTCGTGGTGCTCTTAGCACGGAGGGTTGTCAACCACGTGTTTCTCTTGTCGTGGGGGATCTCCATTGCCTTCACGATCTTGAGGAACTGGTTGTTCTTGGCGTGCTTGTGTAGGAGCTTCTCGAGCTCGAGGAGGAACTTGACGGTGCATGCGAGCTTGATAAATCCTCTTGCGGACTTCTTCGCGAAGTTCTTCGGCATGTTCACGAGCTTGTCGGCCTCAGTCGGCTATGGCTCGACTTGAATCGCGTAGAGCTCATTGTGCCTCAAGTACTTGAGTGTCACGGAGTTGTTGTTCTTGACGTTGTGCCTCGGCATCTTGTGCATTTTGGTGTAGACGCGCACGTTCTTCCTCTTCATGTTGGCATTGTCGTTGCCGTTCTCGTGCTAGCGCAAAGGCTTCTTGGGTTTGACGTCGTCGGTGCTCTTGCGAGTCGGTGTCGCATAGAGGATTGAGGTTTTCTTAATGCTCGTTGCGCGCGGCACGACAAAGAGTGTTCGATGTCAGTGTACTTGAGCCGGAGAGGGTGAAGTCGGAGTGGCGACTTGAACGGCTCCTTCTTGAAGTGGAAGAAGAGCGGTTGAGCAACAAAGCGTGAATCTCGTCCATCCTTGCGTCATTCTCTTGCTTGTGATCGTCGAGCTTGTGGTCGAAGTAGTCCCTTGTACGTTGCTCAGAGAGTCGCAAGTCGGTGGCGAGGTTGTCGATGCGGTCACTCATGGCTTGTTGTTCTTGATGCAAAGCACGTTGTGCACCAAAGAGGTGACTCTTGGTGACGAAAGAGTTCATGTCATCATCTTGCTCCATGATGAGTGGATTGGTAGAAGTACTTGGCCTGTCCATAATTCCAAGACAAATGTGAGTGGTAGAAAGAGAAGAACTAATACCAAATGTACCTTGACCGAAGTTCAAAGTGGATCGATGATCACTCCAATGTAGTACAAGGAAATAGCACAATTGGTACCAATTCTTATCGGTTTCTCACACCTACACAAGTAAAAGCTTATGGTGGAGTTTGGTTAGGATGGTGGCACAAAATATGATGCAATTTGTAAGTGAGCTTCAATAATGTTGGAAAAGATTCGCAAGATGCAATGTAACAAGTAGACCAAGCATATAAGATACACGGAAACACACACGCAAAAAGATAAGTGGGGTTGGGCAACCAAGGATGAGCCAAAATGTGGAATCCACAAAAATGATCATGTTGCACAACACTAGAGAGACGCTAGCACGATTGCACAATAGGCGGATACAAGAACTTGTGCACAACCTACTTAGCAAAAAATGCAATGACTTCTATCCCAAGTATGTTCTATGCAAGGTGTTCTGATGATATGATCCAAGATGATCTAGTATGACAATCTTAATGTGGTATGATGCTATGGTTCTTTCTTAAAAGCTCTTTGCTTATCTTTCCTATTTGCTTAAAAGCTTGTTTGGCTCTTTGATGTTTGAGCTCTTTTCTCATGCAATGCTTGACGAACCAAGATAGCGATTGTGTATGTGGTAACAACTTTGTGACACAAGGGATGATACCAATATATGCAACAATGATGTATGCATGCTATGGGAAGTATGATCACTAATGTGCACAAGTCTCGTTGCCGGCAATACTCAATGGCTAGTATCGATGGGTAAGCAACGCAAAGGAGTAAGGCTATGATGGCTATCAATGTAATGGCAAGAGTGATATGTCCAATACCAAGATGAGGTTACCGTTCTTGCTTGTGGTTGAAGGTTTCAAAAGGATGAGATTGTAGTTGTTGTCGTAGTGCACGGTCTTTAGTACGTTGGTGAAGATGCTGCTGCACCGTGGACGGAGTTGTCGAAGTAGCGGAAATCGTCGAAGATGTGCGAACTTTCTGTCTAAGCCGGAAGGTCCGGGCAAGACGGAAGGTCCGGGGTCCGGAGGTTCCGGGGTGGCCGGAAGGTTCGGGCATGGGCGGAAGGTCTGGTGGTCGCGAAACTGGCAAGAACAGAGAATTGGGGATCGTGGACTAGGGCGAAAAAACTTAAGGAAAAACCAAAATCCGCAGGGGAAAACAAAGGAAATTGGTGGAAAAGAAGGGTGGGGAGGATAGGTCTACGAGCCACACACAAAGTTCACGGATCAAATCCAACGAAACTTCATCACACCAACAAATCACAAAAAACATTTGGGGCTATTTTTGGTGGGGATTTCGGATTAGGACGAAAAACAACAAAAATAGGCTAGAAACACAACGGGGAGGCTCCAAAATCGTGATCAAGGTGGCTCTGATACCAAGATAATGTAGGGTAGAACCCTAATCGCCCGATCTTTTACGAAAGGAGCGGAATCCCGCGATGAACACGAAGAACACAAAGGGGAAAACATTCTTTTGATACCCTTGTTTTCTAGCCTTCTTTTGATTGATTTCGTCCTAAATTCGAAAAATCCCCACCAAAAATAACCCCCAATTTTTTTTTGATTTGTTGGTTTGACGAAGTTTTGTTGATTTTGATCCATGGATTTGCTTGGTTTGGAGTGGATCTAGCATATCCCCATTTTCCCCCACTTTCCATCCACAAAATCCATCAAATTTTCCCCTTGGAATCATCAATTTCCGCCCCCAATTCGAAAATTTCCGCCCCAAACGAGATCTGGATTCGTCGGGCCGGACATCCGGGCCAAAGGCCGGACATCCGGGCCCCAAGCCGAACATCCGGCTCCTGGAGCATAAAACCCGCACGGTTCTGGACGTCAGCCCCCGGATATCCGCCCCCCGCCCCTGGATGTCCGGCCCCTGTACAGTTCAGCTTCCCTGTTTCACCGTTTTGTCCATAACTAATTCATCGGAAGTCCGATTTTTGCATTCTTTAGCTCGTTGAAAAGCTCTTGACATCCCTCTTCCGAAAAAATACCACCAACATGTTTTGACTCCATCAAAGTTTTGGAACTTTGGCATCTTTGCCTAGGGCTTCCACCACAACCTCCACATAACCACCACCAACTTCCGCAACCTAACCAATTTTGTTCCCCATCGCATTAGTTGTTGCTTGAGGAGTGATTTGAGTCTCCTAAGGTGTCTAGGCTACTTAGGGACAATTGCTTCTTCATCAACCACCACCACCACTACCGCATAGGCTTGACCACCATACACTTCCACCATCCCAACTTAATCCAATTTTTTTAGTGTTGTGAGTTGTGTCTCCTAAGGTGTTTAGGCTACTTAGGGACCGTGCTTCCAACTCCGACAATGTGTATAGTCCACCACCTTACCCTTCACTTCCGCATTGCCTACTCGCAAAACCCATCATTGCATTCCCGTAATCCCATTGATCTTCCGCAACCACCATCGCATCCCGATACCACCATTTGACATTTGAGATTTTGAGTTCGTGGTTTTTCCGTTTCCTAAGGTGTTTCGGCTACTTAGGGACGAGTCTCCATCATCTTGGTATCTCCATCAAGATTACCGCCACTCATCATCGACACATATGGTAACCTCCATATCATCTTGGTATCGTGGTATCCCTCCATTGTATATTCCCTTGCCATTGCATTGTTAACCCCTAGCCTATTTTGCGTCACTTGCCTATCGAGACTAGCCATTTGAGTATTGCCGGCAACGTTACTTGTGCACACTAGTGATGTACACCATACATTTCATACATACCATATCATATTGGTATCATCATATCATCTCTTGTGCCTCAAGTTTGTTCCCGCATATACACAATTGCTATCTTGGTTTGTGCAATGTGCAAATGTGGCCATACAAAAAAACAAAGAAAGAATAAGCTTTTAAGCAAAGAAAAAGAGTGAACAAAGAGCTTTTAAGCAAGTGCCATAGCACCATACCACATTGCATATAATATTATCATATCCGATCATCTTGGATCATACCACCGAAACATCATATACATAGCATACTTGGGATAGAAAGTCAATACATTTTGCATATCATAGGTTGTGCACAAGTGTCGTATCCGCCTATAGAGCAATCGTGCTAGCGTCTCTCTTGAGTTGTGCAACATGTGCTTTTTCCATGGATTTCGCATTTTGTGCTCATCCTTGGTTGCACGACCCCATTTATCTATCTGTGTGTGTGTGTTTCCGTGTGCCACATATTGCTATTGGTCTACTTGTTTCACTTGCGAATTTGTGAATCTCTTTCAACATTATTGACTCTTTCAACATTATTGACTCTTGCTAACATTTTGCATCACATTTAGCCTTATTTGTGTAGGTGTGAGAAACTGACAAGAATTGGTACCAATTGTGCTATTTCCTTGTCCACATTGGAGTGATCAATGATCCACTTTCAACTTCGGTCAAGGTACATTTGGTATTCGTTCTTCTCTTTCTACCACTCACATTTTTCTCTTGGAGTGATGGATAGGCAAGGCATTTTCTCTTCGGTCTACAACAACAACGACGAGTTCGATGCCACGCAAAACTCCACCGACGCCAAGATGCAAGCTCAAATGGAGGAGATGAAGGTCCTCATCAAGTCCTACAAGCGGTCTTCCTCATCTTCGAGAAGACGCTCAAGAGCACATGCCTCCGAGCTACCATCTCCGGCAAGGTCACATCGGCATCGACACCATCACCACCATGAACATGAAGGTCATGAGCTCAACAGCAACAACCGCTCGATGACTTCACCTTCTCCCTTGGCATCATCGTCAAGCGACTTCAACGCATCTTCGGCTATGGACATACGACATTTTCACCCACAAGCACCTCAAGAGAAGCTCCCCACGCTCAAGTCCGCGACTTCCACGAGCTACTACGACCTCGACATCGACCATGAGATTCATTTCTATGGGACTCTAGAACCTGAGGAGTATCTCAAGTGGGAGCGTTTGATGGACGACTACCTCAAGCTACACCAAGTTCCTCCCGAAGTTCAAGTGAAGTGCCCCACAAGGAACTTCCATGAATACGCATCCACATGGTGGCTTCACGCACCTTCGGAGACCTACAAGATGAGTTGGCCCAAGACGAAGAGAGCGTTGCGGCGCGAGTTCGTGCCCCCAACCTACACGGAACAACTTCAACGCCAATTGGAGAACACCATCCAAGGATCCAAGTCCATCGACGAGTACTTCAAGGAGATGAAGAAAGCCTTGCGACGAGCCAGTGTGGATGACCCCATTTCGATGAAGTTCCACTTCATGATGGGACTACACAACGACATCTCCAAGACAATCTTCCTCGAGAACTACAAGTCCCTCGACGACAACTACATTGGTGCTCTCAAGGCAGAACAAGAACTCATGAAGGCCAAAGCTTGTCCACCCCAAGCTCACTTCGTGACGACCAAGCTCGATGAGAACGAGCATGAGGCTAGTACCACCAAGATGTCCAAGCCCGACGAGCTCCAAGTTGATGCTCCTAAGTTTGACTTCACCGCCATCCCTCTTTGTGGCATTGATGATGCCGAGTCCTCCATGACTCTTTTTCAAGACGGTGCGGCGACGAGTATGACTACGGAGACCCTCAAGGACCAAGCTTTGGAGGCGAGCGACAAGGTGGCGAGCAAGGATGATTCTTCCATCTTAGGAGGTGAGAGTGATGATGTGCCATCTTCGGCCTTCATCCATGGCAACGACGACGTGATGGTTGAGCATGGGATTTTCCCTTCAACCACGGCGACGTATGATGACTTGAGTGACTTTTGCCACCATATTGAGAGTGAGAGTGACTTCACCACTAGACCCATATATGATGTGTTTCCACAATTCCCATGTGAGGAGAGCCACAACCCCCACCTCTTGAGTGAGATGAGTGACTCCACCATACGTGAGATTGAGTGCACCTACTTTGAGGGAGTGAGTGAACCACCACATAGAGAGAGTGTGATAGTTGATAGGTCTCTTGAGGCCATTTGCATTTCTAACAACTTGACCTCTACCTCTATTGTGTCTTCTCATTTGGTGCTAGGTCCCATCTATGATGACGCGCCGATTCTTGATGACTTCGTCCTCCCTTTGGACAAGACGATGGCCATGGTGGAATATGATGCACCCCCCCACATGGTTCCATCAAGATGAAGATGACCACCATTTGGTCTTTCCCACCTCACCTACACCACATGAGTGGAATGACAAAGGTAACATAGGTGAAGGTGATGCTCTAGTCCCACTAGCGGACATTCATGACATTGATTGCTTGCATGATGTTGATCAACCTATTTCCATGCTTCATGCTAGTGTGACTTCCCCATGAAATGATTTACCCATTTATGATGAGTATGATGATTGCCATGTGGAGTGTCTTAGTTGTGATGCCATGTTACATAGGATTTCTTGTGACAATTCTTTAGGTCACATCATGCTTGACAATCCGCTTGACTTGTCATATGCTATGCATGAGATCAATCACATGTCATATTTGCAATCTCTTCATAGTGACTATGCATATGCCATTAAGATTAACCCAATTTGCACATATGGCATAGATGACAAGCCCATGGTTATTGGCATTTGTTTTTCTTGTGGTGATATTGATATGCTCCCTTTGCATCATTTATCTCATATGCCATGCCATGACCACCTAGCTTCGGATATGCATTGTTTTGGATATTGTCCATTTTCTCCGTATGATGTTTCAAATATTGCACATGAGGAGACCCCCATAGTTTCCTCATACATTTTAGGAGATTTTGATTCATCCCATTCATTGCATGATCCCAATACTTGTGTGCACAATATGCTCCCCCTGAATAAACATGCTATTGACGTGCCTTATACTTGCACGCTAAATTTGTGTACCCATCATGTCATACACAATAACTATTCTTTCATGATGGATGACATGTTCTTATACCATGCATCAAATTTCTTTGAGCGATGCTTATCTTGTGCTAACTCTCACGTGCACATACACATCATGATGGATGACGTGTACATTTACCACACACACAATCTCTTTCGTTTGTGTCTCTTTTGTGTAGGTACCCACGAATTCTTGTCAACCTCGCAATCCCATGAGTTGACAAAACGAGCTCTAGAGAGCAATGATGACTTGGGATCCCATGGAGTGTCTTTCCCACCGCTCTCTTCGCGCAAAGACTTCGCGCATTTCTTCTACATGACCCTCACTTGGCTATGGGTTATTGTCCATTATGATGAGGACATCAATACCATTGTTACACCCACAGCCCCTGCTGCTATACATACTGGACCAATTACTAGAGCTCGCGCACGCCAATTGAATTATCAGGTACTTCCGTTTCTTGGTAACGATTCTAATGCTCATGAGAATATGATGCTGCCTAAATTGGATACATTTGTTTTTCTTACAAATGAAGGGCCTAGCTTGGACAAGAAAGATGAACCTTGGAACAAGTTGAAGCGTGGAGATGATGGCATGCGCAAGGGGATCCAGAACGGAGTTACAAGTGATGATTTCAGGACTTTGAAGCCACCATAAGGAGTGCATGAAGCCTTGGACGAAATATACAAGATGCCACTTCATAAATTTCGTCCAGAGACTATTTTAGGTGCTGCTTCACCTTATTATTGGGCCAGGCCATGTATTTTCAAAATACTTAAGTATAGGCTGTTTTTAGAGTCCGTATGTGTGGGGAAACAAGAGTTAGGGTTGGTTTCGGACCCCTCCTCCAAGGGCCACGAAATCCCCCTCTTCCTCCATATATACAGCCCTTAGGGCGTCATTTAGACATTGGGTTTTGTTTAGATTAAAAGTTTGCCATAGCTGCAACTTCGCGTACTTCGTTTGTGTCCAACGACCAGACCAAGACGTCACAGAACCCCACCTTGATCAATAAAGCTTTCATCTTATATTCTCAATATTGAGATTGCAATCTCAGTTTCTTGCTTGTTCTTCGTTTACTCGCAGGAAACAGACCCTCGTGGTCAGGTTGATCGTGCTCCGGCGTGGTCAATAATCCCTCGGAAGTTGGTTTAGCGATTGCTAAAGTGCGATGTCTCGCATGTTCGTAGTCGGATCGTCAAGTCGACTCCCACAGGAACGATAGCCACCATCTCATCGAAACATCGGGACACCTTTGCCTCTATCAAGTGGTATCAGATTTTCAGGTTGCTCGGTGAGATTTTGCAGTTTTTCATAGTTTAGATCGAGTCTGTTCTTCATACCTACAGTCCACGAAAAAGCCAAAAAAAAATTAGGGTTAGTTCATCATATCCGAACCAATCTGAGCCATTGCATAATCTTTTTAGGGTTTTGCATTGTTGAGTTTGCGGTTGCATCATCGTGTCTAGTTGCTGGTCTTAGTGTATAGTCCTTTAGAGTTTTGAGTTCTGTTCACAAGTAGTCACGCCGCCGCCGCATCATCATCATCACCGCTGCCATATACCACCATCATCGTCACCGCTGCCATATACCACCATCGTCATCACCGCTGCCATATACCACCATCATCATAGCCGCTGCCATATACCACATATCCACCGCCATCACACCAATCCGAGTCCACCTGCAACATATATACGCCACCAGTCCGAGTTCCACCAGATTCACCGCCGCCATCAGTTCGAGTTCCACCAGATTCATCTCCGCCACCAGTCCGAGTCCAGTAATTTGTTGCTCTATTTTGGATTTCCAGATCACGCGATACTCCGAGTCGTGACAGAGTAGGACTCCCGAACTTTTGTGCTACCCGTGGAAGAAAAATAGTTCCAAACTCAAAAAAAACTAAGTCTGGAAAATTCTGGCTAGGAAGTTTTTAGACCATTTGTAGACTTTTTCGAATAAAAATTTGTTGCGGAGCAAAAAAAAGAGGAAAAAAGTGCAATTTTTTTTCCAGAGCGTGCTCCTCCCTTGTTTACATGCAGTGTCGTGATTTTGTTAGTGTTCTAGGCTCGCGTCTCTAGCACGGTCTAGCCTAGGACCAGCACAGTACCGTCGTTGAGCGTTTATTCAACTTTGCATCTCTGAATTGATTATTGCTGACCCTTTTTGCAAACATATTATAAGCCTTCCCAGCTCCACATACATCCACGTCGTGCGTTTGACTCTCCCTGGTAATCGCTCTATCCAAGCTTTGAGAGTTTTGACTACGACGGTTGCCGATCACCGCCTGCTGCTGGGTAAGAACTGGTAAGAATTTGAGATTTGCTTGACGGATTTGTGACACCACCACCACCTCTTGTTAGTAGTCTGTAGGATCATATTCTTGTGTGTTTCTATTGTTGCTAACCATGGCAGGATCACAAGCCGACGAGACTGACTGGGAGAACATGACGAATAAGGAGTTGCATGATAAATTTCAGCAAACGATGAGTGGACAGGTGCAAGATGTGG
Source organism: Triticum urartu (assembly GCF_056163025.1). Taxonomy (NCBI): domain Eukaryota; kingdom Viridiplantae; phylum Streptophyta; class Magnoliopsida; order Poales; family Poaceae; genus Triticum; species Triticum urartu. Next base: position 319,503,794 of record NC_141874.1, on the reverse strand, counting down.
TAAACATATTTGAAGAGGCCATGGAGAAGATAGATGGCATGGAGAAGACGTTCGAAACAAAGCTCGATAACAAGTTTAATGAATTGCTCGCGCGTCTTCCACCACCACCACCGGCTGCCCCTAACGCACCTCTACAACAACAACAACAACGTTGCTTTCCAAATCAAGTGGGACGAGCACAATGCGTTCCCATTGACCCTGGGAAAAATTCTGGTGCCGCTGTTGATGCTTCTGCCGCTCCTGCTGCTACTACAGAGGTGGAGGACCATTACGAGGATGAGGTTGACCCAAATCAGAACTACGTGCAACCACAAACACCACCACCACCAGGTCGTCCTCATGCATATGATCGCAACGGTACGGCTGCACCACCACCTAAGGTACATGACCATCTTCCTAAACTAAAATTGAATATTTCACCATTTGAGGGTAGATATGTTCCTCATATATATCTTACTTGGGAGTTAGAAACTGAACAACGATTTACACGTTTACAATATCCTGAAGTGAGACGTGTTCCTGCTGCTGTTTGTGCTTTCACTAGCTTTGCATGTGTTTGGTGGTATGAACATTGTAGATTATATCCTATTCCAGCTACTTGTGCTGCTTTGAAAACTGCTATGTGTACTCGTTGGGTTCCACCATATTATCAACGTGAATTACTTCAAAAATTGCAGCGCTTAAGACAAGGAAAATATTCTGTAGAAGAATATTATCAGGAATTACAAACTGGCATGATTAGATGTGGTATTGTTGAGGAGAATGAAGCTATGCTTGCACGTTTTATGGGTGGATTAAATAGAGAGATTCAGACCATTCTAGAGTATAAGGAATATACTAATATCACTCGTTTATTCTATCTTGCTTGTAAAGCTGAATGTGAAATGCAGGATCGACATGCATTGGCGCGAACTAAATTTTCTGCAGGTCGATCTTCATCATGGACACCACGTGCATCCTCTACTTCCACTCCACCAGCACCTCCATCAGGTTCCACCTCCAGCCGTGATACAAGAAAGCAGGCACAACCACCACTATCTTCCAAGAGCACACCTCCCGGGCCTGCGTAGAGCTCTTCTTCTTCCATGGCATCAACTGGGCACACAAGTGATATTATTTGTCATTGTTGTAAGGGAAGAGGACATTTTGCGAGAGAATGCCAATCTCAGCGCGTGATGATTGCTACTGAGGATGGTGGGTATGAGTCCGCTAGTGACTATGATGAGGAGACTTTGGCTCTTATTGCACACGAAGAACACGGTGGAGAGGATTCTGATCATGAGACGCAATACATGGCTGCTGAAGATGCTGATAGGTATGAATGCTTAGTTGCTCAACGCGTTTTGAGTGTGCAGGTTACACAAGCTGAGCAAAATCAGAGGGATAATTTGTTCCATACAAAGGGAGTTGTGAAGGAACGTTCTGTTTGCGTCATCATAGATGGAGGGAGCTACAATAACTTGGCTAGCATGGAGATGGTGGAGAAGCTATCTCTCACCACAAGACCACATCCACATCCTTACTACATTCCATGGTTCAACAATAGCGGCAAGGTTAAGGTAACACGTACTGTTGTGTGCATTTTAGTATCTCTACATATGCTGATTATGTTGATTGTGATGTGGTACCTATGCAAGCATGTTCCTTATTACTTGGTAGACCATGGCAATTTGATAAAAATTCTGTACACCATGGTAGAAACAATCAGTATACTCTTGTTCATAAGGATAAAAATATTACTTTGCTTCCTATGACTCCTGAATCCATTTTGAAAGATGACATTAATAGAGCTAATAAAGCAAAACAGGAGAAAAATAAGAGTGAAAATCAGGTTGTGGCAAAAAAAATTGAGCAACAAATGAAACCTAATAATAAACCATCTAGTGTTGCTTCTGAAATTAAATTGAAAAGTGCATGTTTACTTGCCACAAAATCTGATATTGATGAGCTAGACTTCAGCAAATCTGTTTGCTATGCTTTTGTGTGCAAAGAGGCATTATTTTCATTCAAGGACGTGCCTTCCTCTTTGCCTCCTGCTGTCACTAACATTTTGCAGGAGTTCGCTGACGTCTTTCCAGAAGACGTGCCACCGGGATTACCACCTATTCGAGGGATTGAGCATCAAATTGACTTAATTCCCCGTGCATCATTACCCAACCATGCACCATACCGTACCAATCCAGAGGAGACGAAGGAGATTATGCGTCAAGTGCAAGAACTGCTCGACAGAGGTAATATACGCGAATCCCTTAGTCCTTGTGCTATTCCTATCAATTTAGTGCTGAAAAAGGATGGTACGTTGCGTATGTGCATTGATTGTAGAGGCATTAATAATATTACTATTCGTTATCGTCATCCTATTCCTAGGCTAGATGATATGCTTGATGAATTGAGTGGCTCTACAATATTCTCCAAAGTTGATTTGGATAGTGGATACCATCAAATTCGTATGAAATTGGGAGATGAATGGAAAACAACATTTAAAACTAAGTTTGGATTATATGAGTGGTTAGTTATGCCTTTTGGGTTAAGTAATGCACCTAGTACTTTCATGAGGTTAATGAATGAAGTTTTACATGCTTTCATTGGACGATTTGTGGTAGTTTACTTTTATGACATATTGATTTATAGCAAATCTTTGGAGGAACATTTGGAACATTTATGTGCTGTTTTTATTGCTCTACGTGATGCACGTTTGTTTGGTAACCTTGGAAAGTGCACCTTTTGCACCGATCGAGTATCTTTTCTTGGCTATGTTGTTACTCCACAGGGAATTGAAGTTGATAAAGACAAGATTGAAGCTATTGAGAGTTGGCCGCAGCCCAAAACGGTCACACAAGTGAGGAGTTTCCTTGGCCTCACTAGTTTCTATAGGCGTTTTGTGAGAGATTTCAGCAACATTGCTACACCTCTCAACGAGCTTACAAAGAAGGATGTGCCTTTTGTTTGGGGTACCGCATAGGAAGAAGCCTTCACGGTATTGATAAGTTGACACATGCTCCTTTACTCCAACTTCCTGATTTCAATAAGACTTTTGAGATTGAATGTGATGCTAGTGGAATTGGATTAGGAGGTGTGTTATTACAAGATGGCAAACCTGTTGCATACTTTTCTGAAAAAATTGAGTGGGCCTAGTCTGAACTATTCTACTTATGATAAAGAATTATATGCTCTTGTTCGGACCTTAGAAACATGGCAACATTATTTATGGCCAAAGGAATTTGTTATACATTCTGATCATGAATCTTTGAAACACATTAAAAGTCAAGCAAAACTGAACCATATACATGCTAAATGGGTTGAATTCATTGAGACTTTCCCTTATGTCATTAAACACAAGAAGGGTAAAGAAAATGTTATTGCTGATGCATTGTCTCGTCGTTATACTATGCTTTCACAACTTGACTTTAAAATATTTGGTTCGGAGACCATCAAAGATCAATATGTGCATGATGCTGAATTTAAAGATGTATTGCAGAATTGTAAGGAAGGGAGAACTTGGAACAAGTTCGTTCTTAATGATGGATTTGTGTTTCGTGCTAACAAGCTATGCATTCCAGCTAGCTCCGTTCGTCTTTTGTTGTTCTAGGAGGCACATGGAGGAGGATTAATGGGACACTTTGGTGTCATGAAGATGGAGGATATACTTGCTACACATTTCTTCTGGACAAAGATGAGACGGGATGTTGAGCATTTTGTTGCTCGCTGCACTACATGTCAAAAAGCTAAGTCACGACTCAATCCTCATGGTTTATATATGCCTTTGCCTCTACCTAGTGTTCCTTGGGAGGATATATCTATGTACTTTGTTTTAGGTTTACCTCGAACAAAAAGGGGAGTGATAGCATATTTGTTGTCGTGGATAGGTTCTCGAAAATGGCACACTTTATACCATGTCATAAAAGCGATGATGCTGTTAATGTTGCTGATTTGTTCTTTCGTGAAATTATTCGCTTGCATGGTGTGCCAAATACTATTGTTTCAGATCGTGATACTAAATTTCTTAGCCACTTTTGGAGGTGTTTATGGGCTAAGTTGGGGACTAAACTGCTTTTTAGTACTACTTGTCACCCCCAAACTGATGGACAAGCTGAAGTAGTCAATAGAACATTGTCTACTATGCTTAGGGCTGTTTTGAAGAATAACAAGAAAATGTGGGAAGAATGCTTGCCTCATATTGAATTTGCTTGTAATCGTTCATTGCATTCTACTACTAAGATGTGCCCTTTTGAAATTGTGTATGGTTTCCTACCTCGTGCACCTATTGATTTGTTGCCTCTTCCATCTTCGGAGAAGGTTAATTTTGATGCTAAAGAACATGCTGATTTGATTTTAAAAATGCATGAGTTAACTAAGGAAAACATTGAGCGTATGAATGCTAAATATAAACTTGCCAGAGATAAGGGTAGAAAACATGTTGTGTTTGCACCTGGAGATCTTGTTTGGTTACATTTGCGTAAGGATAGATTTCCTAATTTGCGCAAATCAAAACTAATGCCACGTGCTGATGGTCCTTTTAAGGTGTTAGAGAAAATAAATGATAATGCATATAAACTTGAGCTGCCTGCAGATTTTGGGGTTAGTCCCACTTTTAACATTGCAGATTTGAAGCCTTATTTGGGTGAGGAAGATGAGCTTTCGTCGAGGACGACTTCATTTCAATAAGGGGAGGATGATGAGGACATCAATACCATTGTTACACCCACAGCCCCTGCTGCTATATATATTGGACCAATAACTAAAGCTCATGCACGCCAATTGAATTATCAGGTACTTTCGTTTCTTGGTAACGATTCTAATGCTCATGAGAATATGTTGCTGCCTAAATTGGATACATTTGTTTTGCTTACAAATGAAGGGCCTAGCTTGGACAAGAAAGATGAACCTTGGAGTAAGATCAAGCATGGAGATGATGGCATGCGCAAGGGAATCAAGAACGGAGTTACAAGTGATGATTTCGGGACTTTGAAGCCACCATAAGGAGTGCATGAAGCCTTGGACGAAATATACAAGATGACACTTCATAAATTTCGTCCAGAGTCTATTTTAGGTGCTGCGTCACCTTATTATTGGGCCAGGCCCATGTATTTTCGAAATACTTAAGTATAGGCTGTTTTTAGAGTCCGTATTTCAGGGGAAACAAGAGTTAAGGTTGGTTTCGGACCCCCTCCTCCAAGGGCCACGAAATTCCCCCCTCTTCCTCCATATATACAGGCCTTAGGGTGTCATTTAGACTTTTTGTTTTTTTTAGATTAAAAGTTCGCCATAGCTGCAACTTCGCGTACTTCATTTGTGTCCAACGACCAGACCAAGACATCACAGAACCCCACATTGATCAATAAAGCTTTCATCTTATATTCGCAATATCCAGATTGCAATCTCAGTTTCTTGCTTGTTCTTCGTTTGCTCACATGAAACTGACCCTCGTGGTCAGGTTGATCGTGCTCCGGCTTGGTCAATAACCCCTCGGAAGTTGGTTTAGCGATTGCTAAGGCGCGACGTCTCGCACGTTCGTAGTCGGATCGTCAAGGTCGACTCCCACAGAAACGATAGCCACCATCTCATCGAAACATCGGGACACCTTTGCCTCTATCACATTACATATTATATGCCCATCTTGCCATGTTCACTTTGCATGATATGCTCATTCCTATGCCTTTTCCATGCATTTGTGACCCATGCTTTGCATTACATATTATGATTGATTCTAGTACTTCTATGTGTATTTGCAAGTTTGGTGGAGATATCACTTATTATTGCCATGTTTGCTTTGTGCCCCATGCCTATGATTATACTATGATCTTGCTTTGTGTTCATGCTTGTGATATGTCATGTGCATTGCCTATGCCTATTATTTACTCACATGACATCATTGCCATGATTTCCTCTAGTGTGTTGCATCTTCGCTCCACTAGTTTGCATGACATAATTGTTATTGCTTCTTGTCATATCTCTCCATATGTTGCCTCTCTCATGCTAGATGATTTTCCATGTATTGAGTGCAATTATGCCTTTAGTCTTGATAATGAGTTTGCCCCCATAGCATTCTCACATATATTTGGAGATTTTGACATATTCCTTATGAAGCATGCTTGTCTTACCTCTTTGCACCATATACCTAGTGCCATGAATATTGCCATTGTTGCATCATATTCTTCACGCACTTGTGCTTCTAATGGTTATGTGCAAGAGAAGGGAACCATCATGATGGATGATGTGTTTATCTACCATGCGCATACGTTCTTTCTTTTGTTGTGTGCATGTGTAGGATACTTGGACTTTGTGTCAACTTCTGCTTCACGTGAGTTGACAATTCGAGCTCTTGAGAACGAGCCGCATACATTCGACAATGACTCGCTTCTACACCACCTTTCATACCACTTCGGCATTGTGAAGGACACACAAGGACACACCTTCAAGGTGACATCTTTCTTGAGCATCGATATGACAGGTCATACTACTTGTGTTGCTTGCACCATGAGACTTCTTGTTCATATTGGACCACTTGATTGCACACATGTTAGAGATCTTTCTTCGACTTGTCATTCTCACCGTTCCATGCATCATGATATATATGCCTTGTGTGTTGCATCCAATTCTTGGATTACTTGCTCCTCTCATATGTTTGGTTGCAACAATGTCATCACTTCACATATGCCATGTCCCATTGATTGCTACATGCTTGCCTTGTTTGCCTCACACATGATGAACAATTGCTCTTTCCATTGTGTTGAGTGCCACACGATATTCACTACACCCAATGCACATTATGCTTGGATTGTCTTGCACTTGACCCATGTGTTTAGACACTTCATTTTATTTGGTGTTGTGAATGATTCCTATGCCTACCATAGACCTTTCATTGAGCAATTTGCCCATGCTTGCTATGAACTTGAGGTAGATGCTTCTTCTCTTGTCACACATATGCGCATCACTACCTCACATTCACATGATTGTCCCCACGATTTCTTTGCTTGTGCTCGATTGATATGCTTACATATCATGTCACAATCCATTGTCACACCATATGCTTTGCATGATGACGACACTTGTTTGGTGAATCACCTCTTGAATGGTTGGTTTTGCACTAACACTAACCACATTTGTTTTTCCAAATGTTTGTTGTCTTTGCTACATTTGAAGGAATCCCAAGATGGTGCGACATTGGAGAGTGCCCATTTCGAGCTTCAAGATGATGAGAACTTGGTGATCGACCACTCCTACACGGCGACGCCATCTCTTTCCCATTGTGATTTGGATTTCTATCCGAGGTCGGATCTTTCCCAAGGAAGGGGATATGATGTGGAGCATCCTATGGACATCACCATGTCAAGAGTCCGTTTGGCAAGTGACACGTGCGCCATCTACTTCACATACATAAAGGTGAATCATCTCCTTTACACGTGCTCACTTGACCCCTTCGAGGATGGTATACTACTTGACACTTCTCCCGTGGGCATGCATAGGTATTGTAGGAGCTTCACGGATGTTGAGGAGGAGTGCAAGCGCCAAGGAACAACTACACCATCCGCGAGGGAAGCATGGAAGCGACGATAGAAGAAGACAGAGAACAGCTCCCAGGCCCCGGACATCCGGCCGTTCCCGAGCACCCGAACATCCGGCTCCCAGCCCGGAAATCCGCCCCCTCCGAACCCGAGAGCAACAAGTTCCACCACTCCAGCCCGGACATTCGGCCTCCCTAGCCCGGACACCCGGCATCGCCTGAAAGCCCGGACATCCAGCCCGACCAGCCCGGACATCCGGCCTCCCCTATCTGCGCACAGTGAAGGGCCGAGGCCTGTGTATCCCTTCTCCCACCTAGACTATATATACTCCACCTCATCCAACTTTCTAGGGTTAGCATTGTGATAGCTCATTTGAGAGATAGAGCTTTGCTCATCCATATCGGATCTACTCCACGAGAGGGACCGCGACCCCTCTACGGAGAAGATCCACCGTGGATTCAAGACCCCTCATGGGAAGATCCACTTGTGGATTCAAGACCTCCTCTACGGAGAAGAACCGATTACCTCTTGTATCGTCCGTTGTTGACTTTGGATCTTATATCTCCTTTGTGTTCATGGATCTAGCGCATGTGTGATCATTCTTGTTGGTTTGAGTGTTCTCTTGTGTTCCCCTCGTGATTTTCCCTTCATTTCCCTCCTCGTGTTCTTCGTGTTCATCACGGGATTCTCTGCTTTCGTGAAAGATCGGGCCACTAGGGTTCTACCCTACATCAGGTCTTCTCCGTGAGGAGGTCTTGATGTTCTTCCCTAAAGAGGGGTCTTGAATCCGCTTGAAGGATCTTCTCCGGTGGAGGCTCGAATCTCCGTGGAGAAGGTATCCAAGTGGATGAGCGTAGCTCTATCTCTCAAATGAGCTAAACCAACGCTAACCCTAAACTGGTGAAGGTTGAGAAGTATGTATAATCTAAGCCACGAAGGGGTAAGTGGGAAAGGGATAATACATGGGCTTCGGCCCGAGTCTTTGCACGCATGCAGGCCGGAAGTTCCAGGTGGGTCCAGAAGTTCCGGGCTCCGGAAGTTCCGGGCAGGTTCCGGCCGGGTTCCGGGCTATCCAGAGAGTTGGCGCACTCGGGGCTGGTCTGGACTCCGGGGGTCGGAGGTTCCGGGCAGGCCGGAAGGTTCCAGGGGCCGGAAGTTCCGGGCTTTCCAGAAGCTTGACCCTGCTTCTTCTTCCTTCTCCTCTTCCATGCTTGGCCTTGGTTCTTGGATCCTCGATGGTTGTCTCGGTTGTACCTGAGTATATGCAAGGTTCATGCATGAGGTAGTAGCCATGTCTCATATGTGGAAAGTGACGGTTCGAAGAGGAGTGAGTTCGCCTTGTGTCCAATGGTGTATGGTCGAGGTCTCATCGTATGTCCTCTTGGGGCTTAGGGAGTAGTCGAAGTGTACATGGGGATGACCGTAGGATGCTCCGCATCATCTCCCCTCCCTTGGGAAAGATCCGACCTCGGATCATGATCCTCATCACCATGGAAACGGTTGTGGTGGATGGACTTGTAGTTGGACGGAGTTGAAGACATTGTGCAATCCAAGTACTCCAAGGTGTCGCCGGAGTGGTATACATGCAAAAATAGCAAACACAAACAACACTCGGAAATACAATGGTTAGCACACACAAAGTGTCCAACAAGTAAGAAAGAGTCCGTGCGGCAAGATTGTTTGTGACAAAGTGCATGAAGCTTATCAAGATTATCTATAAAGATATGCAAAGCATTCATGGGTGTAAATTCAATCATTGTGCACACATATGTATTGTGAATATGATCAATGCAACCACGGTGCAAAATGATGTCATAGTGAGACGGTTTATCAATAGCATGAATATGGCAATGGATGCTCAATATGAATGAGTTATGATGCAATTTATGGTAGGCAATATGATCCTGATGTATGAATATGCCATCAAGAAAGATCACAACAAATTTGCTAAGGAAATGCACAAGCTCATATATCATGGATGACATGGAAATAGATGCAACAAGGCAATCATAATGTGAGTCAATCCATGCATAAGATGAAAATTTGTTATGGGTGGTGTTGTACCATAGCTCAATGTTGTGGTAGAAGTGGTGGTCTGATGGTGAATCCACTAAGTCCGAGCACTCCTCAACTTGAAGGTCCATAGAGCCAATCTCGCATGTCGCTCCTCCGTTGACGAGATGTATCATGTAGACAACAAGAAGGAGACAACAATGAAAGAGTGACCCATCCAATATGCGTAATTGAAGATGGCTCACAGGGAAGGAGTTCACCTTTAGGAGATTTTCGCAAATGTTGGTGTTGCACATCGTGTATGCCTTCACATGACCAAATTGTCTCATGACGGTATCGCCTTGTGAATCCTTCAAAATGAAAGAACGTGACAAACACTCGGAAAAACAAATGAGGTTAACGGAGATGCAAAACCTATCATTCATGTGGTAAAATACCCAACAAATGGATGCATCATGATCATCATAACAAAGGACAAGGGATCATTTCATAGTATGGAGGCATATGATGCGAGAACAACCAAATACAATAGGCTCAAGTAAACAAGCATGCATCACAATTAAAGTGTCCAAGTCTCCAAGATCAATAATCATAGATGCAACAATTGGAGGCAAGCGACAATGAAAAAAATATATCACGTCAGAGGCATGAGCATATACGTTATCAACCCAAGAAAGCAAGTAATAATGGAACATGGGTGATGCGACCAAGCAAGCAATCATATGAATCAAGGCAAGCAAGCTAGTAGTGCGAAGATGCAACGTACTAGAAGGAATCATGTCAAGTATGTCAGGTGTGCAAATGGTAGTCATGAATAATGCACAAGACACATCACAAGCATGAATGCAAGATATGAGCAAAATAGCATCAATAGCATGAGGCACATGATAAACATGGCAATAGTAACAATGATCTCCAACAAGCATGCAAATACACATAGGAGTAGCATAATGGTGAATCATGTGTAGATGCAAGAAAGGGTCACAATTGCATGGCAAAGACATAGAAACAAGCATAGCATGCAAAGTGAACACGGGAAAATGGGTGTCGGTGTCAAAACTGGCGGATCTCGGGTAGGGGGTCCCGAACTGTGCGTCTAGGATCGATGGTAACAGGAGGCAGGGGACACGATGTTTACCCAGGTTCGGGCCCTCTTGATGGAGGTAATACCCTACGTCCTGCTTGATTAATATTGATTATATGAGTATTACAAGAGTTGATCTACCACAAGATCGGAGAGGCTAAACCCTAGAAGCTAACCTATGGTATGATTGTTGTATATCCTCTATCGACTAGCCTGGCCTCGGTTTATATAATGCACCAGAGGCCTAGGATAACAAGAGTCCTAGCCGAATACGCCGGTGGGGAGGAGTTCTTGTCTTGATCACCAAGTCTTGTGTAATATTCCATGTATGCGGCAGCTGTCCGAACTGGCCCATGAGTATACGGCCATGGGGATCCTCGGTCCAATCTAACAGATCGGGAGATGATGTGGTGAGTACCCCCTAGTCCAGGACACCGTCAGTAGGCCCCTGAACCGCTCTTCAAGTTAGGGACGCTCCTTGATTCTTCCGAACTATTCTTCATCTTCAGTTGTCGGTCTTGAAAACTGGTTCAACAAATCTTCTCATCTTCGATCTTGAGGATCGCCGAAATGCATTCGACAAGTTTATACGTCGGGTATTCGAGGAGCTCCTTTAAGTTTCCGGCCTTTATCAATGCCTTGTTATTTTTATGCCACACCTCGGGTTTGAAATTGTTCCCGGGAGGTAGTGTCCTCTTGCGTCCGAGCTCTAACGCCGGACTGCATTCGAGGTATCTTTTGCAGCCGAGCACGAATGCCGGACTGCTACCGAGCTCCAACGCCGAAATGTATCCGAGCTCCAACGCCGGACTGTGCCCAAGCTCCAACGCCGGACTATATCCAAGATGTCATAGATCATGTTGGTCCAAAAAATTTGAAGGAGTTTAGCCGAGGTTAATCCTGGAAATGCCCTCTATGGAGCCAGCCACTAGCGCCCGAGCTTTATGCCGGAATGCTTCTGAGGTGGTGCACCACCCCGAATGTGGGCTAATTTTTTGTCAATATGTTTGATTGGTGCAATTTATTCTCTGCCGAGATATATAGCCAGTAACCCTTAGCGTGTGTATCGGTTTAAAACCCGAGATGCACTTGAAGGATGATGTAAGACCACTGATTCCAGTAGCCGCTGAGACTTAGGTTGATTTGCAAAATTGGCCTGAGGATTACTACCTGCTGTTACCATCGATCCTAGACGCACGGTTCAGGACCCCCTACCCGAGATCCGCCGGTTTTGACACCGACAATGGGCATAACGTAACAGGTGATATATAGCCCATAGCTGTGTGAGAGACAAGTAGAATAGATGCGCGTAGTCGTTGCACGAAGAGAACGGTGGGAAGGGTAGTTCATGGGATCCCAAGTCATCTATGATCTCAAGAGCTCGTTTCGTCAACTCTTGGGATTGAGAGGTTGACGAGTATACGTGAGTACCTACACAAAACAAAGACAAAGGGAAAATTGTGTGTGCATGGTAGATGTACACATCATCCATCTTGATAGGTTTGTTGTTATGTATAGCATAATGGAGGCTCAAATTGTGTAATGCATCACAAGAAATATGTAGAGCATTGTTATTCATGGAATGCATATGGTGCAAGCAGTTATGGGAATCATGCAAAGTATGGAATGCATCAAAATCTCCTAATACGTATGAGGAAACTATAGGGCTCTCCTCATGATCATTAGTGGAAACATCACACGGAGAATATTGACTACATCCAAAACAATGCATATGTGGAACATTGTGATCATGGCATGGCATAGTAGATTAATTGCGCAAATCATGTAAAGGAAGCATGACAATATCATCACAAGAAAAACAAAAGCCAATGACCATCATCTCGTCATCTATGCCATAAGTGCAAATGGGATTTATTGTAACGGGGCATGCATAGTCACTATGTTGAGATTGAAATGATGCAATTTGGGAGATCTCACTCATAGCATATGACAAGTTCATAGGATTGGCAAACATGATGTGACCAATAGAATTTTCACATGATATCCTATGGAGCATAGCATCACAACTAGGCAAATCAACATGATCATCATCATATTCATCATAAATAGGTAAGTCATGACATGAAGAAGTCGCACTAGCATGAAGCATGGGAATAGGTGTGTCAACATCATGCAAGCAATCATTTGTAGAATAGTCTGCTAGTGGGACAAGAGAAGCACCATCACCTATGTTACCTTTGGAGCATCGCTCATGTGTTGTAGGTGAGGTGTCGAAGACCAAGTCGTTGTCATCTTCATCTTGATGGAACCATGTGGGGGGTGCATCATCTTCCACCATGGCCATCGTCATCTCCATTGGAGGTATGGACTCGTCGAGGATAGGCGTGTCGTCATGTAGGAGACCTAGCACCAAATAAAACACACTCGGAGTAGAGGTTAAGTTGTTAGAAATCATAGTGGCCTCACATGCCGTCTCAACTACCTCACTCACTAAGTGTTGTGGCTCACTCACTCTTGGATGCTCTCACTCATATGGTTGGTAGAGTCACTCAAATGGCTCTCAACCTCACATAGGATGTGTGGCATGCTCTCAAGTGTGGGGCTAGTGGTGGTCACACTCATCCTCTCATAGGAAATGCTCTCAATGTCACATATGGTGGAGTCACTCATATCACTCATGGTGGGGTGTCTCTCCTCACATGGGAATTGGGGCATCTCGTCATATGTGGGTGTCGGAGAGATGTAGGTGCAAATGTCTCCATGCTCAATCATGTCGTAGTCGTAGCCATGGATGAAGGCCGAAGATGGCACATCATAACTCTCCTCTAAGACCAAAGATAAGGTATCATGTGCGGTCTCGTAGCTTGACTCGGAGGATGAGTCCAATATGGGCGCCGTCTTCATGTTATTGAAGAGGTTCATGCTCGTCGCCGTGATCGAAGGGGATGGCCCTTGCTTGACCTTCTTGTTGCCGTGTTGTTGTTGGAGGCCAATATGATGTGTCACCTCATAGCTCATCTCCATGACCGAATGGAATTTCCCATGCTCGGGCAGTGATGAGGACATCAATACCATTGTTACACCCACAACCCCTGCTGCTATACATACTAGACCAATTACTAGAGCTCGCGCACGCCAATTGAATTATCAGGTACTTTCGTTTCTTGGTAACGATTCTAATGCTCATGAGAATATGTTGCTGCCTAAATTGGATACATTTATTTTGCTTACAAATGAAGGGCCTAGCTTGGACAAGAAAGATGAACCTTGGAGCAAGTTCAAGCATGGAGATGATGGCATGCGCAGGGGGACAAAGAACGGAGTTACAAGTGACGATTTCAGGACTTTGAAGCCACCATAAGGAGTGCCTGAAGCCTTGGACGAAATATACAAGATGTCACTTCATAAATTTCGTCCAGAGGCTATTCTAGGTGCTGCGTCACCTTATTATTGGGCCAGGCCCATGTATTTTTGAAATACTTAAGTATAGGCTGTTTTTAGAGTCCGTATGTGTGGGGAAACAAGAGGAAGGGTTGGTTTCGGACCCCTCCTCCAAGGGCCACGAAATTCCCCCTCTCTCCTCCATATATACAGCCCTTAGGGCATCATTTAGACTTTGGGTTTTGTTTAGACTAAAAGTTTTCCATAGCTGCAACTTCGCGTCTTTCGTTTGTGTCCAATGACCAGACCAAGACATCACAGAACCCCACCTTCATTAATAAAGCTTTCCTATTTTATTCGAAATATCCAGATTGCAATCTCAGTTTCTTGCTTGTTCTTCATTTGCTCGCGGGAAATAGACCCTCGTGGTCAGGTTGATCGTGCTCCGGCATGGTCAATAACCCTCGGAAGTTGGTTTAGCGATTGCTAAGGCGCGACGTCTTCGCACGTTCGTAGTCGGATCGTCAAAGTCGACTCCCACAGAAAACGATATCTATCTCATCGAAACATCAGGACACCTTTGCCTCTCTCAAGTGGTATCAGATTTCCAGGTTGCTCGGTGAGATTTTACAGTTTTTCATAGTTTAGATCGAGTCTGTTCTTCATACCTATAATCCACGAAAAAGCCAAAAAATTAGGGTTAGTTCATCCTATCCGAACCAATCTGAGCCTTTGCATAATCTTTTCTGTATTTGCTATGTTGAATTTGCGGTTGCATCGCAGTGTCTGGTTGCTGGTCTTAGTGTCTAGTCCTTTAGAGTTTCGAGTTCTGTTCACAAGTAGTCACGCCACCGCCGCATCATCATCATTACCACTGACATATACCACCATCGTCATCACCGCTGCCATATACCACCATCGTCATCACCGCTGCCATATACCACATATCCACTGCCATCACGATAATCCGAGTCCACCTCCATCACCGATTCGCCACCAGTCTGAGTTTCCACCAGATTCATCTCCGCCACCAGTCCTAGTCCGAGTCCAGTATTTGTTGCTTTGTTTTCGAGTTCTAGATCACGCGATACTCGGAGTCGTGATAGAGTAGGACTCCCCAACTTTAGAGCCATCCGCAGAAGAAAAATAGTTCCAAACTCGAAAAAAACTAAGTCTGGAAAATTCTGGCTAGGCAGTTTTTAGACCATTTGTAGACTTTTTCGAAAAAAATTTGTTGCAAAGCAAAAGAAAGAGAGGAAAAAAGTGCAAAAAAAGTGAAAAAATAAAAAAATTCAGAGCATGCTCCTCCCTTGTTTACGTGCAGCGTCGTGATTTTGTTAGTGTTCTAGCCTAGGACCAGCACAGTACCGTTGTTGAGCGTTTATTGAACTTTGCATCTCTGAATTGATTAGTGCTGACCCTTTTTGCTACCATATTATAAGCCTTCCTAGCTCCACAAACATCTATGTCGTGCGTTTGACTCTTCCTGGTAATCACTGTATCCAAGCTTTGAGAGTTTTAACTACGACGGTTGCTGATCACCGCCTGCTGCTGGGTAAGAACTGGTAAGAATTTGAGATTTGCTTGACGGATTTGTGACACTCCACCACCGCCATTTTCTGGTAGTCTGTAGGATCATATTCTTATGTGTTTCTATTGCTGCTAACCATGGCAGGATCACAACCCGACACGATTGACTGGGAGAACATGACGAACAAAGAGTTACATGATATGTTTCAGCAAATGATGAGTGGACAGGTGGAAGATGTGCTAAACAGATTTGAAGAGGCCATGGAGAAGATAGATGGCATTGAGAAGGCGTTCGAAACAAAGCTTGATAACAAGTTTAATGAATTGCTCGCACGTCTTCCACCGCCTGCTGCGCCTGTCGCACCTCTACAACAACAACAACAACAACATCGTCTTCCAAATCAAGTGGGACGAGCACAACGTGTTCCCATTGAGCCTGGTCAAACTTCCGGTGCTGCTGTACCTACTGTTGGTGCTTCTGTTGCTCCTGCTGCTACTGCAGAGGTGGAGGACCATTACGAGGATGAGGTTGATCAAAATCAGAACTACTTCCACTCCACCAGCACCTCCATCAGGTGCCACTTCGAGCCGTGATTCAAGAAAGCAGGCACAACCACCACTATCTGCCAAGAGCACACATGCCGGGCCTGCGCAGAGCTCTTCTTCTTCCATGGCATCAACATGGCACACAAGTGATATTATTTGTCGTCGTTGTAAGGGAAGAGGACATTTTGCGAGAGAATACCAATCTTAGCGTGTGATGATTGGTACTGAGGATGGTGGGTATAAGTCCGCTAGTGACTATGATGAGGAGACTTTGTCTCTTATTACACGTGAAGAACACGGTGGAGATGATTCTGATCATGAGACACAATACATGGCTCCTGAAGATGCTGACATGTATGAATGTTTAGTTGCTCAACGTGTTTTGAGTGTGCAGGTCACACAAGCTGAGCAAAATCAGAGGCATAATTTGCTCCATACAAAGGGAGTTGTGAAGGAACGTTCTGTTCGCGTCATCATAGATGGAGGGAGCTGCAACAACTTGGCTAGCATGGAGATGGTGGAGAAGCTATCTCTCACCACAAGACCACATCCACATCCTTACTACATCCAATGCTTCAACAACAGCGGCAAGGTTAAGGTAACACGTACTGTTCGTGTGCATTTTAGTATCTCTACGTATGTTGATTGTGATGTGGTACCTATGCAAGCATGTTCCTTATTACTTGGTAGACCATGGCAATTTGATAAAAATTCTGTACACCATGGTAGAAACAATCAGTATACTCTTGTTCATAAGGATAAAAATATTACTTTGCTTCCTATGACTCCTGAATCCATTTTGAAAGATGACATTAATAGAGCTAATAAAGCAAAACAGGAGAAAAATAAGAGTGAAAATCAGATTGTGGCAAAAAAATTGAGCAACAAATGAAACCTAATAATAAACCATCTAGTGTTGCTTCTGAAATTAAATTGAAAAGTGCATGTTTACTTGCCACAAAATCTGATATTGATGAGCTAGACTTCGACAAATCTGTTTGCTATGCTTTTGTGTGCAAAGAGGCATTATTTTCATTCAAGGACGTGCCTTCCTCTTTGCCTCCTGCTGTCACTAACATTTTGCAGGAGTTCGCTGACGTCTTTCCACAAGACGTGCCACCGAGATTACCACCTATTCGAGGGATTGAGCATCAAATTGACTTAATTCCCGGTGCATCATTACCCAACCGTGCACCATACCGTACCAATCCAGAGGAGATGAAGGAGATTATGCGTCAAGTACAGGAGCTGCTCGACAAAGGTTATATACGTGAATCCCTTAGTCCTTGTGTTGTTCCTATCATTTTAGTGCCGAAAAAGGATGGTACGTCGCGTATGTGTGTTGATTGTCGAGGCATTAATAATATTACTATTCGTTATCGTCATCCTATTCCTAGGCTAGATGACATGCTTGATGAATTGAGTGGCTCTACAATATTCTCCAAAGTTGATTTGCGTAGTGGATACCATCAAATTCGTATGAAATTGGGAGATGAATGGAAAACAGCATTTAAAACTAAGTTTGGATTATATGAGTGGTTAGTCATGCCTTTTGGGTTAACTAATGCACCTAGTACTTTCATGAGGTTAATGAACGAAGTTTTACGTGCTTTCATTGGACGATTTGTGGTAGTCTATTTTGATGATATACTGATTTATGGTAAATCTTTGGAGGAACATTTGGAACATTTATGTGTTTTTTTATTGTTCTACGTGATGCACGTTTGTTTGGTAACCTTGGAAAGTGCACCTTTTGCACCGACTGGGTATCTTTTCTTGGCTATGTTGTTACTCCACAGGGAATTGAAGTTGATAAAGCCAAGATTGAAGCTATCGAGAGTTGGCCGCAGCCCAAAACGATCACACAAGTGAGGAGTTTCCTTGGTCTCACTGGTTTCTATAGGCGTTTTGTGAGATATTTCAGCACCATTGCTGCACCTCTCAACGAGCTTACAAAGAAGGATGTGCCTTTTGTTTCGGGTACCGCACAGGAAGAAGCCTTCACGGTATTGAAAGATAAGTTGACACATGCTCCTTTACTCCAACTTCCAGATTTTAATAAGACTTCTGAGCTTGAATGTGGTACTAGTGGAATTGGATTAGGAGGTGTGTTATTACAGGATGGCAAACCTGTTGCATACTTTTCTGAAAAAATTGAGTGGGCCTAGTCTGAACTATTCTACTTATGATAAAGAATTATATGCTCTTGTTCGGACCTTAGAAACATGGCAACATTATTTATGGCCCAAGGAATTTGTTATACATTCTGATCATGAATCTATGAAACACATTAAAAGTCAAGAAAAACTGAACCGTAGACATGCTAAATGGGTTGAATTCATTGAGACTTTCCCTTATTTCATTAAACAACAAAAGGGTAAAGAAAATGTTATTGCTGATGCTTTGTCTCATTGTTATACTATGCTTTCACAACTTGACTTTAAAATATTTGGTTTGGAGACCATCAAAGATCAATATATGCATGATGCTGAATTTAAAGATGTATTGCAGAATTGTAAGGAAGGGAGAACTTGGAACAAGTTCGTTCTTAATGATGGATTTGTGTTTCGTGCTAACAAGCTATGCATTCCAGCTAGCTCCGTTCGTCTTTTGTTGTTACAGGAGGCGCATGGAGGAGGATTAATGGGACACTTTGGCATCAAGAAGACGGAGGATATACTTGCTACACATTTCTTTTGGCCAAAGATGAGACAGGATGTTGAGCGTTTTGTTGCTCGCTGCACTACATGTCAAAAAGCTAAGTCACGACTCAATCCTCATGGTTTATATAGGCCTTTGCCTGTACCTAGTGTTCCTTGGGAGGATATATCTATGGACTTTGTTTTAAGTTTACCTCAAACAAAGAAGGGGAGGGATAGCATATTTGTTGTCGTGGATAGGTTCTCGAAAATGGCACACTTTATACCATGTCATAAAAGCGATGATGCTGTTAATGTTGCTGATTTGTTCTTTCGTGAAATTATTCGCTTGCATGGTGTGCCAAATACTATTGTTTCAGATCATAATACTAAATTTCTTAGCCACTTTTGGAGATGTTTATGGGCTAAGTTGGGGACTAAACTACTTTTTAGTACTACTTGTCACCCCCAAACTGATGGACAAACTGAAGTAGTAAATAGACCATTGTCTACTATGCTTCGGGCTGTTTTGAAGAATAATAAGAAAATGTGGGAAGAATGCTTGCCTCATATTGAATTTGCTTATAATTGTTCATTGCATTCTACTACTAAGATGTGCCCTTTTGAAATTGTGTATGGTTTCCTACCTCGTGCACCTATTGATTTGTTGCCTCTTCCATCTTCGGAGAAGGTTCATTTTGATGCTAAAGAACGTGCTGAATTGATTTTAAAAATGCACGAGTTAACTAAGGAAAACATTGAGCGTATGAATGCTAAACTTAAACTTGATGGAGATAAGGGTAGAAAACATGTTGTGTTTGCACCTGGAGATCTTATTCGGTTACATTTGCGCAAGGATAGAGTTCCTAATTTGCGCAAATCAAAGCTAATGCCACGTGCTGATGGTCCTTTTAAGGTCTTAGAGAAAATAAATGATAATGCATATAAACTTGAGCTACCTGCAGATTTTGGGGTTAGTCCCACTTTTAACATTGCAGATTTGAAGCCTTATTTGGGTGAGGAAGATGAGCTTTCATCGAGGACGACTTCATTTCAAGAAGGGGAGGATGATGAGGACATCAATACCATTGTTACACCCACAGCCCCTGCTGCTATACATACTGGACCAATAACTAAAGCTCATGCACGCCAATTGAATTATCAGGTACTTTCGTTTCTTGGTAACGATTCTAATGCTCATGAGAATATGTTGCTGCCTAAATTGGATACATTTGTTTTTCTTACAAATGAAGGGCCTAGCTTGGACAAGAAAGATGAACCTTGGAGCAAGTTCAAGCATGGAGATGATGGCATGCGCAGGGGGATAAAGAACGGAGTTACAAGTGATGATTTCAGGACTTTGAAGCCACCATAAGGAGTGCCTGAAGCCTTGGACGAAATATACAAGATGTCACTTCATAAATTTCGTCCAGAGGCTATTCTAGGTGCTGCGTCACCTTATTATTGGGCCAGGCCCATGTATGCGGCAGCTGTCCGAACTGGCCCATGATTATACGGCCATGGGGATCCTCGGCCCAATCTAACAGATCGGGAGATGACGTGGTGAGTACCCCCTAGTCCAGGACACCGTCAGTAGGCCCCTGAACCGCTCTTCAAGTTAGGGACGCTCCTCGATTCTTCCAAACTATTCTTCATCTTCAGTTGTCGGTCTTGAAAACTGGTTCAACAAATCTTCTCATCTTCGATCTTGAGGATCGCCGAAATGCATTCGACAAGTTTATACGTCGGGTATTCGGGGAGCCCCTTTAAGTTTCCTGCCTTTATCAATGCCTTGTTATTTTTATGCCACACCTTGGGTTTGAAATTGTTCCCGGGAGGTAGTGTCCTCTTGCGTCCGAGCTCTAACGCCGGACTGCATTCGAGGTATCTTTTGCAGCCGAGCACGAATGCCGGACTGCTACCGAGCTCCAACGCCGAAATGTATCCGAGCTCCAACGCCGGACTGTGCCCAAGCTCCAACGCCGGACTATATCCAAGATGTCATAGATCATCTTGGTCCAAAAAATTTGAAGGAGTTTAGCCGAGGTTAATCCTGGAAATGCCCTCTATGGAGCCAGCCACTAGCGCCCGAGCTTTATGCCAAAATGCTTCCGAGGTGGTGCACCACCCCGACTGTGGGCCAATTTTTTGTCAATATGTTTGATTGGTGCAATTTATTCTCTGCCGAGATATATAGCCAGTAACCCTCAGCGTGTGTATCGGTTTAAAACCCGAGATGCACTTGAAGGATGATGTAAGACCACTGATTCCAGTAGCCGCTGAGACTTATGTTGATTTGCAAAATTGGCCTGAGGATTACTACCTGCTGTTACCATCGATCCTAGATGCACGGTTCAGGACCCCCTACCCGAGATCCACCGGTTTTGACACCGACAATGGGCATAACGTAACAGGTGATATATAGCCCATAGCTGTGTGAGAGACAAGTAGAATAGATGCGCGTAGTCGTTGCACGAAGAGAACGGTGGGAAGGGTAGTTCACGGGATCCCAAGTCATCTATGATCTCAAGAGCTCGTTTCGTCAACTCTTGGGATTGAGAGGTTGACGAGTATACGTGAGTACCTACACAAAACAAAGACAAAGGGAAAATTGTGTGTGCATGGTAGATGTACACATCATCCATCTTGATAGGTTTTTTTGTTATGTATAGCATAATGGAGGCTCAAATTGTGTAATGCGTCACAAGAAATATGTAGAGCATTGTTATTCATGGAATGCATATGGTGCAAGCAGTTATGGGAATCATGCAAAGTATGGAATGCATCAAAATCTCCTAATACGTATGAGGAAACTATGGGGCTCTCCTCATGATCATTAGTGGAAACATCACACGGAGAATATTGACTACATCCAAAACAATGCATATGTGGAACATTGTGATCATGGCATGGCATAGTAGATGAATTGCGCAAATCATGTAAAGGAAGCATAACAATATCATCACAAGAAAAACAAAAGCCAATGACCATCATCTCGTCATCTATGCCATAAGTGCAAATGGGATTTATTGTAACGGGGCATGCATAGTCACTATGTTGAGATTGAAATGATGCAATTTGGGAGATCTCACTCATAGCATATGACAAGTTCATAGGATTGGCAAACATGATGTGACCAATAGAATTTTCACATGATATCCTATGGAGCATAGCATCACAACTAGGCAAATCAACATGATCATCATCATATTCATCATAAATAGGTAAGTCATGACATGAAGAAGTCGCACTAGCATGAAGCATGGGAATAGGTGTGTCAACATCATGCAAGCAATCATTTGTAGAATAGTCTGCTAGTGGGATAAGAGAAGCACCATCACCTATGTTACCTTTGGAGCATCGCTCATGTGTTGTAGGTGAGGTGTCGAAGACCAAGTCGTTGTCATCTTCATCTTGATGAAACCATGTGGGGGGTGCATCATCTTCCACCATGGCCATCGTCATCTCCATTGGAGGTATGGACTCGTCGAGGATAGGCGTGTCGTCATGTAGGAGACCTAGCACCAAATAAAACACACTCGGAGTAGAGGTTAAGTTGTTAGAAATCATAGTGGCCTCACATGCCGTCTCAACTACCTCACTCACTAAGTGTTGTGGCTCACTCACTCTTGGATGCTCTCACTCATATGGTTGGTAGAGTCACTCAAATGGCTCTCAACCTCACATAGGATGTGTGGCATGCTCTCAAGTGTGGGGCTAGTGGTGGTCACACTCATCCTCTCATAGGAAATGCTCTCAATGTCACATATGGTGGATTCACTCATATCACTCATGGTGGGGTGTCTCTCCTCACATGGGAATTGGGGCATCTCGTCATATGTGGGTGTCGGAGAGATGTAGGTGCAAATGTCTCCATGCTCAATCATGTCGTAGTCGTAGCCATGGATGAAGGCCGAAGATGGCACATCATAACTCTCCTCTAAGACCAAAGATAAGGTATCATGTGCGGTCTCGTAGCTTGACTCGGAGGATGAGTCCAATATGGGCACCGTCTTCATGTTGTTGAAGAGGTTCATGCTCGTCGCCGTGGTCGAAGGGGATGGCCCTTGCTTGACCTTCTTGTTGCCGTGTTGTTGTTGGAGGCCAATATGATGTGTCACCTCATAGCTCATCTCCATGACCGAATGGAATTTCCCATGCTCGGGCAGTGATGAGGACATCAATACCATTGTTACACCCACAACCCCTGCTGCTATACATACTAGACCAATTAGTAGAGCTCGCGCACGCCAATTGAATTATCAGGTACTTTCGTTTCTTGGTAACGATTCTAATGCTCATGAGAATATGTTGCTGCCTAAATTGGATACATTTGTTTTGCTTACAAATGAAGGGCCTAGCTTGGACAAGAAAGATGAACCTTGGAGCAAGTTCAAGCATGGAAATGATGGCATGCGCAGGGGGACAAAGAACGGAGTTACAAGTGACGATTTCAGGACTTTGAAGCCACCATAAGGAGTGCCTGAAGCCTTGGACGAAATATACAAGATGTCACTTCATAAATTTCGTCCAGAGGCTATTCTAGGTGCTGCGTCACCTTATTATTGGGCCAGGCCCATGTATTTTTGAAATACTTAAGTATAGGCTGTTTTTAGAGTCCGTATGTGTGGGGAAACAAGAGGAAGGGTTGGTTTCGGACCCCTCTTCCAAGGGCCACGAAATTCCCCCTCTCTCCTCCATATATACAGCCCTTAGGGCATCATTTAGACTTTGGGTTTTGTTTAGACTAAAAGTTCGCCATAGCTGTAACTTTGCGTCCTTCGTTTGTGTCCAATGACCAGACCAAGACTTCACAGAACCCCACTTTCATTAATAAAGCTTTCCTATTTTATTCGAAATATCCAGATTGCAATCTCAGTTTCTTGGTTGTTCTTCGTTTGCTCGCGGGAAATAGACCCTCGTGGTCAGGTTGATCGTGCTCCGGCGTGGTCAATAACCCTCGGAAGTTGGTTTAGCGATTGCTAAGGCGCGACGTCTTCGCACGTTCATAGTCGGATCGTCAAAGTCGACTCCCATAGAAAACGATATCTATCTCATCGAAACATCAGGACACCTTTGCCTCTATCAGGCATCTTCCTTGAGGGGCTTCCAAAGATGGAAGTGTCGCCCTCGCTCGTAGGTGGTCGCCTCGTTGTTGAGGGGCTTCCGAAGATGGAAGATGTAGTCCCTTTTCCTTGCTTCGGAGTGACGAATGTCAATGGAGAGGTTCTCGATGCGCTCTCACAATCTTGATTGTGTGCTTTGCATTTGTCGTTGTAGATCGAAGATTGACACTTTTGTGATGTAGTTGTTCACGCCATCGTTGTTGTCGAAGACCGGAGATGAAATGCCTTGCCTATCCATCACTCCAAGAGAAAAATGTGAGTGGAGAAATAGAAGAACGAATACCAAATGTACCTTGACCGAAGTTGAAAGTGGATCAATGATCACTCCAATGTGGACAAGGAAATAGCACAATTGGTACCAATTCTTGTCGGTTTCTCACACCTACACAAATAAGGCTTATGGTGGAGCTCGATGAGGATAGTGGCACAAAACTTTGATGCGAAATGTTAGCAAGAGTCAATAATGTTGAAAGAGATTCACAAATTCGCAAGTGAAATACGTAGACCAATAGCAATATGTGGCACACGGAAACACACACACTGATAGATAAATGGGGTCATGCAACCAAGGAATGAGCTCAAAATGTGGAATCCATGGAAAATGCTCGTGTTGCACAACTCTAGAGAGATGCTAGCACGATTTCTCAATAGGCGGATACAACACTTGTGCACAACCTATAGGAGACAAAAATGCAACGAATTCTATCCCAAGTATGCTATGTATATGATGTTCCGGTGGTATGATCCAAGATGATGGGTTATGACAATCTTATGCAATGTGGTATGATGCTATGGCACTTGCTTACAAGCTTCTTTGCTCTTTCTCTTTTTCTTAAAAGCTTATTCTTTTTCTTTTTTTTGTATGGCCACTTTGCCACAATGCACAAACCAAGATAGCAATTGTATATATGCGGGAACAAACTTGTGGCACAAAGGATGATATGATACCAATATGATACCGATATGTATGCAATGTATGGTGTAGATCACTAATGTTCACAAGTAACATTGCCGGCAATACTCAAATGGCTAGTCTCGATAGGCAAGTGACGCAAAATGGACTAGGTGTTATCAATGCAATGGCAAGGGAACATACAATGGAGGGATACCACGATGCCGAGATGATATGGAGGTTACCGTCCGTAGCGATGATGAGTGGCGGTGATCTTCATGGAGATACCAAGATGGTGGAGACTCATCCCTAAGTAGCCGAAACACCTTAGGAAATGGAAAAACCACGAACTCAAAATCTCAAATGTCAAAATGGTGGTTGCGGGATGCAGTGGTGGTGTCAGAAGCTCAATGGGATTGCGGAATGGCAATGATGGGTTGTGGAGTACGCAATGCGGAAATGGAGGGTAAGGTGGTGGACTATACACAGTGTCAGAGTTGGAAGCACGGTCCCTAAGTAGCCGAAATACCTTAGGAGACACAACTCACAACACAAACAAAATTGGGTTAGGTTGGGGTGGCGGAAGTGTATGGTGGGTAAGCCTATGCGTAAGTGGTGGTGGTGGTTGATGAGGAAGCAACCATCCCTAAGTAGCCGAAACACCTTAGGAGAATCAAGTCACAACTCAAACAACCGCTAATGCTATGGGGAACAAAATTGGTTCGGTTGTGGAAGTCGGTGGTGGTGTAGCGGATGATGTGGTGGAAGCCCTAGGAAAAACGCCAAAGTTCCAAAAATTTAATGGGGTCAAAAGGTGGTGAAACCAAGGTGAGGTCCTCGGCCACGTCGATAGCTTCAAAACGAGCCAAAGAACACTCAAATCGGAGTTCAGAGTGAAAAGTTGTGATGAAAACGGTGAAGGAGGGTGATGCTAAAATTTCGGGGAAAGTTTCTGGTTAGGCCGGAAGTTCCGGGCCCAGGGCCGGATGTTCCGGGGGGTGGCCGGAAGTTTTTTGGGTCGCGGAAAAAGTCTCGGGGAAGCCGGGGGATTTTGGGTAAACTCTCTTTTAGCCCAGAAATTCCGGGGTAAGGACGGAAGTTCCGGGGGACGGAAGTTCCGGGGGAGTCCAGAAGTTCCGGGGGTCATGGAATTTCTTTCGGGACTGATAGAGGCGAAGGTGTCCCGATGTTTCGATGAGATAGATATCCTTTTCGGTGGGAGTCGACTTTGACGATCCGACTACGAACGTGCGAAGACGTCGCGCCTTAGCAATCGCTAAACCAACTTCCGCGGGTTATTGACCACGCCGGAGCATGATCAACCTGACCAGGAGGGTCTATTTCCTGCGAGCAAACGAAGAATAAGCAAGAAACTGAGATTGCAATCTGGATATTGTGAATAAAAGAGGAAAGCTTTATTGATCAAGGTGGGGTTCTGTGACGCCTTTGTCTGGTCGTTGAACACAAACAAAGTACGCGAAATTGCAGCTATGGCGAACTTTAATCTAAACAAAACCCAAAGTCTAAATGATGCCCTAAGGGCAGTATATATGGAGGAGAGAGGGGGAATTTCGTGGCCCTTGGTGGAGGGGTCCGAAACCAACCCTAACTCTTGTTTCCCCACACATACCGACTCTAAAAACAACCTATACTTAAGTACTTCGAAAATACATGGGCCTGGCCCAATAATAAGGTGACGCAACACCTAGAATAGCCTCCGAACGAAATTTATGAAGTGGCTTCTTGTATATTTTTTTTCAAGGCTTCATGCACTCATTATGGTGGCTTCAAACTCCTGGAATCATCACTTGTAACTCCGTTCTTGTTCCCCTTGCGCATGCCATCATCTCCATGCTTGAACTTGCTCCAAGGTTCATCTTTCTTGTCCAAGCTAGGCCCTTCATTTGTAAGCAAAACAAATGTATCCAATTTAGGCAGCATCATATTCTTACGAACATTAGAATCGTTACCAAGAAATGAAAGTACCTGATAATTCAATTGGCGTGCGCGAGCTTTAGTAATTGGTCCATTATGTATAACAGCGTGGGCTGTGGGTGTAACAATGGTATTGATGTCCTCATCATCCTCCCCTTCTTGAAATGAAGTCGTCCTCGACGAAAGCTCATCTTCCTCACCCAAATAAGGCTTCAAATATGCAATGTTAAAAGTGGGACTAACCCCAAAATCTGCAGGCAGCTCAAGTTTATATGCATTATCCTTTATTTTCTCTAACACCTTAAAAGGACCATCAGCACGTGGCATTAGCTTTGATTTGCGCAAATTAGGAAATCTATCCTTACGCAAATGTAACCAAACAAGATCTCCAAGTGCCAACACAACATGTTTTCTACCCTTATCTCCAGCAAGTTTATATTTAGCATTCATACGCTCAATGTTTTCCTTAGTTAACTCATGCATTTTTAAAATCAATTCAGCACGTTCTTTAGAATCAAAATTAACCTTCTCCGAAGATGGAAGAGGCAAAAAATCAATAGGTGCACGAGGTAGGAAACCATACACAATTTCAAAAGGGCACATCTTAGTAGTAGAATGCAATGAATGATTATAAGAAAATTCAATATGAGGCAAGCATTCTTCCCACATTTTCTTATTATACTTCAAAACAACCCTAAGCATAGTAGACAATGTTCTATTGACTACTTCAGTTTGTCCATCAGTTTGGGGGTGACAAGTAGTACTAAAAAGCAGTTTAGTCCCCAACTTAGCCCATAAACCTCTCCAAAAGTGGCTAAGAAATTTAGTATCATGATCTGAAACAATAGTATTTGGCACACCATGCAAGCGAATAATTTCACGTAAGAACAAATCAGCAACATTAACAACATCATCGCTTTTATGACATGGTATAAAGTGTGCCATTTTCGAGAACCTATCCACGACAACAAATATGCTATCCCTCCCCTTATTTGTTCAAGGTAAACCTAAAACAAAGTCCATAGATATATCCTCCCAAGGAACACTAGGTACAGGCAAAGGCATATATAAACCATGAGGATTGAGTCGTGACTTAGCTTTTTGACATGTAGTTCAGCGAGCAACAAAACGCTCAACATCCCGTCTCATCTTTGGCCAAAAGAAATGTGTAGCAAGTATATCCTCCATCTTCTTGATGCCAAAGTGTCCCATTAATCATCCTCCATGCGCCTCCTGCAACAACAAAAGACGAACGGAGCTAGCTGGAATGCATAGCTTGTTAGCACGAAACACAAATCCATCGTTAAGAACGAACTTGTTCCAAGTTCTACCTTCCTTCCAATTCTGCAATACATCTTTAAATTCAACATCATGCACATATTGATCTTTGATGGTCTCCAAACCAAATATTTTCAAGTCAAGTTGTGAAAGCATAGTATAATGATGAGACAATGCATCACCTATAACATTTTCTTTACCCTTCTTGTGTTTAATGACATAAGGGAAAGTCTCAATGAATTCAACCCATTTAGCATGTCTACGGTTCAGTTTTTCTTGACTTTTAATGTGTTTCAAAGATTCATGATCAGAATGTATAACAAATTCCTTGGGCCATAAATAATGTTGCCATGTTTCTAAGGTCCGAACAAGAGCATATAATTCTTTATCATAAGTAGAATAGTTCAGACTAGGCCCACTCAATTTTTCAGAAAAGTATGCAACAGGTTTTCCATCTTGTAATAACACACCTCCTAATCCAATTCCACTAGCATCACATTCAAGCTCAAAAGTCTTATTAAAATCAGGAAGTTGGAGTAAAGGAGCATGTGTCAACTTATCTTTCTTCCTGTGCAGTACCCCAAACAAAAGGCACATCCTTCTTTGTAAGCTCCTTGAGATGTGCAGCAATGGTGCTGAAATCTCTCACAAAACGCCTATAGAATTGGTGTAGGGTGGAACCCTAAGTGGAGATCTTTCACGAATTGGAGGGGGAATCCCCAAGAACAAGATGAACACAAGAGGGAAAACAAGAGGAACAATTAAGAACAAGTCCAATCACACATCCACTAGACAATCAAACACACAAGATCCACAAGGTACACGAAAAATTAAAGGGGAAAAAGATACATGGTAGAGTTCATCCCAAATCCTATGAAGGAGATGAGGGCTTGATGATCTAGATAGATCCTTCCCTCAAGGGGGTCTTGAATCCACTAGGGATCTTCTCCAATGGAGGCTTTGAACTCCAATGGAGTGTCTCTCTCTCAAGAGGAATCCCACAAGGGGAGATACATGAGCTAAGCTCTAGTGTTTAGATCTATTCTTAGCTAAGTCTAAATGGAGGAGGAAGGGGAGTATATATAGGTCCAAGGGAAGAAGGGGTAAGTAGGGACGAGATGGGGATACAAGGGCCAAGCCCAACAGCCACGCACAGGGGGCCCCGTGTGCACGGGTGATGCGGAGCATCCTATGGACATCACCATGTCAAGAGTTCATTCGGCAAGTGACACGTGCGACATCTACTTCACATACATAAAGGTGAATCATCTCCTTTACACGTGCTCACTTGACCCCTTCGAGGATGGTATACTACTTGACCCTTCATCGTGCATGCATAGGTATTGTCGGAGCTTCATGGATGACGAGGAGGAGTGCAAGCGCCAAGGATCACCTACACCATCCGCGAGGGAAGCGTGGAAGAGAAGGAAAAGCCTGGACAAGTTTCTGGAAAGCCCAGAACTTCCGGCCGATGCCCGGAACTTCCGGCCACCGGAACCTCCGGCCATCCCGGAGCTTCCGGCCCTACTGCACCGAAGCCGTCCGAGAGTGTGCCAACTCTCTAGATAGCCCGGACCCTGCCCGGACCTTCGCTCGGAACCTCCGGCGCCCGGACCTTCCGGCCGTCCCCGGAACTTCCGGCCCTACCTGTGCGCAGACACTCAGGCCTAAGCCCATGTACCCTTTCGCCCCTCACTTACCCCTTCATGGACCTAGACTATATATATACTCCTCCACCTCCTCCTTCCTAGGGTTAGCATTGGTTTAGCTCATTGAGAGAGAGAGCATTGCTCATCCATATCGGATCTACTCCACGAGAGAGACCGCGGCCCCTCTACGGAGAAGATCCACCTTGGATTCAAGACCCCTTTACGGGAAGATCCCCTTGTGGATTCAAGACCTCCTCACGGAGAAGAACCAGCTACCCTTTTGTATCGTCCTTAGTTGTCCGTGGATTCATGTATCGTTCTATGTACCCGAGGATCTAGCACATGTGTGAGTTTTTCTTGTTAGTTTGATGTTCCTCTTGTGTTTCCCCTTGTGTTTTCCCCCATTTTTCCTCGTTCCCCTCTTCGCGTTCATCGTGTTCTTCGCGGGATCCGCTCCTTTCGTGAAAGATCGGGCCACTAGGGTTCTACTATAACGCCCTTGATGCGGCTATATCTCCCACGTGTCGAAGCACGACTTAGAGGCATAACCGCATTGAAAGCAATGCCGCAAGTGAGGTAATCTTCGCAAACAACCCATGTAATACAATAAGGGAAAAGATACATAGTTGGCTTACAATCGCCACTTCACACAAATACATGAATAAAGCATTACGTCATCCAAATACAATCAGGGCCCGACTACGGAGCCAAAATAAAAGAAGACTACCCCAAATGCTACACAGATCCCCGATCGACCCCAACTGGGCTCCACTACTGATCAACTTGAATGAAACAACAAAAAGGACAAGGTCTTCATCGAGCTCCTCCTTGAGCTTGGTTGCGTCATCTGCACGGTTCAACGGCACCTGCAAGCTGATTTTGGAAGTATCTGTGAGTCACGGGGACTCAGCAATCTCACACCCTCGCAATCAAGACTATTTAAGCTTATAGGTGAGGTAAAAGGTATGAGGTGGAGCTGCAGCAAGCGACTAGCATATATGGTGGCTAACATGTATGCAAAAGAGAGCAAGAAGAGAAGGCAAAGCACGATCGATAAAAGTATGATCAAGAAGTAATCCTAGAACAACCCACATCAAGCATAACTCCAACACCGTGTTCACTTCCCGGACTCCGCCGAGAAGAGACCATCACGGTTACACACGCGGTTGATGCATTTTAATTAAGGTCAACTTCAGGTTTTCTACAACCGGACATTAACAAATTCCCATCTGCCCATAACCGCGGGCACGGCTTTCGAAAGTTCAAATCCCTGCAGGGGTGTCCCAACTTAGCCCATCACAAGCTCTCACGGTCAAAGAAGGATATTCCTTCTAGCGGGAAGACCCAATCAGACTCGGAATCCCGGTTACAAGACATTTCGAAAGGTAAAACAAGACCAGCAAAGCCGCCCGATGCACCGACAAATCCCGATAGGACCTGCACATATCTCGTTCTCAGGGCACACCGGATAGGTCAAGCTACGAGTAAAACCAACCCTCGAGTTGCCCCGAGGTGGCCCCGCAGGCTGCCCGTTTCGGACCAACACTCAGAGGAGCACTGACCCGGGGGGGTTTAAAATAAAGATGACCCTCGGGCTCGCGAAAACCCAAGGGAAGGTTATAGGTTGTTAGTGCAAATGGTAAAACCAAGGTTGGGCCTTGCTGGAGGAGCTTTATTCAAGGCGAACTGTCCAGGGGTTCCCATTATAACCCAACCGCGTAAGGAACGCAAAATCCGGGAACATAACACTGGTATGACGGAAACTAGAGCGGCAAGTGTGGAACAAAACACCAGGCATATGGCCGAGCCTTACACCCTTTACCAAGTGTATAGATGCATTAATTAGAGAAGAGATATTGTGATATCCCAACAAGTAAACATGTTCCAACAAGGAACAACATCTCCATGTTCCAACAAGGAACAAACTTCAATCTTCACCTGCAACTAACAACGCTATAAGAGGGGCTGAGCAAAGCGGTAACATAGCCAAACAACGGTTTGCTAGGACAAGGTGGGTTAGAGGCTTGGTTCAACAATATGGGAGGCATGATAAGCAAATGGTAGGTATCGCAGCATAGGCATAGCAAAAGAGCGAGCAACTAAGCAAGCAAAGATAGAAGTGATTTCGAGGGTATGGTCATCTTGCCTGAGATCCCGCAATGAAGAAGAACGAGTCCATGAAGAAGTCAAACGGTCGTAGTCGAACGGTTCCTCACAATGCGACATTATCGGAACCAACCCGAAGAAACAACACCGGAAAGGAGCAAACAACATAGTAAACAACCAACACATGACCATGGCATGATGCACAACCAAGTATGATGCATGTCCGGTTTAATGAAGCATGGCATGGCAAAGTTCACAAGCAATCCTACAAATTAAGTGGAGCTCAATATGCAACGAGTTGCATATTGACGAAACACCACATTCGAGTTATTTAGTTCGATCTCGTTTATGTACCCAACAAGATTAAATGCTGTTAGCATGGCAAGAGGGTGAAGAAAAGTAAAACTACCTATCTAGTCAAGTTTAAATGAGGCCGGAAGTAACGAACAACAATTTCGGTAAAACCCCATGAGCATATTATAGATTTGGTACTGTTCTGCCCTAAGCCATATTTTAGAGTTGTTAAACATGCAAGATGATGCCACCATGTTAAACTAGGCAAAATTCTACCCCATTTACATATAAAGTTTATTAGGTTTGGAGCTACGGTTATTTAGTTATGAATTAAATCATTTTAGCATGTTATTTAAGCAAATTAAAGCAAGCAGCAAGTTAAACACCTCAAACATGCATGAAAGTTGGATATTGTGAAACTAGATGAAATTCTAGTCAAGTTACATATATAAATCATTTCCATCCGATGCACGGTTTGAGAGTTATGATATGCATGAACTAGGAGGACTTTTCTGTAAAACTTCAGTTTTCTGGATAATAGAGAAAATCGCAGCGCAGGGAAAAATAGAAATGGGCCGACTCTGGGCAGCCCAACAGCAGGAAAAAAAGGAGGGCGTCGGCGGGGTGAGCTCACATTGGGCCTAGGCCCAATTGGACGAGGAGGCCAGGTAGCTGGGCCTCGCGCTGCTGTCAACGAGAGAAGGAGTACTCGGCCCTTGTCGTCATCCCCGCGTGCTTGCATGCAGAAACAGGGAAACACCGCGATGCAGAGAACGGCGAGGGAACCTGGGGCTCCGGGAAGACAGCGGTGGGACGTCAGAAGCAGCAGAAGAGGTCGGAGATGAGGAATGCATGGCGGAGGCGGCGAGATCCAGCGGTCCCCGGCCGGATCTGGTGTCCATTCGGGTCGGGGAGGCGAGGTGGCATCGGACGAGCTCCTGTTCGTATCAGGGGATGCAGGTGCGGCCGGGATTTGGCGGGCGTCGCAAGAGGTCTCCTGTGGGCGGCGCGGCGCCCTGGAGGCGGGAACGAGGCCGAGGACACAGGCCGCGTCAGATCCGGGCGGAGGGACTCGTTCCCGGGGGCGATGAGCTGTGGACTTGGCGTTCATCGGGTGGTCCAGGGTACCTGAGAGAGAGGGAGGAGGACCGGCATGAGAGAGGGAGACCAAGGAGGAAAGGGAAAAAGAAAAGAGCAGGGGAGGTCAGTGTTGTTGCTGCTGTCGCCGGCAGCAAGCTCCGGTGATGAGGCATGTTAGCAAGAGGATTGCAGGCGCGCTCGGGTGCAGCAGATCGTGCAGCTCGATTGGGAGGCGCGCTGGCTTGAGGTGGAGCGAGAGGGGTGCTGGTTGGTCCGGTGAAGAAAACGAGGGAGGTGGGTTACACTGCGGATTGATCAGGGAAGATCCCGAGAAAGAGAGGTGAGGACTGGCGGCGGCGGGTGAGGGGATTTTGGTGGATGGGACAACCTAGTGGTCTAGGGTTTCATCTGCTTTATATATCGTAGATAGGGATTGGGTAGGGGCTAAACCGTCCCTCCAAATAAATTGAGCGGTCGATAAAAATAGACTAGGAAGTCCAATTAACAAAACAGAGACGTTTCGTAGATGTTCGGGGATGATCCGGACACAACGGTGGCGATAGTCCGGGTCGGGTTCGGGACAAGTTTTGGACGCGCCCGAGGGGGGCTGCGGGCTGACGAGAGAGGTTAGGTTGGACCTGGCGGTAGGTAGTGAGCTGTGTAGACGGTCTCGAGCTGAGAGAAGAGAAGAGAGGGAGGCCCGGCGACTGTTTCCGGAGACCGAAAACGTCTGACGTTAGACCGACTATATTGCCGCTATAGTTAATCGTTGGGGCTTCAAACGAACTCCGAATGCGACGAAAATTGACAGGCGGCCTACCTACAACATAAAAACACCGCACGCCAACTTTCATCCCATTCTGAGAACATTTTCCGGACACTTATAAAATAATATTTCGGACATGCCACGGGCGCGTGCAAGTGTGGTTGGGCTCAGAACGGACTACAGAGAGAACTCGGAGAACCCGGACGAATGCAAGTTTTAAAACATGATGATGCAATGCACATGATGACATGGCAAGATGCAACACGCAAGAAAATGACAAGGCAACAACACCGATTAACTGGAGGACACCTGGCACATCAGTCTCGGGGCGTCACAACACTCCACCACTACGAGAGGATCTCGTCCCGAGATCTAGGATGGCACCGGAGGGAAACAGAAGAGGAAGAGATCAGGTAAAACTAAGTTGCTTCTTTGACAATGAGTGAAACCAAAGAACCTTGCGAGGTTGAGCAAATTGAAAGAAAGAAAGCAACAGCGATGAACGAAGTTGAAAGCACTCCATTAAGAAAGAGGAATAAGAAAGAATCCGTTAAGTACTCCGGTTGAAAAGAGATGAAAGACTTGATAAAATTAAAAGAACTTGAGCAGAGGACACAACACTCCGGATAAAAGGAAAAGCACGAAAAGAAGACTATCCTCACAAGAACAAGAAGAAGGTTTGAAGAGAGCAGTAACACAATGCCTCCGGATGAAAGAATCAAAGGTAGATCGTCGGAACAAAAGAACGAAGAAGAAAAGACAAGTTCTGCCACAAAAGAGCTTGGAAAAAAGGCATCCTTAGGAGAAGGGTCGAACGGAGTTGTTGACAAACCAACAACGAAAAGAGTAAGCTTGTTGTGGGCTTATGGAAAACATCTCAAAACTACGAGGTGAACTTCTGCCATTAATGGAAACGATAAATTGGATTGATATGAACAAGGAGACGAGAAGATTATTTCACCGGGAGGATAAATAAGAACTTGGGTCCTTTATAAGCACCATAGATAGCAACAATCCTTAGGGAAGGCTTTAGGTGAAATATAACCCAAGATAACTCCAATGACGAGATTGATGGATTTAAAGTATCTCATTCTTACAACATGTGAATCATGAAACATGAACTCAAATTATCAAGAATGACATAATACCACCTCCAATGATACGGTAGAAAGAATTGCACTTTGGGATGCAAGATGAAGAATACTTGAAGTATAGCTCCTCTAAAAAGAATATAAAAAAAACTTCATGAAGGAATTAAATCCTTGATGACCCATCATGTAGAACCTCCATGAAGAACTCCGTTAAACAAAAGAATGATCAAATGGAAAGAAAGGGTAGTTGAAAACACAAGGTGGAACCTTGTAAAGATTTAGATAGATCTCCGTGATTACATAATTGCGAGAGCTTGGAACTCCGGGAAAGAAAGACGAGCACTTGAAACCAAGAATTTACTCATCATGAAGAAACTCCAGAAGAAAAGATTAACATATGGATGAAACAAGAATAAGAATTATATTATGCTTAACCTTCACCAATTAAATTGATGACAAACAACGGATTTGGCATATTACTTATTCTCATAGAAAAGATTAAGATAGATATAGCGCCAACTTGAGAAGGTCTTCGATGATCCACCGGTAGGATGAAAGAACGAATGAATCTGTATGATAACGAAGGAGAAGAACTCTTGAACAAACCAGCGTAAGAATTTGAAATGAACGAAATAAAGGGATGAATCACCGGGTAAGAATTATGAAATGAACGAAGATACTTGAGACAATCTAGATATATGAGAACGAATGGATCACGACTGATTAGAGATCACTTGAACGATGCACCGGTAAGATTGGAGAAAAAGAACTGAGAGCTGCAATGAATAATATTTGAAAAGATGGCCTCCGGAAAATCAAACTGGGAAGACTCCTGAATTGCACCGGATGGGTGAAAAAAAATCCCACAATCGAAAATAATTATGAGAGGATGGCAACAAGCTAGAATCACGAATCTTTGAGAGAACGGATAAGATATGGAGGAAAAACTCTTCTTCGGTCTTCAAAATCTGAGAATTACGACGAGAAACACCACAAAGAATTGTTGAGACGCTCTGGAATGAAAATTAGAAAAGGTTGAGCCAATGATGGAAGAATTTGAAAGATCTTGGAGAAAGACATTTGACTGATGGTAAATCATTCTTACGTCAAACTTCGAAAATAATTTGAGAATACCTCCGGGAAAATAAGAAGAGTCAGGTAACATCCTGGGAAAAGACCTGTGGGTGAGGGCCCATTCAAAAGAAACACCTTAGAAGGATTACTTTAAAGGGAGAATACATCGGTTAGTAATAAATTGCTTGAATGAGATAACATCCTCAAAATAGCTTGAACGGATTAAGAGTGGAAACACGAATCTTCTGAGATATCTTTAGCACTCCAGAACAAAAGAATAGCAAAGAGTGGAAGATTATGAGGTGCACCGATATGATAAAACTTCTGAAACGAGGAAAAGGATATGATCAACACCAAAAGCTTGATTTGAATCCACCAGAGAAGAAAAGAACGAAGAACGATGAACTTGAAGCTCCGTTAGAATCTTCATGAGAATCACCGGATAAAAATATTGAAGGAAAAGGATGGAGAGACTTCACAAGAATAAAATGATACTTGATTAAGAAATCTGAGTCCTTGAAGAAACAAGGGTGGGAGGGCGGGAAAACAAAGGTAACTTGGAGACGAATGAAACAGACACCGTTGAGAAGAAGTGACAATTGATCTTGCGGAAGTTGAAATGATCGGATCCACTTGAAGAGAAACACGCCGGTTGAAAAGAAATTGGCATGACAATCTCGATTATCATGAAGGATTAGTATCCACATAGGAATATGGGAACACTGCTTAGGAAAAGGTATGGAATCAACATTTGACTTCGAAGCAACTCGAATACCACAACTCAAAACAAAACAAAGGATTGGCTTGCAAAATAAGCTGGAACAAACATATGATAGATATTTCGTCCGAAGTTTTCATGGTGGGGCCTACACGGGCTCGATCGTACAACACCATCATGTACAAGGCAGTGCACATGACATATGAAGCGTCCCCGAGTCGGCATAGCCAAGGACTCTTTAAGACACAACGAGACCATTGTAAAACCAACCGTGAATAGGCGGACCACTAGTCGTCGAACCCCAATTTCATATCATACATCTGTCGGAAATATATCCTAAGAGCTACTTGAATTCCCACTTATAAACTCCCGAAATTTTCCGGTTATGCAATCAGGTGTTGGAGATACAGGGGAAGCATAATATCTCACCCAAAGCTAGCAAATCCTACATCCAGCTGTATCCATCCTTCAACACATAACCAAGAAAACTTCGGAAATCGTCTACCTCAACCTTCAGAAAGCATCCGTTATACGAGTTATGGCAATACTCCCGAACTCCCGCCCCAGTACTGGGTGGCGTCGCGGTTATCTCACCAACAACTGCATAAAAGAGATTTTTGATGTCGGCAAAACTAAACTCAGGTATTCTAGAACTGCAATGATAAAATTGTGACGACAACACCTCGGAGCTCAACTCCCCGGGACACTGCCACAACCCCTAAATGAAAGGAAGCACCAAGAACAATGTTCTCGTCACAAAACCATCGGAACAATTCCAAGATACCCGCGTGATCCTAAAATTTTTTTGTGAAAATTTGAGAAGAGAAGACTCAAAACTCTACGTCAGGATGCCTCACCAGAGCGACGAAGGGACCGAGGAGTAAAAATAATTCCCAACTCTCTGATATATATAATCCTAAATGACTCAAAACATTTTTCTAGACTCAACAACGCCAGCTATTTGATCAAGCAGGGGGCTCCTAAAGTCGGGGAAGGCTCTGATTACCAACTTATAACGCCCTCGATGCGGCTATATCTCCCACATGTCAAAGCACGACTTAGAGGCATAACCGCATTGAAAGCAATGTCGCAAGTGAGGTAATCTTTGCAAACAACCCATGTAATATAATAAGGGAAAAGATACATAGTTGGCTTACAATCGCCACTTCACACAAATACATGAATAAAGCATTACATCATCCAAATACAATCAGGGCCCGACTACGGAGCCAAAATAAAAGAAGACTACCCCAAATGCTACACAGATCCCCGATCGACCCCAACTGGGCTCCACTACTGATCATCTGGAACGAAACAACACAAAGGACAAGGTCTTCATCGAGCTCCTCCTTGAGCTTGGTTGTGTCATCTGCACGGTTCAACGGCACCTGCAAGCTGGTTTTGGAAGTATCTGTGAGTCACGGGGACTCAGCAATCTCACACCCTCGCGATCAAGACTATTTAAGCTTATAGGTGAGGTAAAGGGTATGAGGTGGAGCTACAGCAAGCGACTAGCATATATGGTGGCTAACATGTACGCAAAAGAGAGCGAGAAGAGAAGGCAAAGCACGATTGATAAAAGTATGATCAAGAAGTGATCCTAGAACAACCCACGTCAAGCATAACTCCAACACCATGTTCACTCCTCGGACTCCGCCGAGAAGAGACCATCACGGTTACATACGCGGTTGATGCATTTTAATTAAGGTCAACTTCAGGTTTTCTACAACCGGACATTAACAAATTCCCATCTGCCCATAACCACGGGCACGGCTTTCAAAAGTTCAAATCCCTGCAGGGGTGTCCCAACTTAGCCCATCACAAGCTCTCACGGTCAACGAAGGATATTCCTTCTAGCGGGAAGACCCGATCAGACTCGGAATCCCGGTTACAAGACATTTCGACAGGTAAAACAAGACCAACAAAGCCGCCCGATGCACCGACAAATCCCGAGAGGAGCTGCACATTTCTCGTTCTCAGGGCACACCGGATAGGTCAAGCTACGAGTAAAACCAACCCTCAAGTTGCCCCGAGGTGGCCCCGCAGGCTGCCCGTTTCGGACCAACACTTAGAGGAGCACTGGCCCGGGGGTGGTGGTTTAAAATAAAGATGACCCTCGGGCTTGCGAAAACCCAAGGGAAGGTTATAGGTTGTTAGTGCAAATGGTAAAACCAAGGTTGGGCCTTGCTGGGGGAGTTTTATTCAAGGCGAACTGTCCAAGGGTTCCCATTATAACCCAACCGCATAAGGAACGCAAAATCCGGGAACATAACACCGATATGACTTAAACTAGAGGGGCAAGAGCGGAACAAAACACTAGGCATACGGCCGAGCTTTCCACCCTTTACCAAGTATATAGATGCATTAATTAGATAAGAGATATTGTGATATCCCAACAGGTAACATGTTCCAACAAGGAACAACATCTTCATGTTCCAACAAGGAACAAACTTCAATCTTCACCTGCAACTAACAACGCTATAAGAGGGGCTGAGCAAAGCGGTACCATAGCCAAACAATGGTTTGCTAGGACAAGGTGGGTTAGAGGCTTGGTTCAACAATATGGGAGGCATGATAAGCAAGTGGTAGGTATCGCAACATAGGCATAGCAAAAGAGAGAGCAACTAAGCAAGCAAAGATAGAAGTGATTTTGAGGGTATGGTCATCTTGCCTGAGATCCCGCTAGGAAGAAGAACGAGTCCATGAAGAAGTCAAACAGTCATAGTCGAACGGTTCCTCACAACACGACTTATCGGAACCAACCCGAAGAAACAACACTGGGAAGGAGCAAAAAACATAGTAAACAACCAACACATGACCATGGCATGATGCACAACCAAGTATGATGCATGTCCGGTTTAATGAAGCATGGCATGGCAAAGTGCACAAGCAATCCTACAAATTAAGTGGAGCTCAATATGCAACGAGTTGCATATTGACGAAACACCACATTCGAGTTATTTAGTTCAATCTCATTTATGTACCCAACAAGATTAAATGTTGTTAGCATGGCAAGAGGGTGAAGCAAAGTAAAACTACCTATCTAGTCAAGTTTAAATGAGGCCGGAAGTAACAAACAACAATTCCGGTAAAACCCCATGAGCATATTATAGATTTGGTACTGTTCTGCCCTAAGCCATATTTTAGAGTTGTTAAACATGCAAGATGATGCCACCATGTTAAACTAGGTAAAATTCTACCCCATTTACATATAAAGTTTATTAGGTTTGGAGCTACGGTTATTTACTTATGAATTAAATCATTTTAGCATGTTATTTAAGCAAATTAAAGCAAACAGCAAGTTAAACACCTCAAACATGCATGAGAGTTGTATATTGTGAAGCTAGATGAAATTCTAGTCAAGTTACATATATAAATCATTTCCATCCGATGCACGGTTTGAGAGTTATTATATGCATGAACTAGGAGGACTTTTCTGTAAAAACTTCAGTTTTCTGGATAATAGAGAAAATCGCAGCGCAGGGAAAAATAGAAACGGGCCGACTCTGGGCAGCCCAACAGCAGGAAAAAAGGAGGGCGTCGGCGGGTTGAGCTCACATTTGGCCTAGGCCCAACTGGAGGAGGCCGGGTAGCTGGGCCTCGCGCTGCGGTCAACGGGAGAAGGAGGACTCGGCCCTTGTCGTCATCCCCGCATGCTCGCACGCAGAAACAGGGAAACACCATGATGCAGAGAACGGAGAGGGAACCTGGGGCTCCGGGAAGACGGCGGTGGGACGTCAGAAGCAACAGAAGAGGTCGGGGTTGAGGAATCCATGGCGGAGGAGGCGAGATCCAGCGGTCCCCGACCGGATCTGGTGTCCATTCGGGTCGGGGAGGTGAGGTGGCATCGGACGAGCTCCTGCTCGTATCAGGGGATGCAGGTGCGGCCGGGATTTGGCGGGCGTCGCAGGAGGTCTCCTGTGGGCGGCGTGGCGCCCTGGAGGCGGGAACGAGGCCGAGGACACAGGCCGCGTCAGATCCGGGCGGAGGGACTCGTTCCCGGGGGCGATGAGCTGTGGACTTGGCGTTCATCGGGTGGTCCAGGGTACCTGAGAGAGAGGGAGGAGGACCGGCATGAGAGATAGGGAGACCAAGGAGGAAAGGGAAAAAAGAAAAGAGCAGGGGAGGTCAGTGTTGTTGCTGCTGTCGTCGGCGGCAAGCTCCGGTGATGAGGCATGTTAGCAAGAGGATTGCAGGTGCGCTCGGGTGCAGCAGATCGTTCAGCTCGATTGGGAGGCGCGCTGGCTTGAGGTCAAGCGAGAGGGGTGCTGGTTGGTCCGGTGAAGAAAACAAGGGAGGTGGGTGGCGCTGCGGATGGATCGGGGAAGATCCCGAGAAAGAGAGGTGAGGACTGGCGGCGGCGGGTGAGGAGATTTTGGTGGATGGGACAATCTAGTGGTCTAGGGTTTCATCTGCTTTATATATCGCAGATAGGGATTGGGTAGGGGCTAAACCGTCCCTCCAAATAAATCAAGCGGTCGAGAAAAATAGAGTAGGAAGTCCAATTAACAAAACGGAGACGTTTCGTAGATGTTCGGGGATGATCCGGACACAACGGTGGCGACAGTCCGGGTCGGGTTCGGGACAACTTTCGGACGCGCGCGAGGGGGCTGCGGGCTGACGAGAGAGGTTAGGTTGGACCTGGCGGTAGGTAGTGAGCTGTGTAGACGGTCTCGAGCTGAGAGAAGAGAAGAGAGGGAGGCCCGGCGACTGTTTCCGGAGACCGAAAACGTCCGACGTTAGACCGACTATATTGCCGCTATAGTTAACCGTTGGGGCGTCAAACGAATTCTGAATGCGACAAAAATTCACAGGCAGCCTACCTACAACATAAAAACACCGCACGCCAAGTTTCATCCCATTCTGAGAACATTTTCCGGACACTTATAAAATAATATTTCGGACATGCCACGGGCGCGTGCAAGTGTGGTTGGGCTCAGAACGGACAACGGAGAGAACTCGGAGAACCCGGACGAATGCAAGTTTTATAACATGATGATGCAATGCACATGATGACATGGCAAGATGCAACACGCAAGCAAATGACAAGGCAACAACAGCGAATAACTGGAGGACACCTGGCACATCAGTCTCGGGGCGTCACATCTACCCTACATCATCTTGGTATCTAGAGCCACGTTGATCATGATTTCGGAGCCTCCCCTCTTCGTTTTCTAGCCTAATTTTGTTGTGTTCTTCCCCAATTTTGAAAATCCCCACCAAAATAGCCCCAATTTGTTTTTGTGATTTGTTGGTTTGTATGATGTTTTATTGATTTTGATCGATGGATTCGTTGTGTCTCAAGTGGATCTAGCATTCCCCATCTTTTCCCCCATTTCTATCCATGAAATCTTCCCAATTTTGACCCTGAAATCGAGTTTTTCCGCCCCATTCTCAGATCTAGAATTTAGGGTTTGTCCCGGAAGAAATTCCACGACCCCCGGAACTTCCGGACTGCCCCGGAACTTGCGTCCCCCGGAACTTCCGTCCTAACCCCGGAACTTCCGGGCTAAACAGAGAGTTTACCCAAAATCCTCCGGCTTCCCCTAGACTTTTTCCGCGAGCTCCGGAACTTCCGGCCACCCCCCGGAACTTCCGGAGCCTGGAACTTCCGGCCCTAGGCCCGGAACTTCCGGCCTAACCCGAAACATTGCACAGAATTTCAGCATCAGCCTTCTTCACCGTTTCATCACAACTTTTCGCTCCGAACTCCGATTTGAGTGTTCTTTGGCTCGTTTTGAAGCTATCGACGTGGCCGAGGACCTCACCTTGGTTTAGCCACCTTTTTACACCATCAAATTTTGGAATTTTGGCATCTTTGCCTAGGCTTTCCACCACATCATTCGCTACACCACCACCGACTTCCGCAACCTAACCAATTTTGTTCCCCATCGCGTATGTGGTTGCTTGAGGAGTGATTTGAGTCTCCTAAGGTGTCTAGGCTACTTAGGGACGGTTGCTTCTTCATCAACCACCACCACCACTACCGCATAGGCTTGATCACTATACACTTCCGCCACCCCAACTTAACCCAATTTTGTTTGTGTTGTGAGTTGTGTCTCCTAAGGTGTTTCGGCTACTTAGGGACCGTGCTTCCAACTCCGACTCACATAACCCAATAACCCTCCACTTCCGCATCGCCTACTCGCATAAACCATCATTGCATTGTCGCAATCCCATTGAGCTTCCGCAACACCACCACCGCATCCCGCTACCACCATTTTGACATTTGAGATTTTGAGTTCGCGGTTTTTCCGTTTCCTAAGGTGTTTCGGCTACTTAGGGACGAGTCTCCATCATATTGGTATCTCCATCAAGATCAACACCACTCATCATCGACACGGACGGTAACCTCCATATCATCATGGTATCGTGGTATCCCTCCATTGTATATTCCCTTGCCATTGCATTGTTAACCCCTGGCCCATTTTGCGTCACTTTCCTATCGAGACTAGCCATTTGAGTATTGCCGGCAACATTACTTGTGCACATTAGTGATCTACACCATACATTGCATACATACCATACCATATCGGTATCATCTTGGTATCATATCATCCTTTGTGCCACAAGTTTGCTCCCGCATATATACAATTGCTATCTTGGTTTGTGCATTGTGCCAAAGTGGCCATACATATCAAAAAAAAGAATAAGCTTTTAAGCAAAGAAAAAGAGAGAGCAAGAAGCTTGTAAGCAAGTGCCATAGCATCATACACATTGCATAAGATTGTCATATCCGATCATCTTGGATCATACCACCGGAACATCATATACATAGCATACTTGGGATAGAAGTCGTTGCATTTTTGTGTCCTATAGGTTGTGCACAAGTGTCGTATCCGCCTATTGAGCAATCGTGCTAGCGTCCCTCTAGAGTTGTGCCACAAGAGCATTTTCCGTGGATTCCATATTTTGAGCTCATTCCTTGGTTGCACGACCCCATTTATCTATCCGTGTGTGTGTTTCCGTGTGCCATTCATTGCTATTGGTCTACTTGTTACACTTGCGAATTTGTGAATCTCTTTAAACATTATTGACTCTTGCTAACATTTTGCATAAAACATTTTGTGCCACTATCCTAACCGAGCTCCACCATAAGCCTTATTTGTGTAGGTGTGAGAAATCGACAAGAATTGGTACCAATTGTGCTATTTCCTTGTCCACATTGGAGTGATCATTGATCCACTTTCAACTTCGGTCAAGATACATTTGGTATTCGTTCTTCTCTTTCTCCACTCATATTGGCTCGAATCTTGTGATGGATAGGCAAGGCATTTCATCTCCGGTC
Organism: Triticum urartu; assembly: GCF_056163025.1. Lineage (NCBI taxonomy): Eukaryota > Viridiplantae > Streptophyta > Magnoliopsida > Poales > Poaceae > Triticum > Triticum urartu. Next base: position 319,459,838 of record NC_141874.1, on the reverse strand, counting down.
TTCCACAACAATGACGACGTGTACAGCTACATCAGCAACAAGCTTTCCGCACAAAAGGAGGAGCAAGATGCAAGGATGGAGGAGATTCGGACCTTGTTGATCAACCGTTCTTCCCCTTCATCATCCTCAAGGCGACGACGTTCAAGTCACAAGTCTTCGGAGTGCAAAAATGATGCAAGCGCAAGTCGTCCTCGTCCACATCTCCATGGCGACCACCATCACGTTCGTGATCCACATCGTCATGAAGGGCAAGTCACCTCCAAGCAACATGTGCACGACAACGATGAACGACATCTATATCGAGCTCAAGCACGACAACGACAACATCATCATGAAGATGGTGGAGATGCGCCTACCTACAAGTCACAACAAGCCCTACTTCACGCCAAGTCCAAACTTCATGAACACAAGAAAAGACCGCAAGACAAGCACCACCAAGACGGTACGGCTACACCAACCACTTTGGCATCTTCGCCAAGCGACTTCAAGGCATCTTTGCCTTCGGATATACGACATCTTCGCCAACAAGCACCTCAAGACTACGCTCAAGAAAAGCTCCCCAAGCTCGAGTCCGTGACTTCCACGAGATACTACGACCTCGACATCGACCACACGATTCCTTTCTATGGGACTCAAGAACCCGAGGAGTATCTCGAGTGGGAGCGTTTGATGGACGACTACCTCAAGCTACATCAAGTCCCTCCCGAAGATCAAGTGAAGTGCGCCACAAGGAACTTCCACGACTACGCGTCCACATGGTGGCTTCACACACCTTCGGAGAGCTACGACATGAGTTGGCCCAAGACGAAGAGAGCTTTGCGGCGAGAGTTTGTGCCTCCAACCTACACGGAACAACTTCAACGCCAATTGGAGAACACCATCCAAGGATCCAATTCCATCGACAAGTACTTCAAGGAGATGAAGATTGCCTTGCGACGAGCCAGTGTGGACGACCCCATTTCGATGAAGTTCCACTTCATGATGGGATTGCACAACGACATCTCCAAGACGATCTTCCTCGAGAACTACAAGTCCCTCGACGACAACTACATTGGTGCTCTCAAGGCGGAAAAAGAACTAATGAAGGCCAAAGTTTCTCTACCCCAAGCTCACTTCGCGACGACCAAGCTCCATGAGAACGAGCATGAGGTTAGTACCACCACGATGTCCAAGCCCGACGAGCTCCAAGATGCTACTCCCAAGTTTGACGCCATCCCTCTTCGTGGCATTGACAATGCTGAGTCCTCCATGCCTCTTTTTCAAGACGGTGCGGCGACGAGTACGAATACGGAGACCCTCAAGGACCAAGCTTTGAAGGCGAGCGACAAGGTGGCGAGCAAGGATGATGCTTCCATCTTAGGAGGCGAGAGTGATGTTGTGTCATCTTCGGCCTTCATCCATGATGACGACTACGAGGCGGTTGAGCATGGGATTTTCCCTTCGACCACGGCGACATGCGATGACTTGAGTGACTTTATCCACCATATTGAGAGTGAGAGTGATTTCACCACTAGCCCCATATATGATGTGTTTCCACTATTCCCATGTGAGGAGAGCCACAACCCCCACCTCTTGAGTGAGATGAGTGACTCCACCATATGTGAGTTTGAGTGCACCTATTTTGAGGGAGTGAGTGAACCACCACATAGAGAGAGTGAGATAGTTGATAGGTCATGTGAGGCCACTTTTAACACTAACGACTTGACCTCTACCTCTATTGTGTCTTCTCATTTGGTGCTATGTCCCTTATATGATGATGCACCGCTTCTCGACGACTTCGTCCTACCTTTGGAAAAGACGATGGCCATGGTGGAATATGATGCACCCCCACATGGTTCCATCACAATGATGATCTTGACCACCATTTGGTCTTTCCCACCTCACCTACACCACTTGAGTGGAATGAACAAGGTAACATATGTGAAGGTGATGCTCTAGTCCCACTAGTGGACATTCATGACATTGATTTCTTGCATGATGTTGATCCCCCTATTGACATGCTTCATGCTAGTATGATTTCCCCATGCGATGATTTACCCATTTATGATGAGTATGATGATTGCCATGTGGAGTCTATTAGTTGTGATGCCATGTTACATCGGATTTCTTGTGCTAATTCTCTCGGTCACATCATGTTTGCCAATCCGCTTGACTTATCCTATGCTATGCATGAGATCAATCATATGTCATATTTGCAATCTCTTCATAGTGACTATGAATATGCCATTCAAATTAACCCAATTTGCACTTATGGCATAGATGACAAGCCCATGGTTATTGGCATTTGTTTCTCTTGTGATGATACTGATATGCTCCCTTTGCATCATTTATCTCATATGCCATGCCATGACCACCTAGCTTCGGATATGCATTGTTTTGGATGTTGTCCATTTTCTCCATATGAGGAGACCCCCATAGTTTCCTCATACATTTTAGGAGATTTTGATCACTCCCATCCATTGCATGATCCTCATACTTATGTGCACAATATGCTTCCCATGAATAAACATGCTATTGCTGTGCCATATACTTGTATGCTCAATTTGCATCCCCGTCACGTTATACACAATAACTATTCTTTCATGATGGATGACATGTTCTTATACCATGCATCAAATTTCTTTGACGGATGCTTATCTTGTGCTAACTCACACATGCACATACACATCATGATGGATGATGTGTACATCTACCACGCGCAGAATTTCTTTGGTTTGTGTCTCTTTTGTGTAGGTACCCATGAATTCTTGTCAATCTCGCTATCCCACGAGTTGACAAAACGAGCTCTAGAGAACAAGGATGACTTGGGATCCCATTTCCCGCCACTCTCTTCACACGAAGTCTTCGCACATTTCTTCTACATGACCCTCACTTGGCTATGGGTTATTGTCCACTACATATTCTTTGCCCATCTTGCCATGTTCACTTTGCATGTTATGCTCATTACTATGCTTTTGCCATGCATTCGTGACCCATGCTTTGCATTACACATGATGATTGATTCTCATACTTGTATGTGTATTTGCAAGCTTGGTGGAGATATTGCTTGCTATTGCTATGTTTGCTTTGTACCCCATGCCTATGATGATACTTTCATCTTGCTTTGTGTTCGTGCTTGCGATATGTCATGTGCATTGCTTATGCCCATTATTTGCTCTCATGACATGATTGCCACGATTTACTCTAGTATGTTGCATCTTCACACTACTAGCTTGCACGACTTGATTACTATGCTTGACTTGATTGCCTCACACATGATGAACTATTGCTCTTTCTATTGTGTTGAGTGCCACACTATATTCACTACACCCCATGCACATTATGCTTGGATTGTCTTGCACTTGACCCATGTGTTTAGACACTTCATTTTACTTGGTGTTGTGAATGATCCATATGCCTACCATCGACGTTACATTGAGCAATTTGTGAATGCTTGCTATGAACTTGAGGTAGATGTTTCTTCTCTTGTTACACATATTTGCATCACTACCTCACATTTACATGCTTGTTTCCATGATGTCCTTCTTTGTGGTCAATTTATGTGCTTACATGCCATGTCACAATCCTTTTTCACACCATATGCTATGCTTGATGACAACACTTGTTGGGTGAATCACCTCTTGAATGCTTGGTTTTGCACTAACGCTAACCGCATTTGTTTTTCCAAGTGTTTGTTCTCCTTGCTCCTTTTGAAGGAATCACGAGACGGTGCGACATTGGGGAGTGCCCATTTCAAGCTTCAAGATGATGAGAACTTGGTGATCGACTACTACTACACGGTGACGCCATCTCTTTCCCATGGTGATTTGGATTTCGATCCGAGGTCGGATCTTTCCCAAGGGGGAGGGGATGATGCGGAGCATCCTATGGACATCACCATGTCAAGAGTTCATTCAGCAAGTGACACGTGCGACATCTACTTCACATACATAAAGGTGAATCCTCTCCTTTACACATGCTCACTTGACCCCTTCGAGGATGGTATACTACTTGACCCTTCATCGTGCATGCATAGGTATTGTCGGAGCTTCAGGGATGACGAGGAGGAGTGCAAGCGCCAAGGTTCACATACACCATCCGCGAGGGAAGCGTGGAAGAGAAGGAAGAAGAAGCATGTACAAGTTTCTGGAAAGCCCAGAACTTCTGACTGCTGCCCGGAACATCCGGCCACCGGGACCTCCGGCCATCCCGGAGCTTCCGGCCCTGCTGCACCGAAGCCGTCCGAGAGTGTGCCAACTCGACCCTGCCCGGACCTTCGCCCGGAACCTCCGGCGCCCGGACCTTCCGGCCGTCCCTAGAACTTCCGGCCCTGCCTGTGCACACACACTCGGGTCGAAGCCCATGTACCCTTTCGCCCATCACTTACCCCTTCGTGGACCTAGACTATATATACTCCTCCACCTCCTCCTTCCTAGGGTTAGCATTGATTTAGCTCATTGAGAGAGAGCATTGCTCATCCATATCGGATCTACTCCACGAGAGAGACCGCGGCCCCTCTACGGAGAAGATCCACCTTGGTTTCAAGACCCCTTTACGGGAAGATCCCCTTGTGGATTCAAGACCTCCTCACGGAGAAGAACCGGCTACCCTTTTGTATCGTCCTTAGTTATCCGTGGATTCGTGTATCATTCTATGTACCCGAGGATCTAGCACATATGTGACTTGTTCTTGTTAGTTTGATGTTCCTCTTGTGTTTCCCCTTGTGTTTTCCCCCGTTTTTCCTCGTTCCCCTCTTCGCGTTCATCGTGTTCTTCACGGTATCCGCTCCTTTCGTGAAAGATCGGGCCACTAGGGTTCTACCCTACATCAACGGGGTAGTGGAGCCCATGCGCACGGGGTATCCAGAGACCTGACACATGAGCCCGTGCGCACGGGGTCCATGGGGCCCGTGGACATGGGGGTCCCGTGGGCATGGTACACGCCCGTGCGCACGGGGTCTTCAGGACCGCCAGCCTGGGAGGCCCGTGGGCACGAGGTCGGAGGGGCCCGTGCGCACGGGATCGCCTGGGAGCTGCTGCCTTCTTCTTGGCGCTTCCTTCTCCGCTTCCAGGCTTCCCTCTTGGATGGTGTAGATGTTCTCTTCTTCTTCGACTCCTCCTTGATGAATGTGTAGCTCCGCTCACACCTATGTATGCACACGAGAGAGGGGTCAAGTAGTATACCATCCTCGAAAGGTACAAGGGGACACGTGTAAAGGAGATGATTCACCTTTGTATGTATGAAGTAGATGTGGCACGTGTCACTTGCCAAATGGACTCTTGACATGGTGATGTCCATAGGATGCTCCTCATCGTCCCCTCCCCCTTGGGAAAGATCCGACCTCGGATCAAAATCCAAATCACCATGGGAAAGAGATGATGTTGCCGTGTAGAAGTTGACGATTACCAAGCATTCATCATCTTGTAGTTTCAAATGGGCACTCTCCAATGTCGCACCGTCTTGTAATTCCTTCAAAAGGAGCAAAGATAACAAGCACTTGGAAAAACAAATGTGGTTGGCGTAAGAGCAAAACCAAGAATTCAAGAGGTGAGTCACCAAATAAGTGTCGTCATCATGCAAAGCATATGGTGTGACAAAGGATTGTGACATGGCCTGTAAGCATATCAATCGAGCACAAGAAAAGATATCATGGGGACAAGCATGCAATTGTGAGGAAATGATGCAAATATGTGTGACAAGTGAACAAGCATCAACCTCAAGATCATAGCAAGAATGCGCAATGTGCTCAACAAAAGGTCTATGGTAGGCATAGGAATCATTCACAACACCAAATAGAATGAGGTGTCTAAACACATGGGTCAAGTGCAAGACAATCCAAGCATAATGTGCATGGGGTGTAGTGAATATAGTGTGGCACTCAACACAATAGAAAGAGCAAGTGTTCATCATGTGTGAGGCAATCAAGGCAAGCATGTAGCAATCGATGGAACATGTCATATGTGAAGTGATGACATTGTTGCAACCAAACATATGAGAGGAGCAAGTAATCCAAGAATTGGATGCAACACACAAGGCATATATATCATGATGAACAATAAGTCTCATGGTGCAAGCAACACAAGTAGTATGATCCGCAATAGCCATGCTCAAGAAAGATGTCACCTTGAAGGCGTGTCCTTGTGCATTCTTCACAATGCCGAAGAGGTAGCAAAGGTGTTGGAGAAGCGAGTCGTGGTCGAATGTATGAGGCTCGCTCTCAGGAGCTCGAATGGTCAACTCATGTGACGTGGAAGTTGACACGAAGTCCAAGTATCCTACACATGCACATGGTAGTTAAACACATCATCCAACATGATGGTTCTCTTCTTTTGCACATAACCATTAGAAGCACAAGTGCATGCATAATATGATGCAACAATGGCAATTTTCATGGCACTAGGTATATGGTGCAAAGGGGTAAGACAAGCATGCTTCACAAGAAATATGTCCGAATCTCCAAATATAGGCGAGAATGCTATGGGGGCAATCTCATTAGCAAGACTAAAGGCATAGTTGCACTCAATACATGGCAAATCATCTAGCATGAGAGAGGCAACATGTGGAGATATATGACAAGAAGCAATAATAATCATGTGATAAGCATGTAGATGGTTGTCATCAACCGCATGAAGTGAGCAAGTATGAGTCATTGGTGATGCAACAAGGCAAGCAATCATAGGAAACAAGTTGTGCAAGCTAGTAGTGCAAAGATGCAACATACTAGAGGAAATAATGGCAATCATGTCATGTGAGCAAATAATAGGCATGGGCAATGCACATGACATATCGCAAGCACGAACACAAAGCAAGATCATAGTATAATCATAGGTATGGGGCACAAAGCAAACATGGCAATAACAAGCAATATCTCCACCAAGCTTGTAAATACACATACAAGTATGAGAATCAATCATCATGTGTAATGCAAAGAATGGGTCACGAATGCATGGCAAAAGCATAGTAATGAGCATAACATGCAAAGTGAACATGGCAAGATGGGCATAGAATATGGCAAATCATCTAGCATGAGAGAGGCAACACATGGAGATATATGGCAAGAAGCAATAACAATCATATGCAAAGCATGTAAATGGTTGTCATCAACCGCATGAAGTGAGCAAGTATGAATCATCGGTGATGCAATAAGGCAAGCAATCATAAGAATCAAGTTGTGCAAGCTAGTAGTGCAAAGATGCAACATACTAGAGGAAATCATGGCAATCATGTCATGTGAGAAAATAATAAGCATAGGCAATGCACATGGCATATCGCAAGCACGAACACAAAGCAAGATGAAAGTATCATCATAGGTATGGGGCACAAACCAAACATGGCAATAACAATCAATATCTCCACCAAGCTTGCAAATACACATACAAGTATGAGAATCAATCATCATGTGTAATGCAAAGCATGGGTCACGAATGCATGCCAAAGGCATAGTAATGAACATATCATGCAAAGTGAACATGGCAAGATGGGGATAGAATAGGTAATGGATAATAACCCATAGCCAAGGGAGGGCCATGCAGAAGAAATGCGCGAAGTCTTTGCGCGAAGAGAGCGGTGGGAAAGACAATCCATGGGATCCCAAGTCATCGTTGCTCTCTAGAGCTCGTTTTGTCAACTCGTGGGATTGCGAGGTTGACAAGAATTCATGGGTACCTACACAAAGGAGACACAAAGGAAGAAATTGTGTGTGTGGTAAATGTACACATCATCCATCATGATGTGTATGTGCACGTGAGAGTTAGCACAAGATAAGCATCGCTCAAAGAAATTTGATGCATGGTATAAGAACATGCCATCCATCATGAAAGAATAGTTATTGTGTATAACACGATGGGGATGAAAATTGAGCATACAAGTATAAGGATCATGCAATGGATGGGATGAATCAAAATCTCCTAAAATGTATGAGGAAACTATGGGGGTCTCCTCATGAGCAATGTTGTAAACGTCATATGGAGAAAATGGACAACATCCAAAACAATGCATATCCGTAGCTAGATGGTTATGGCATGGCATATGAGATAAATATGAAAAGGTAGCATATCAGTATCACCAAAAGAAAAACAAATGCCAATAACCACAAGCTTGTCATTTATGCCATAAGTGTAAATTGGGTTAATCTTAATGGCATATGCATAGTCACTATGAAGAGATTGCAAATATGACATGTGGTCGATCTCATGCATAGCATATGACAAGTCAAGCGGATTGGCAAACATGATGTGACCGAGAGAATTAGCACAAGAAATCCTATGTAACATGGCATCACAACTAATAGGTCGATCAACATCATGCAAGCAATCAATGTCATGATAGTCCACTAGTGGGACAAAAGCATCACCTTCACCTATGTTACCTTTGTCATTCCACTCAAGTGGTGTAGGTGAGGTGGTAAAGACCAAATGGTGGTCATCATCATCAACTTGATGGAACCATGTGGGCGGTGCATCATATTCCACTATGGCCATCGTCTTGTCCAAAGGTAGGATGTAGTCGTCGTGAATCGGTGCGTCATCATATATGGGACCTAGCACCAAATGAGAAGACACAATAGAGGTAGAGGTCAAGTTGTTAGTGTTGAAAGTGGCCTCACATGACCTATCAACTATCTCACTCTCTCTATGTGGTGGTTCACTCACTTCCTCAAAATAGGTGCACTCAAACTCACATATGGTGGAGTCACTCATCTCACTCAAGAGGTGGGGGTTGCAGCTCTCCTCACATGGGAATAGTGGAAACACATCATATATGGGGCTAGTGGTGAAATCACTCTCACTCTCAATATGGTGGCCAAAGTCACTCAAGTCATCATACATCACCGTGGCCGAAGGGAAAATCCCATGCTCAACCGTCTCGTAGTCGTCGTCGTGGATGAAGGCCGAAGATGGCACACCATCACTCTCGCCGTGGATGAAGGCCGAAGATGGCACATCATCACTCTCGCCTCCTAAGATGGAAGCATCCTCCTCGCTCGCCACTGTGTCGCTCGCCTCCAAAGCTTGGTCTTTGAAGGTCTCGTAGTTGAACTCGTCGCCGCACCGTCTTGAAAAAGAGTCATAGGAGACTCGGCATCATCAATGCCACAAAGAGGGATGGTGGTGAAGTCAAACTTGGGAGCATCATCTTGGAGCTCGTCGGGCTTGGACATCGTGGTGGTACTAGCCTCATGCTCGTCGTGTTGGAGCTTGGTCTTCGAGAAGTGTGCTTGGGGTGGAGAAGCCTTGGCCTTCATGAGTTCTTGTTCTGCCTTGAGAGCACCAATGAAGTTTTCGTCGAGGGATTTTAGTTCTCGAGGAAGATAGGCTTAGAGATGTCGTTGTTCAATCCCATCATGAAGTGGAACTTCATTGACATGGGGTCATCCACGCTGGCACGTCGCAAGGCATGCTTCATCTCCTTGAAGTACTCGTCGATGGACTTGGATCCTTGGATGGTGTTCTCCAATTGGCGTAGAAGTTGTTCCGTGTAGGTTGGAGGCACGAACTCTCGCCGCAAAACTCTCTTCGTCTTGGGCCAACTCATGCCGTAGCTCTCCGAAGGTGTGTGAAGCCACCATGTGGACGCGTAGTCATGGAAGTTTCTTGAGGCGCACTTCACTTGATCTTCGGGAGGGACTTGATGTAGCTTGAGGTAGTCGTCCATCAAACGCTCCCACTCGAGATACTCCTCGGGTTCTAGAGTCCCATAGAAAGGAACCTCATGGTTGGTGTCGAGGTCATAGTAGCTCAAGGGAGTAGTGGACTTGAGCTCGTGGAGTAGGCGAAGATGTCATACGTCCGAAGGCGAAGATGCCGTGAAGTCACTTGGCGAAGATGCCAAAGGTGTTGAAGAAGCCGTAGCCTTGTAGTCGATGTTGCTGTACTGTATGGCCCGTACGCACGGGGTGCTGGAGGCCGTGTGCACGAGGGTCGAGGGCCCGTGTGCACGGGGGTGGCAGAGAAGCCAACTCTCGTCCAGTAGGTCGCTCTTCATGGTCTTGTCGATGTCGATGCTTGTGTGTACTTGCCGGAGATGGTAGCATAGAAGTCTTTGCACTTGAGCGTCTTCTCAAAGATGAGGAAGACCGCTTGCCGTTCTTGATGAGGACCTTGAGCTCCTCCATGTGCTTGTCCATCTTGGCGTCGATGACGTTCTTCATAGCATCGAACTCGTCATCGTGGTTGTAGACCGGAGGTGAAATGCCTTGCCTATCCATCACAAAACTCGAGTAAAGGTGAGTAGGAAATGAGTTAAACAATACCAAGCTACCTATTCCCAAAGTTGAGGATGTATCTCGTATCACTCAATGTGAGATGAAAGAATAGTGGAATTGGTACCGGACTTGTTCACTCACACCTATCAAGTAAAGCTTAAGGAGGAGCTTGATGCAAAGTGTTAGCAAGAGTCAATAATGTTGGAAAAGATTCACAAATTCGCAAGTGAAACAAGGAGACCAATAGCAATATGTGGCACAGGGAAACACACACACAGATAGATAAATGGGGTCGTGCAACCAAGGAATGAGCACAAAATGTGGAATCCACGGAAAACGCTTGTGTTGCACAACTCAAGAGAGATGCTAGCATGATTTCTCAATAGGGTGATACGACACTTGTGCAGAACCTATAAGATGCAAAATGTATGAGCTTTCTATCCCAAGTATGCTACGTGTATGATGTTCCCGTTGTTCTTCTCAAGGTGATCCAAGATGATCAGATATGACAATCTTATGCGCAATGTGGTATGATGCTATGGCACTTACTTAAAAGCTCTTTGCTCTCTTTTATTTTGCTTAAAAGTTTATTCTCTATTTTTTTGATATGGCCACTATGCAAAATGCACAAACCAAGATAGCAATTGTGTATATGCGGGAACAATCTTGTGACACAAGAGATGATATGATGATACCAATATGATATGGTATGTATGTAATGGAAGGTGTAGATCACTAATGTGCACAAGTAACGTTGCCGGCAATACTTAAATGGCTAGTCTCGATAGGCAAGTGACGCAAAAGGGACTAGGGGTTATCAATGCAATTGCAAGCATAATGTACAATGGTGTCGTCGAGGTTACCGTCCTTGAAGATGGTGAATGGCGGTGTTCTTGATGTAGATACCAAGATGACGGAGACTCGTCCCTAAATAGCCGAAACACCTTAGGAAACGGTAAAAAACCACGAACTCAAAATCTCACGGACAAAAGTCAAATGGTGGTAGCGGAGATGGCAATGTGGAAGTGGTGGTGATGGATGATGAAGAAGCAATCGTCCCTAAGTAGCCGAAAAACCTTAGGAGACTCAAGTCACCACTCAAACAACCACAAATGCTAAATGGAGCAAAATGGGTTAGGTTGCGGAAGGCCATTGTGGATTTTGCAGATGGTATGGTGGAAGGCCTATGCAAAGATGCAAAAATTTCAAAATTTTGATGGAGTCAAAAGGTGTTGGAACCTATCTAGGTGGATGGGGGGTGTCCATAGCTACTCATCGAGCTAAAGAACGCGAAAATCAGACTCCGGATGTGGAAGTTATGGGCGAAATGGTGAAGTACTCGTGGCTGCTGTAGGGGGCCGTGCGCACGGTACACACACCGTGGGCACAGGGTCATCTGGGACACGCGGGTTTGGTGGATTTCTTCCCGATCTGGGCTCCAAATGGATGGACCTCTTTGCTTTGGTGTAGCTGGGGGGTATGGGGGTGGTATGGGAGGGTGGGAGGTCGAAGGGACAGCGGCCGAAGCACACTGCAAGGGTCGTGCGCGCGTGGTCTGTCTGGCCGGTGTGCACGGGGTCCCGTGTGCACGCGGTGCTCTGTGAGCGGACGGACTACTCCAGATCCGTGGGTAAATTTGAAATTGGGGTCAAAATCGAAGGATGGAAGGTAGGGGAAGGTGGAGGAAAGCTAGATCCACTTGAAACCAAGAAAATCCATGGATCAAATCCAACAAAATATCATCAAAACCAACAAATCACAAAAAAATTTGGGGCTATTTTTGGTGGGGAATTTTCGAATTTAGGACGAAATCAACAAAACTAGGCTAGAAAACAAAGAGGGGGGCTCCAACTTCGTGAGAAACCATGGCTCATGATACCAAAATTGGTGTAGGGTGGAACCCTAAGTGGAGATCTTTCACGAATTGGAGGGGGAATCCCCAAGAACAAGATGAACACAAGAGGGAAAACAAGAGAAACACTCAAGAACAAGTCCAATCACACATCCACTAGACAATCAAACACACAAGATCCACAAGGTACATGAACAATCAAAGGGAAATAAGATACATGGTAGAGGTCATCACAAATCCTATGAAGGAGATGAGGCCTTGATGATCTAGATAGATCCTTCCCACAAGGGGGTCTTGAATCCACTAGGGATCTTCTCCAATGGAGGCCTTGAACTCCAATGGAGTGTCTCTCTCTCAAGAGGAATCCCACAAGGGGAGATACATGAGCTAAGCTCTAGTGTTTAGATCTATTCTTATCTAAGTCTAAATGGAGGAGGAAGGGGAGTATATATAGGTCCAAGGGAAGAAGGGGTAAGTAGGGACGAGATGGGGATACAAGGACCAAGCCCAACAGCCACGCACAGGGGGCCCCGTGTGCACGGGGTAAGTGGAGCCCGTGCGCACGGGGTATCCAGAGACTTGACGCATGAGCCCGTGCGCACGGGGTCCATGGGGCCCGTGGACACGGGGGTCCCGTGTGATATAGGATGAAATCCTAGAGGGGGGTCTTTTCACACTTGGAGGGGGAAAAGGGCAAACTATCAAGAACACAAAGAGGAAATCACTCAAACAATTCCCCAATTACACATCCAGTAGAATAGCAATACGAGATCCACAAGTCACAAACACAATCAAAGGAAAGATACAATGACAAAGTTCTTCCCACTCCTAGGAGATGAGGTCTTGAAGATAGTCTTCTCCTAGAGGAGGTCTTGAAATCCACTAGGATTCTTCCAAAAGGGGCCTTGATTCCACAAGTGGGAAGGTAGAAGGAGCAAAGCTCACAAATATCTCATCTCATACTTTGCTAACCCTAAACATAGCCCTAGGTTCGGTTTATATAGTCTTGGGGTTGAAAGAGATGAAGAGGGGCTCAACTTGGGGATCTCAGCCGTCCATCCTAGGAAGCCCGTGCGCACGGGGTAAGTTGGCCCCTTGCGCATGGGGGTCCTGATGTAGGGTAGATGTAACATCCCAAATTTTCAATTTGGAATGTTATACAATAGATCATCATTGCATATCATATTTTGCATCCCAACTCAAGGACCGTCGGAGAGAGTTGGGGATTTCGTTATTTTCATATTTGAGTTTTTCTCAAATTTTGAAAATAGGATCATTTGATTTTATTTATTTTATCTTCAATTATTTCTATTATAAAATTCTGAGAGAGGGAATAAAATGACTTTCCCAAAATAAAGACATATTGAGGATTTAATAAAAGAATCAAATAAGATTTTATTTTGGTTTTATTTGCTATTTTATTTGAATTTAGGAAAAATTGCACGTTTTCAAAAGTTGCATTTAGGGCCAAGAAAATGTTCATCCTGTTCTAAATATTTTATTTAGACGGTGAAAATTTGTTTTGGCATTTTTAGATTTTTATTTATTTTTCTAGAATTTTTTTTAGTTTCAGCGAAATTGTTTAAAAAAAGAGACCCGCGCCCGACTGGGCCGAGGGCCCAGCCGCCGCCGCCTCCCGCCCGGATCGGGAGAGGAGTCCCGATCGCCGCCGCCGCCGAGTCCGGGGAGGACACGCCTCCCGAGGCCGCCGCCTTCCCCAAGTTCGCCGCCCCCACTTTATAACCCGACGGACCCCCCCTGAGCCCCACACCGCCGCCGCCTACCCACGCCGCCCGCGCCGCCGCAGCCGCCGCCCTGCGCCGCCGCCGTCGCACGCCGCAGCCGCCGCCCCGAGCCGCTTGCCGCCCCTGCCGCCGCCCGGAGCCGCCGCCTCGCACCAACCGCCACCGCCCGGACCCCCGCCGGAGCTTCGCCGGAGCCCCGAGCCGAGGTAGCCGCCGCCAGTTTTCTGAGAAAAGCAGTTTCGGTTTTTTAGAAAACCCTAGTTTTCATTTTTTTAAATAGATCGGTTTTCTCCGGTTTATTTATTAAGTGAGCGTTCGCTCGTTCATTCGTTTTACCTAACGCATTCATCGTTTAGTTCCTGTTAATGAACGTTCGTTCGCCCGTTAACCTGTTCGTTATTTTTTTTTTCTTTTTCTCGGATTAAATCCGCGATTTTTTTATCGCGATTTCTGATCCGATGTTCGTTTTAGTTTAACTTTTCGCTCGTTTATCGGAATCAGGCGATTCAAGCACCTGGAGTTTCGTCTCCAAACCCTCTTTCCATTTAACCAACTCAAACAAGTTTTTGCCTAAATAAAAATTGCCCTAGATCCAGAATAGTAAACGAAGATTGTTTCTTTTGCCGTTTGTCTTTCGTTGCTTCATTAGATTCGATTCTTTTGGCCAACCGGAGTTCTTAAGTTGAACTATCTGGTTAGATCTCTTATTTGAGTTTTACCTGTGCATTAGTTGAGACTTATTGTATGCTTGTTTGTTTGCGATAGAATACCCGGATTGCGCCGCTTGCTACTTCGAATCGCTAGGTTCTGCGGATCATCAGCAAGGCAAGTAACACTTTGATCATACCTCCTACTACCCAGTTTATATTGCATTAGAGCAACCCTCACACATTGCATGATTAGGATCCAATTAAATTGTGGGTTTGGGAAGTAGTTGAGGTAGTACCTATTACCTGTTTATTATCAAACCCTTGGGAGTTACTTCTATGTTTGCTTTTATGCCATGCTATGCTACTAGACGTGGATTGGGTGAGTGAAATCCATGACAGATGTGAGATTGTTAAATTAATGGTTATCTAAGGTGGAACTTAAATACACATCTGGGTGGATTGAGGCACCTGGGTATTCCAGCGATTGCCTGTTTTCTTTTGGACCGCCACCCAGGCTCAAAGGGATCATGAGATTATTCATGCTAGAAACTTCCGTGTGCAACCACAAGCTACTATAGGCTCTAGCATAGTTGACTAAGTCGTGCGAACTCTTACAGTGGTAGACTAGCAGATGTAGGGGATGTAGGTTGGTACGGTCTACCCGTTCGTAAGGTGCTAGCGCTTCTGAAAGACTATGTCTCGGTCATCCGTTTCTCAAACACCATGTAGTGCGAGAAATCCAATGGAGGAGATCGAGTCTTGTGGGGAAAAGTGCGCAAACCTCTGCAGAGTGTATAAACTAATCATGGTTAGCCGTGTCCCGGTTATGGACATCTTGAGTATCAAGTACTTGGATTATCATGTGAATCTAATCATGTTACTCTAATTAATTTTGTTGGGTTTTAATGATGATGCTTAATTGGGATTGAGAATGCTGTCAACCATTCTCAATGTTTAACAACTACCATGATAGTTAAATAAAATTTATTCCTTTGCAGTAGGGAAAAATTGGCTTTACGCAAAACTGTAACCATAGAGCTTTCCACCAGCCAAATATGCATATAGAATAGCCTTATTCTTTCATTGCTCTCTATGTGTTACTTTGCCAGCATATTCCATGTGCTGACCCATTTCGGGCTGCAACGTTCATGTTGCAGACTTTTCAGATGACGAGTAAGGTGCTTTTAGGTCGTGGTTCTATACTCAGTGATGCTGTTGGAGTTGATGGACTCACTTATCTTCCAAGACTTCCGATGTTATCGTTATTAGATGGCCTTCAGCCATATTCATTGTAATAAGTTCTCTTTTGAGACCCTCGATGTAATAAGTGTGTGATCACTACTCTATTATAAATCCTTCAAGTAGTGTGTGGTGTCAGCATTACTGATCCAGGGATGACACCTGAGCATAGAGATTGGACCGTTTGAGGTCTGGTCGCTACAAGATGGTATCAGAGCACACGCTGACTGTAGGACACGACCATTAAGCTAAAGCCCTAGATTTCTACTCTCTTCTCTTTCTGACCCCTCATCTTTTCTACTCTTTTAGGATGGCGGATGCAAGGAACAAGTTCACGCAACCGTATGAACATACACCCTTTGGACGTCACTTGAAGGAAGTCACTAGATATCTGAACGTAGGAATACCAAGCTTCACCGGGACCTACAACGCCACATTACCTGAAGAAGAGTGCTGGATGATTCAAGTTCAAGTTCCAAGAAGGACGTTCATGCCAGTCACTGAACCCATAGAGTTTTCCTTTGATGCACCAACATGGATTCTAGGAAAGAGCATGGCAGCTCACATTGTCATGGGACGCATTAGAGAAGTTTACCGCAATGATCTCAAGGATTCTATCTACCAGATTTGTGGGTGCCAAGATGAGCATTGGGAGATGATCATCACCAAGAAGGATAGATTAATTGAAGCTTTTATCCAAGAGTTAAACCAGCACATTCGACGTTAGGAGAACCAGATGTGCGTCGACATGATAGATCTGAAGAAGGCAAGGACAAGAATCAAGGAACTGGAGGAAGAACTCAAGGCTACACGTGAAGATTATGAAGAGGAAATCGAAGTATTAGTGGAGAAGAATGACGATCTGATCAAGAAGATTGGAATATTTATGGGAGGCCCTACACCAGTAGAGGAAGAAGAAGAACCCAAGGAGATTCGCCCGGAAGACTATATCATCATCGACGACACCAACTCAGATCCAGATAATAGTGATGATGACTATGTTGATGAAGCTGGAGCAGATATCATGGAGTCTGCAATCGAAGAATATTTCTAGTAGACCACCCCAACAGTAGTAGTAGTAGTAGTCCACCATGTAAATATAGTAGTCCGAGCACTTTTGCGATAGCTAGATCGATTGTATGCCCTTGTTTGATTGAATGAAGTGAATTGTTTGCTTTTTCCTCATGTGCATATGGGTAGTGTTCTCTCTCTAGACCCCTCTATATTCTTAAATCTCATCTTTTCTAAACCCTCAGATGCCTCCGAGACGTGACCCCGGATTTACCTTTCCACCGGAGCTCACCCAGTTGATCCAGCAGCAGAACACATTGATGTAGTTGCTAGTCCAGAATCAGAATCAGGGGAACAACAACAACAACCCACCACCACCACCACCTGTTGACCACTTAGCCCGTTTTCTTAGGCTGAATCTGCCGGTGTTTTCCAGTAGCACCGAGCCAATAGTAGCAGATGATTGGCTCCGCAAGACAGCAAGGGAGTTGACCACGACAGGATGCACAAATGCGGAAAAGATGAAGTTTGCCGCACATCAGCTTGAAGGACCTGCAGCATCATGGTGGGAGAATTTCACAGCCACTTTCCCTGTCGACACTGTCACATGGGACCAGTTCCAGCAGGCTTTCCGTACTGCCCATGTTTCAGCAGGAGCTATGGCCATGAAGAAGTGTGAGTTTCGCAACTTGCACCAAGGAGGACGGACAGTTGGCCAGTATGTGGAGGACTTTAGTAAGCTAGCACGTTATGCCCCAGATGACGTTGCTACGGATGCAGCTAAGCAGGAGAAGTTTCTGGAAGGACTGAATGATGAGTTGAACATGCAGTTGATGGTAGCAACCTTCAACAACTACCAGGAGTTGGTAGATCGTGCTCTCATGATTGAAGGGAAGCAGTAGCAAATTGAGAACCGCAAGAGGAAGTATGGACAAGGGAAGTACAATTCTGGAGCTCAGCAGAAGCCACGTTTTACCCCTAGACCGGGAGGACATTTTCAGCATACCCATGGAGGAGGTAGATCGCACAATCATAACGGCACCAAGAATGGTAATGGGAATGGAGGAAGCAACAACCAGAACCGTACAAACCCATCAACCCCAGCCAAGAGAGACCTGAGACAAGTCACTTGCTTTAAGTGCCAGAAGACCGGACATTATGCCAATGAATGTCCTGAAGCCCAGAATGGAAATGGCAATGGAAGCTCAGGGAAGAAGCCGAACCCTTTCAACAAGGGACAGGTGAACCATGTAAATATGGAGGAGGTTGAAGCCCAACCCGATGCAGTAATAGGTAAGTTTTTGGTTAAGTCATTTACTGCACTCGTTCTTTTTGATACTGGTGCATCGCATTCATACATATCAAGGGGATTTGTGGATAAGTATAAACTGACAACCCAAGCCCTTAGGTCACCCATGTTAGTAACCTCGCCTGGAGCAGAGTATATGGCTAGTCTATGGTGTGATCGGTTACCATTAAGGATTGGTAACTACGTATTTCCCTCAGACCTAATAGTATTGGAATCTCAAGGATTGGATGTGATATTAGTCATGGATTGGTTATCGAAGTATGAAGGGAACATTGAATGTGCCAGTAAGTCAATTTTTCTTACCACCCCAGAAGGGAGAAGGATCAAGTATGTATCCTGACATGTGCCGAAAAGGACTCAAGTAAATTGCCTAACAGGAGTTGTGCAGCAGGAAGTACCAGTAGTGAAGGATTTCCTTGATGTATTTCCAGAAGAGTTGCCAGGCATGCCACCAGATAGAGATATTGAGTTTTTGATTGAGCTTTTGCCAGGCACAGGGCCAATATCTAAGAGACCATATAGGATGTCCGCAAAGGATTTGGAAGAGATTAAGAAACAGATTAAGGAGTTACTGGATAAAGGTTATTTTCGCCCAAGTTCTTCACCTTGGGGATCGCCAGTACTTCTAGTGGAGAAGAAGGATGGATCGTTAAGGATGGTTGTTGATTATCGAGGACTGAATGAAGTAACTATCAAGAACAAGTACCCACTACCGATGATCAATGATCTGTTTGATCGATTGCAAGGAGCTAAGGTATTTTCCAAGATCGATCTGCGATCAGGATACCATCAGTTGAAGATTCGAGAACAGGATATACCTAAGACGGCTTTTACCACCAGGTATGGGCTGTACGAGTATACCGTTATGTAATTTGGTCTGGCTAACACACCTGCATATTTTATGAACATGATGAACAAAGTGTTTATGGAGTTTTTGGATAAGTTCATCGTGGTGTTCATTGATGATATCCTAGTTTACTCGAAGAATGAAGAGGAGCATAAGGAGCATTTGTGTTTGGTACTTGGTAAGCTCAGAGAACATCAGTTATATGCCAAGTTTAGCAAATGTGAGTTTTGGTTGAAGGAAGTTGGATTTCTCGGACATGTTATATCTGGAGAAGGTATAGCAGTAGATCCCACCAAGGTTGACACTGTGACAAATTGGGAAGCACCAACAATAGTTGGAGAGATCCGGAGTTTTCTTGGACTCGCAGGATACTACCGGAGATTCATTGAAAATTTCTCGAAGATTGCAAAGACTATGACGGAGTTGTTGAAGAAGGATACCAAGTTCATATGGACTGAGGAATGTGAGGCCAGTTTCCAGGAGTTGAAGAAATGTTTGGTTACATCACCTGTGTTGATTTTGCCAGATTAGACCAAGGATTATGAGGTGTATTGCGACGCTTCACGTCGAGGACTTGGAGCAGTGCTTATGCAAGAAGGAAGAGTTGTTTCATATGCCTCACGACAGCTCAAGCCCCATGAGTTGAATTATGCTACGCATGATTTGGAGTTAGCAGCCGCAGTGCATGCATTGAAAACCTGGAAACACTTTCTCATTGGAAATCATTGTGAGGTGAACACAGATCACAAGAGTTTGAAGTACATTTTCACGCAGAAGGAGTTGAATCTCAGACAAAGGAGATGGTTGGAGCTCATCAAGGATTATGATATGAGATTGCATTATCACCCTGGGAAGGCTAACGTAGTAGCTGGCGCATTGAGCCGTAAAAGTCATGTCAAGACACTAATGACGGGAGATTTACCAAGGGAGTTAGCCAAAAATCTTCATGACCTATGTTTGGAGATAGTTCTGAGAGGCTATGTAGCAACATTGGAAATTCAGTCTACTCTGATGGATAAGATCAGAGAAGCTCAGAAGACTGATAAGGAGATTGCTTCTATTAAGGGGAAAATAAGCAAAGGAGAAGCTAAATGATTTCGTGAGGATGAGCACGATACCATATGGTTTGAAGACCGTGTTTATGTCCCTAATGATTTGGCGATCAGGAAATTGATTCTGTAAGAGGCACATGATTCACCATATTCGATTCACCCAGGAAATACCAAGATGTATTTGGATTTGAAGGAATTCTGGTGGACCGGAATGAAGAAGGATATTGCGGAATATGTAGCAGTTTGTGATGTATGTCAGAGAGTAAAGGCAGAGCATCAGAAGCCAGCAGGATTGCTACAACCATTGCCGATACCCAAATGGAAGTGGGATAAGCTAGGCATGGATTTTATTACAGGATTGCCCAGAACTCGTTCAGGCTATGACTCGATTTGGGTTGTAGTCAATCATTTGACAAAGGTAGCTCATTTCATTCCAATGAAGACTACCTATACTAGTGCCAAATTGGCAAAGATATACATGACCAGAATCGTATGTCTGCATGGAGTTCCAAGGAGCATTGTATCAGATAGAGGAACCCAATTTACCTCAAAGTTCTGGAATTAGTTGCATGAAACTTTGGGTACCAGGCTAGAGTTCAGTACAACTTTCCATCCGCAGACAGATGGACAAACCGAGAGAGTCAATCAGATTTTGGAGGATATGCTGAGAGCTTGTGCGCTAGATTACGGATCTAGTTGGGACGAGAATTTGCCATACGCAGAGTTCTCTTATAACAACAATTATCAATCCAGTTTGCAGATGGCCGCTTTCGAAGCATTGTACGGAAGGAGGTGCAGGACCCCGTTGTCGTGGGATGAAGTTGGAGACCGTCAGTTGTTTGGACCAGATCTGATTAAGGAGTCTGAACAGAAAGTAAAATTGATTTGCGATAGGCTCAAGGTAGCCCAGTATAGGCAGAAGAGCTACGCAGATTCAAAACGCAAGGAGACAGTTTACGAAGTCGGAGACCGAGTTTATCTTTGAGTATCTCCACTTCGAGGAGTTAAGTGTTTTGGAGTTAAGGGAAAGTTAGCACCACGTTTTGTGGGACCATACAAAGTTTTGGAGCGTATGGGAGAAGTAGCCTACAAGTTGGAATTACCCGAAGGATTGTCAGGAGTTCATGACGTGTTCCACGTTTCCCAGTTGAAGAAGTGCCACGCAGAGATGGCTAATATACCACTAAGAGATACCGTGCCACTGGAAGCGATTCGGTTGGACAATGATTTGACCTATGAAGAGAAACCAGTCAAGATTCATGAGTATGCCAGCCGAGTCACCCGTAGCAAGGTTATCAAGTTTTGCAAAGTTCCGTGGAGCCACCACACGGAGGATGAAGCCACCTGGGAATGAGAGGAAGATCTGTTAAAGGACAACCCTCACCTATTTTCCAGCCAACCCGAATCTCAAGGGCGAGATTCATCTTAAGGGGGGTAGGTTTGTAACATCCCAAATTTTCAATTTGGAATGTTATACAATAGATCATCATTGCATATCATATTTTATTTGGTTGATCCTAGAAATTTCGCGCAACTCAAGGACCCTCGGAGAGAGTTGGGGATTTCGTTATTTTCATATTTGAGTTTTCTCAAATTTTGAAAATAGGATCATTTGATTTTATTTATTTTATCTTCAATTATTTCTATTATAAAATTTTGAGAGAGGGAATAAAATGAATTTCCAAAAAAAGAGAAATATTGAGGATTTAATAAAAGAATCAAAGAAGATTTTATTTTGGTTTTATTTGCTATTTTATTTGAATTTAGGAAAAATTGCACGTTTTCAAAAATTGCATTTAGGGCCAAGAAAATGTTCATCCTATTCTAAATATTTTATTTAGATGATGAAAATTTGTTTTGGCATTTTTAGATTTTTATTTATTTTTCTAGAATTTTTTTTAGTTTCAGCAAAATTGTTTAAAAAAACGAGACCCGCGCCCGACTGGGCCAAGGGCCCAGCCGAGCAGGCCGGCCCAGCCGCCGCCGCCTCCCGCCTAGATCGGGACAGGAGTCCCGATCACCGCCGCCGCCATGTCCGGGGAGGACACGCCTCCCGAGGCCGCCCCCTTCCCCAAGTTCACCCCCCCTTTATAACCCGCCGGACCCCCTGGAGCCCCACACCGCCGCCGCCTCCCCACGCCGCTCGCGCCGCCGCAGCTGCCGCCCCGCGCCGCCTGCCGCCGCCCCGCGCTGCTTGCCGCCCCTGCCCCCGCCCGAAGCAGCCGCCCCGCCGCCCCACACCAAACGCCGCCGCCCGGAGCCCCGCCGGAGCTTCGCCGAGCCCCGAGCCGAGGTAGCCGCCGCCGTCGGTTTTTTGAGAAAAGCCGTTTTGATTTTTTTAGAAAACCCTAGTTTTCATTTTTTTAAATAGATCGGTTTTTCTCCGGTTTATTTATTAAGCGAGCGTTCGCTCATTCGTTCATTTTACCGAACGCGTTCTTCATTTAGTTCCGGTTAACGAACGTTCGTTCGTTCGTTAACCTGTTCGTCATTTTTTTTCTTTTTCTCAGATTAAATGCGCGATTTTTCTGATCGTGATTTCTAATCCGATGTTCGTTTTAGTTTAACTTTTCGCTCGTTTATCGGAATCAGGCGATTCAAGCACCTGGAGTTTCGTCTCGAAACCCTCTTTCCGTTTAACCTACTTAAACAAGTTTTGGCCTCAGTAAAAGTTGCCCTAGATCCAAAATAGTAAACAAAGCTTGTTTATTTTGCCGTTTGTCTTTCGTTGCTTCGTTCTATTTGATTCTTTTTGCCAACCGGAGTTCTTAAGTTGAACTATCTGGTTAGATCTCTTATTTGAGTTTTACCTATGCATTAGTTGAGACTTATTGTATGCTTGTTTGTTTGTGATAGAATACCCGGATTGCGCCGCTTGCTACTTCGAATCGCTTGGTTTTGCGGATCATCAGCAAGGCAAGTAACACTTTGCTCATACCTCCTACTACCCAGTTTTTATTGCATTAGAGCAACCCTCACACATTGCATGATTAGGATCCAATTAAATTGTGGGTTTGGGAAGTAGTTGAGGTAGTACCTATTACCTGTTTATTATCAAACCCTTGGGAGTTACTTCTACGTTTGCTTTTATGCCATGCTATGCTAGTAGACGTGGATTGGGTGAGTGAAATCCATGACAGATGTGAGATTGTTAAATTAATGGTTATCTAAGGTGGCAACTTAAATACACATCTGGGTGGATTGAGGCACCTGGGTATTCCAGTGATTGCCTGTTTTATTTTGGACCGCCACCCAGGCTCAAAGGGATCATGAGATTATTCATGCTAGAAACTTCCGTGTGCAGCCACAAGCTACTACGGGCTCTAGCATAGTTGACTAAGTCATGCGAACTCTTACAGTGGTAGACTAGAAGATGTAGGGGATGTAGGTTGGTACGGTCTACCGGTTCGTAAGGTGCTAGCGCTTCTGAAAGACTATGTCTCGGTCATCCATTTCTCAAACACCATGTATTGCGATAAATCCAACGGAGGAGGTCGAGTCTTGTGGGGAAAAGTGCGCAAACCTCTGCAGAGTGTATAAACTAATCATGGTTAGCCGTGTCCCCGGTTATGGACATCTTGAGTATCTAGTACTTGGATTATCATGTGAATCTCATCATGTTACTCTAATTAATTTTGTTGGGTTTTAATGATGATGTTTAATTGGGATTGAGAATGTTGTCAACCATGATAGTTAAATAAAATTTATTCCTTTGAAGTAGGGAAAAATTGGCTTTATGCAAAACTGTAACCATAGAGCTTTCCACCA
Source organism: Triticum urartu (assembly GCF_056163025.1). Classification (NCBI taxonomy): domain Eukaryota; kingdom Viridiplantae; phylum Streptophyta; class Magnoliopsida; order Poales; family Poaceae; genus Triticum; species Triticum urartu. The sequence continues at coordinate 319,436,182 of NC_141874.1, read as the reverse complement.
GCCAAATATACATATAGAATAGCCTTATTCTTTCATTGCTCTCTATGTGTTACTTTGCCAGCATATTCCAAGTGCTAACCCGTTTCGGGCTGCAACGTTCATGTTGCAGACTTTTCAGACGATGAGTAAGGTGCTTTTAGGTCATGGTTCTATACTCAGTGATGCCGTTGGAGTTGATGGACTCACTTATCTTCCAAGCCTTCCGCTGTTATCGTTATTAGATGGCCTTCAGCCATATTTATTGTAATAAGTTCTCTTTTGAGACCCTCTATGTAATAAGTGTGTGATTGCTACTCTGTTATAAATCCTTCAAGTACTGTGTGGTGTCAGCATTACTGATCCAGGGGAGACACCTGGGCACAGAGATTGGACCGTTTGAGGTCTGGTCGCTACAGTAGAACCCTAATCGCCCCATCTTTCACAAAAGGAGCAGATCCCATGAAGAACACGAGGAACACGAGGGGGAAAACGAGGGAAAACACAAGGGGAAACACAAGAGGAACACTCAAACTAACAAGAACAAGTCACACATGGGCTAGATCCTCGAGTACATAAAGTAAGATACACGATCCACGATCAACTAGGGACGATACAAAAGGGTAACCGGTTCTTCTTCGTGAGGAGGTCTTGATGTTCTTCCCTAAAGAGGGGTCTTGAATCCGCTTGGGGGATCTTCTCCGGTGGAGGCTCGAATCTCCATGGAGAAGGTAACCAAGTGGATGAGCAAAGCTCTCACACGAAATATGAGCTAATCCTCTACTAACCCTAGAAAGTTGTACGGGATGGAGTATATATAGTCTAGGGGGTCGAAGGGGTACACGGGCCTCGGCCCTTTACTGTGCGCAGACAGGGAGGCCGGATGTCCGGGCGTCGGGCCGGATGTCCGAGCGTTCGCGGAGGGCCAGATGTCCGGGCTGTGGAGGCCGGATGTTCGGGCTGGTGAAACTGGCCATGTTGCTCTCAGGTTCGGGGGGGGGGGTCCGGATTTCCGGGCAAGTTGCCGGGTGTCCAGGACCTCAGGAAGTGCCGGATGTCCGGGCTTGCGGGGCCGGATGTCCGGGGCCTGTAGGCACTTGGTGGTTGAGCAGCTATAGAGGAAGGCGCTCCAGGGCCGGATGTCCAGGGCCTTGGCCGGATGTCCGGGGCCTGGGAGATGCTCTTGGCTCCTTCCGTTGGTTCTCCTCATCCGTGGACTTGGGGACTTGTCCGTCTTCATGCGCATCTTCGGAAGGACCCTCTTGGTACCTAATCATGCACAACATCTCGGACTTAAGTAGTAGCCATGTCTCATGCATAGAAAGTGGAAGTTCGGAGAGGAGTGAGTTCGCCTTGTCTTCGATAGCTTTGGCTCGGGCTCGTGTCATTGGTCCAAGTGGTTCCGTTGGAGGTGTGGGTGCGTCCATGGGGATGATCTTGGAATGCTCCGCATCATCTCCCCTCCCTTGGGGAAGATCCATCCTCGGATCGAAATCCTCATCACCATGGTAGGGCGAGAGATCTTTGATGTTGAAGATGTTGCTCACGGAGTACTTGTCACGAGGAATGTCGATCTTGTAAGAGTTGTTGTTATAGCGTGCAAGCACCTTGAATGGTCCATCTGCGCGTGGTCGAAGTTTGGACTTGCGTTCTTGGGGAAACCGGTCCTTGCGAAGGTGTAGCCACACAAGGTCTCCAATGTTGAATATCATAGGGTGCTTGTTGACGTTGAGCTTGGTCGCAAGGCGTTGTACTTGACGCTCGATGGTGTTTCTTGTATCTTCATGCACCTTCTTGAGATGGGTCGCTCGTGCACTTCCATCCAAATTGATTCGCTCTTGGAGTGGTAGAGGTAGAATATCCAATGGTGACAAAGGGTTGAATCCGTAGACGACCTCGAAAGGGGACTTGCCGGTTGTTGAGTGTCTTGCTCGGTTGTAGGCGAACTCGGCGATGGGTAGACACTCCTCCCACTCTTTGATGTTCTTCTTGATGAGTACTCGAAGTAGAGCAGAGAGTGTGCGGTGTATCACCTCCGTTTGGCCGTCGTTTTGAGGATGGTATGCCGTGGAGAAGAGTAGCTTGATTCCGAGCTTGGCGCATAGGGTCTTCCAAAAGTAGCGAATAACTTAACGTTGAGGTCCGAGACGATGGTCTTTGGCACACCATGGAGACGCAAAATTTCCCTACAAAAGAGATTAGCAACATGTGAAGCATCGTCTATCTTGTGGCAAGGAATAAAATGTGCCATTTTTGAGAAACGGTCAACAACGACAAATATGGAATCTTTCCCATTTCGAGTTCTAGGCAAACCAAGTACAAAGTCCATGCTAATGTATTCCCATGGTTGGTATGGGATTGGTAAAGGCATATAGAGACCATGAGATTGAGCTTTGGACTTAGCTTTGCGACATCTAGAACACCGGTTGGTGAAACGATTGACGTCCCGAAACATGTTTGGCCAAAAGTAGCTCTTCAAGAGCATGGCGAACCTCTTGTCGCGTCCGAAGTGTCCCATTAAGCCTCCTCCATGAGATTCCTGCAAAAGCAACAAATGAAGAGAGGACTCGGGGATGCAAAGTTTGTTAGCTCTCATAAGATAGCCGTCTTTGATGTAATAGCATTCCCAAGATGTATTCAACAAACACTTGGCATACGGAGTAGCAAAAGTTGCATCATGCTCATACAAGTCTTTGATATGCTCGAAGCCAATGACATCTAACTCAAGTTGCGTGACAATCATGCATATGCGGGAAAGAGCATCCGCTATGATGTTTTCTTTACCCTTGATGTACTTGATGACATAGGGAAAAGACTCAATAAATTCACTCCATTTAGCATGACGCTTGTTCAACTTTGTTTGTCCCTGAAGATACTTGAGAGTCTCATGATCGGTATGAATGATAAATTCATGGGCACAAAGGTAATGTTCCCATTCATGCAAAACGCGGACTAAAGCATATAGCTCTTTGTCATAGATGGCATAATTGAGTTGCGCTTCGGAAAGTTTCTCACTAAAGTAAGCTATGGGGCGCTTCTCTTGCGTTAACACACCTCCTATGCCATTACCACTAGCATTGCAATGAAATTCAAAAGTCTTGTTGAAGTTGGGTAAAGCGAGCACGCGAGCATGAGTAAGCAAATTCTTAAGCTCATTGAATGCGGTATCTTGGGATGGTCCCCAAACAAAAGGCACATTCTTCTTGCTCAAAGCATGCAAAGGCGAAGCAATGGTGCTAAAATCCTTCACAAAGCGACGATAGAAACCCGTAAGGCCAAGAAAACTATGCACTTCATGCAAGTTGGTTGGTTGCGGCCAAGTCTTAATAGCATTGACCTTGGACTCATCAACATGAACACCCTTAGAAGAAACAACAAAACCCAAGAAAACGAGCTTATCAACAACAAAAAGGCGTTTCTCCATATTAGCATAGAGGCGCTCTTTTCTAAGAGTTTGCAAAACGGTGCAAACATGGGTGACATGCTCTTTGATAGATTTGCTAAACACAAGAATGTCATCAAAGTAGACCACAACAAATATATCAATGTAAGGGCGAAAGACATGATTCATGAGGCGCATAAAAGTGCCCGGTGCTTCCGAAAGACCCATAGGCATGACTAACCACTCATACAAACAAAACTTGGTTTTGAAGGCGGTTTTCCATTCATCACCCTCTTGTATGCGGATTTTATAGTAACCACTCTTAAGATCAATTTTGGAAAATATAGTAGCACCGCTAAGCTCATCAAGCATATCATCTAGGCGTGGAATGGGATACCTATAGCGAACGGTGATAGCATTGATAGGTCTACAATCGGAGCACATGCGAAAACTACCATCACGTTTTGGCACAAGAATGACCGGAACGACACAAGGGCTGAAACTTTCACGCACATGTCCATGGTCTATGAGATGCTTTACTTGACTTTGTATTTCTTTTGTTTCATTGGGGTTGACACGGTAAGGAGCTTTGTTCGGAAGAGGTGCTCCGGGGATGAGGTCGATTCGGTTCTCAATGCCTCGTAGAGGAGGTAGACCCGGAGGTAGCTCATCGGGAAAAACATCTTGAAATTCCTGCAAAAGAGAAGACAACACTAGAGGAAGAGTGTGAGAAGTGTTAGTTTGTGGTGCATTGTCCTTGCACACAGGACGTAGTGTAGGACACTAGATGGGTTCTCACACACTTCTCTCATCTCACGTTTGGTGCCAAATAGAACTAGGTTCTTGTTTTCACTCATCGTGGAGGCACTCAATTTTGTCTTGTGGCGCTCACTCTCTTTTTGGTGGCTTGCTCTCTCACTATGATCTCCACGATGGGTGGCTTGCTTGTCGGCGATCACTTGACTTGGCGACATTGGACGGAGGACGTACTCCTTGCCCTTCATCTTGAAGATGTAGTGGTTCGTTCGGCCATTGTGTATGACTCCTCTATCGAATTGCCATGGCCATCCAAGGAGAAGATGACAAACGGTCATTGGAACGACGTCGCACTCCAAGGTGTCTTCGTAGGCGCCGATCTTGAAGGAGACTTGTACTCGGTGCTCGACTTGGATAGTGCCGGAGTCACTAAATCATTGCACTTTGTATGGATGTGGATGCTTCGTCTTGGGCAATTGGAGCTTGGAGCAAAGTTCTTCACCTGCGAGATTATGACAACTCCCTCCATCGATGATGACCTTGACGGATCGTCCATTGATGCCGGCCTTGGTGTGGAATATGTGGCATCATTGGTCTTCTTCTTGGTGATGTTGGAGAGTCAAGACTTTGGAGACAACAAGTGCGGGACTTGAGTCTTCATCACAAAAGACTTGTTCTTCTTCATTGTTCACTTGGTAGTGCATGTCGACTTGCTCGAGGGCTTCCATTTCGCCTTCGCTCATGGAGTCATAAGTGCCATCGTCGTTGAAGACCATGGTTCGCTTGTTGGTGCACTCATAGGACTTGTGGCCTCGGCCTCCGCAAGTGAAACACTTGAAGGAACTCGTCTTGACGGTCTCGTCGGTTGGAGTTGATGATGATGAAGCCCTTGGCTTGAAGTTGCTCGTAGGAGGATGGCTTGTAGGTGACGAAGCTTTCTTGGAAGTCGACTTGTCGATGTTGGAAGTAGAAGGTCTTGTAGTCGGTGTTGGAGTTGTTCAAGCTTGGTTATTGGAGAAGCCGTAGGACTTGGATGAGAACTTGGTATACTTGAAATCATCTTGCACTTGGCGTTCCGCTTTGGTTGCTTGGTGCAATAGCTCGATGAGATTTGAGTATGGTTGGACATCGGCGATCTTCTTGATAGGGTGATTGAGTCCGTTCAAGAAACGTGCCATTGTTTGCTCATCATCTTCCGTGACATTGGCTATTATCATTGGAATCTCCATCTCCTTGTAGTATTCTTCGACGCTCTTTGTTCCTTGCTTGAGTTGTTGGAGTTTCTTGAGGAGGTCGCAGTTGTAGTAGGTAGGTATGAAGCGTGCTCTGATGACATCCTTCATTTGCGCCCAAGTAGTGATGGGTGGTTCACCTCTTGCCTCTCGGCACTCTATGATTTGTTCCCACCAAATGAGGATATATTCTTGGAATTCAAGGGATGCCATCGCGATCTTCTTCTCTTCTTCAAAATTGTGCAAATGGAAGATCTTGTCAACATTCAATGCCCATGAAAGGTACTCTTCGGGGTCCTTGCCACCGTTGAACTTGGGCATGGTGAACTTGTGTTTGCCATAACGTTGCTCTTCATTGTGTTGGGGTCGGGGATGATGACGCCCATGTTGTTGATGATTGTGCAACTCGTGGTGCTCTTGGCGCGGAGGATTGTTATCGTCATGTTGCTCTTGTTGTGGAGGATCTCCATTGTCTTCATGCTCTTGATTGACTGGTTGTTCTTGGCGAGCTTGTGGAGGAACTTGTCGAGCTCGAGGAGGAACTTGACGATGCACGCGAGCTTGAAATCTTCGTTCTTGAATTTCTTCGCGAAGTGCTTCCTCTTTTTCACGGGCTTGTCGGCTTCGGTCGGCAATGACTCGACTCGAATTGCGTAGAGCGTGTTGCACCGCAAGTGCTTGAGTGTCATGGAGTTGTTGTTCTTGACGTTGTGCCTCGGCATCTTGAGCATTTTGGTGTAGACGCGCTCGCTCTTCCTCTTCATGTTGGCGTTGTCGTTGCCGTTCTCGTGCTAGCACAAAGGCCTCTTGAGTTTGACATTGTCGGCGCTCTTGAGAGTTGGTGTCTCGTATGGGATTGAGGCTTGCTTGACGGTCGGTGCACGCGGCTCGACGAAGAGTGTTCGATGTCGGTGTAGTTGAGCCGGAGAGGGTGAAGTCGTAGTGGCGGCTTGAACGGCTCCTTCTTGAATTGGAAGACGAGCAGTTGAGCAACAAAGCACGAATTTCATCCATCCTTGCGTCATTCTCTTGCTTGTGATCGTCGAGCTTGTGGTCGAAGTAGTCCCTTGTACGTTGCTCGGAAAGTCGCAAGTCGGCGGCAAGGTTGTCGATGCGTTCACTCATAGCTTGTTGCTCTTGATGCAAGGAACGTTGTGCACCAAAGAGGTGACTCTTGGTGACGAAGGAGTTCATGTCGTCGTCTTGCTCCATGAAGAGTGGGTTGGTAGAAGTACATGGCCTATCCATCATTCTAAGACAAATGTGAGTGGTAGAAAAAGAAGAACGAGTACCAAATGTACCTTGACCGAAGTTGAAAGTGGATCGAGGATCACTCCAATGTAGGACAAGGAAATAGCACAATTGGTACGGGTTCTTGTCGGTTTCTCACACCTACACAAGTAAAAGGTTTTGGTGGAGCTTGGTTAGGATAGTGGCACAAAATTTGATGCAATTGTAAGTGAGCTTCAATAATGTTGGAAAAGATTCGCAAGATGCAATGTAACAAGTAGACCAAGCATATAAGGTACACGGAAACACACGCGCAAAAGGATAAGTGGGGTTCTGCAACCAAGGGTGAGCCAAAATGTGGAATCCACAAAAATGCTCTTGTTGCATAGCACTAGAGAGACGCTAGCACGATTGCACAATAGGCGGATACAAGAACTTGTGCACAACCTACTTAGCAAAAATGCAACGACTTCTATCCCAAATATGTTCTATGCAAGGTGTCGCTATGATATGATCCAAGATGATCGAGTATGACAAACGTAATGTTGTAAGATGCTATGGTTCTTGCTTAAAAGATCTTTTCTTATCTTTCCTCTTTGCTTAAAAGCTTGTTTGGCTATTTGATGTTTGAGCTCTTTTCTCATGCAATGCTTGACGGACCAAGATAGAAAATGAGTATGCGATGTCAACTTTGTGACACAAGAGATGATACCAAGATATGCAACAATGATCTATGTATGCTATGGGAAGTATGATCACTAATGTGCACAAGTCTCATTGCCGGCAATACTCAATGGCTAGCCTCGATGGGTATGCAACGCAAAGGAGTAAGGCTATGATGGCTATCAATGTAATGGCAAGAATGATATGTCCAATACCAAGATGAGGTTATCGGTCTTGCTTCCGGTATGGTGTCAAAATGGAGGCACGAATACCAAGTCGTAGTCGAGGTGGTCGTTGTTGATGACGGGTTCGTGGCGAAGATGAGCGGCGGTGATGTCGATGTCGAACCGTACCTAAATAGCCGAAACACAAAAGGATACGGTACCGCAACTCAAATTCTCAAACCTCGAAGTAGCAATTGTGTCGGAGAGCGAAACGTTCCAAAAATGGTTGGGTTATGCGGAAGTGGTGGAGGTATGCGGAAGTATATACGGTATATGGTGGGCACCAGAACAAAATTTGGTGGAAATTGGGGCGATGGATGGATATGTGGCTGCCAGGGGCCGGATGTCCGGGTGGAAGGCCGGATGTCCGGGTGGGGCCGGATGTCCGGGCTCTGGATCCGGGGACGAACGTGATGAACACCGCGTGGGGAGGTTAAATCTGGGCAAAATTCGGAGGAATTTGTGGATGGAAATTGGGGGGAAAAGGATGGGAAGCTAGATCCACTCACAACAAAGCAAATCCACGGATCCAAACCAACAAAATCTCAACACACCAACAAATCACAAAAAAAAAATTGGGGCTATTTTTGATTTTTGAATTAGGACGAAAAACAACAAAACAAGGCTAGAAACACAACGGGGAGGCTCCAAAATCATGATCAACGTGGCTCTAGATACCAAGATGATGTAGGGTAGAACCCTAATCGCCTGATCTTTCACGAAAGGAGCGGATCCCGTGAAGAACACGAGGAACGCGAGGGGGAAAACGAGGGAAAACACAAGAGGAACACTCAAACTAACAAGAACAAGTCACACATGGGCTAGATCCCCGAGTACATAAAGTAAGATACACGATCCACGATCAACTAGGGACGATACAAAAGGGTAACCGGTTCTTCTCCGTGAGGAGGTCTTGCTGTTCTTCCCTAAAGAGGGGTCTTGAATCCGCTTGGGGGATCTTCTCTGGTGGAGGCTCGAATATCAGTGGAGAAGGTAACTAGGTGGATGAGCAAAGCTCTCACACGAAATATGAGCTAATCCTTTGCTAACCCTAGAAAGTTGTATGGGATGGAGTATATATAGTCTAGGGGGGTAGAAGGGGTACACGGGCCTCGGCCCTTTACTGTGCGCAGACAGGGAGGCCGGACGTCCGGGCATCGGGCCGGATGTCTGGGTTTTCGCGGAGGGCCGGATGTCCGGGCTATGGAGGCCGGATGTCCGGGCTGCTGAAACTGGCCATGTTGCTCTCGGGTTCGGGGGGGTGCAGATTTCCGGGCAGGGGGCCGGATGTCCGGGACATCAGGAAGTGCCGGATGTCCGGGACATCAGGAAGTGCCGGATGTCCGGGCTTGTTGGGCCGGATGTCCGGGGCCTATAGTCACTGGGTGGTTGAGCAGCTGTAGAGGAAGGCGCTCCAGGGGCCGGATGTCTGAGGCCTTGGCCGGATGTCCGGGGCCTGGGAGATGCTCTTGGCTCCTTCCGTTGGTTCTCCTCATTCGTGGACTTGGGGACTTGTCCGTCTTCATGTGCATCTTCGGGAGGACCCTCTTGGTACCTAATAATGCACAACATCTCGGAATTAGGTAGTAGCCATGTCTCATGCATAGATAGTGGAAGTTCGGAGAGGAGTGAGTTCACCTTGTCTTCGATAGCTTTGGCTCGGGCTCGTGTCATTGGTCCAAGTGGTGTTGTTGGAGGTGTGGGTGCATCCATGGGGATGATCTTGGGATGCTCCGCATCAGGTCCCGTGGGCACGGTACAGGCCCGTGCGCACGGGGTGCTCCAGCGTCATCTCCTTGGATAGTCCGTGGTCACGGGGTCTCGGGGGCCCGTGCGCAAGGGGTCACCTAGGACTTCCAGTTTTGCTACTGTTGCACTCCGTCTTGGTTCGCGTGGCCTTGGGGTGGTTCCTCTTCTCCTTGGGGGTGCTCCTGAGCCTCTTGGTGGTGAAGATGATATGAAAAATGGCTCGATGCTATTGTTTACGAGCTCTTTGTTGCTCCTCTTTTGCTTAAAAGCTTTTCTTGTTTTTTTGAAGCGAGAGCCAAGTATGATATGAGACAAGTATGTAAGATATGCACGGGAGAGACTTATGGCACTAAGATGGTAACAAGATGACTATGGTGCATAATAGCATGGCCCGACAATTCTCACGTTGCTAGTCTCGATAGGTAAGCTACGCGAAATGGCTCGAGTTATCAATGCAAAAGCATGGGTGAGATGTCGTCGCGGTTACCATCCGATCGTACGGTAAGAATGAAGTCGTTGAAGCCGGTGTGGTGTCCGAGTTGATGATCGAGTGGCGGTGATGATGATGTCCAAATGTGCCTAAGTAGCCGAAACACCTTAGGACACAAGAGAAACCGCGGTCCGAAACTCAAACAACCACGAGAAATAGTGCGGAAGAACACGAGTGTTGGTGTGGAAGCAAAATGGTGCAAACAAAAGATGGCCGAAAGTTCCTGGATGGTTCGTGCGCACGGGGTAAGTGAGGCCCGTGTGCACGGGGTCTCGAGGGCCCGTGTGCATGGGGTGTGCTGGGAGCGGATGACAAGCTCCAGATCCGTGGGGATTTTCCAAGATAAGGACAATTTCGAGGATTTGGAAGGTGGGGAAGCAGGAAGATGGGTAGATCCACTTGCCAAACTCCAAATTCGTGGATCAAAACAACCAAATCTCACAAGATCCAAAACATAGCAAGAAAAAAAATTGGGCTATTTTTGTGGGGATTTTTGAATTTGGATGAAAAAAACAAAATCAAGCTAGCAATGGGGGGATGGGAGTCCAAGATGTGAATCAACCTTGCTCATGATACCAAAATGATATAGGATGAAATCCTAGAGGGGGATCTTTTCACACTTGGAGGGGGGAAAGGGCAAACTCTCAAGAACACAAAGAGGAAATCACTCAAACAATTCCCCAATTACACATCCACTAGAATAGCAATACAAGATCCACAAGTCACAAACACAATCAAAGGAAAGATACAATGGGAAAGTTCTTCCCACTCCTAGGAGAGGAGGTCTTGAAGATAGTCTTCTCCTAGAGGAGGTCTTGAAATCCACTAGGATTCTTCCCAAAAGGGGCCTTGATTCCACAAGTGGGAAGGTAGAAGGAGCAAAGATCAGAAATATCTCATCTCATACTTTGCTAACCCTAAACATAGCCCTAGGTACGGTTTATATAGTCTTGGGGTCGAAAGAGATGAAGAGGTGCTCGGTTTGGGGATCTCAGCCGTCCATCCTGGGAGGCCCGTGCAGACGGGGTAAGTTGGGCCCGTGCGTACGGGGGTCCGTGGGCACGGTACAGGACCGTGCACACGGGGTGCTCCAACGTCAACTCCCTGGATAGTCCGTGGGCACGGGGTCTCGGGGGCCCGTGCGCACGGGGTCACCTGGGACTTCCAGTTTTGCTGGTGTTGCACTCCGTCTTGGTTCGCGTGGCCTTGGGGTGGTTCCTCTTCTCCTTGGGGGTGCTCCTGAGCCTCTTGGTGGTGTTCCTCTTCGTACCTAATGAGACATAGCGTATCTTGGTGAGGTAGCAACAATGTTCCATTCGTATCCATATGCAAGCTAAGTAGGAAGGAGTTCACCTCGGTTTCCAAGGCACGTGCTCTAGCTCTTGTCATAGGTCCACGTGGGGCTTGATGTGTCGGTGTAGAGTGTATGGGGATGATGGAAGGATTCTCCGCATCATCTCCCCCCCTTGGGAGAGATCTGTCCACGGATCGTGATCTTCATCACCATGGTACTTGGCCAAGTCATTGACGTTGAATGTGTCGCTCACATTGTACTTGTCTCGTGGGATGTCGACCTTGTAGGCGTTGTCGTTGTAGCGTGCGAGTACCTTGACTGGGCCATCGGCTCTTGGAAGTAGCTTGGATTAGCACTCCTTGGGAAACGATCCTTGCGGAGATGTACCCAAACTAGGTCGCCTGGTTGGAACACCATTGGGGACTTGTTGGTGTCGCGTTTGGTCGCGAGTCGTTGTACTTAGCGCTCTATGGTGTGGCTTGTATCTTCATGCATCTTCTTGAGCTGGTTCACTTGGTCGCTCGCGTCCATGTTGATGCGCTCTTGTAGTGGTAGAGGAAGAATGTCCAATGGGGACAATGGGTTGAATCCATAGACGACCTCGAAAGGGGACTTGCTGGTCGTCGAATGTCTTATAGCGGTGGTAGGCGAACTCGGTGATTGGGAGACACTCCTCCCACTCCTTGATGTTCTTCTTGATCAAGACCCGTAGTAGAGTGGAGAGTGTATGGTTCGTCACCTCCGTTTGGCCGTCGGTTTGAGGGTGGTACGCCGTGGAGAAGAGTAACTTGATTCCGAGCTTGGCGCATAAGGTCTTCCAAAAGTAACTCAAGAACTTGACGCAGTAGGGAGATTTGTTCGGAAGCGGTGCTCCGGGGATGAGGCCGATGTGGTGCTCAATGCCTCGTAGTGGAGGTAGTCCCGCAGGTAGCTCATCGGGGAAAACATATTGAAATTCCTGCAAAAGAGTAGATAACACTAGAGGAAGAGTGTGAGAAGTGTTAGTTTGTGATGCATTGTCCTTGCACACGAGGGCGTAGTGTAGGACACTAGATGGGTTCTCACACACTTCTCTCATCTCACGTTTGGTGGCAAATAGAACTAGGTTCTTGTTTTCGCTCATCGTGGAGGCACTCGATTTGGGCTTGTGGCGCTCACTCTCTTTTTGATGGCTCGCTCTCTCACTATGATCTCCACGATGGGTGGCTTGCTTGTCGGTGATCACTTGACTTAGCGACATTGGACGGAGGACGTACTCCTTGCCCTTCATCTTGAAGATGTAGTGGTTCGTTCGGCCGTTGTGTACGACTCCTCTATTGAATTTCCATGGCCGTCCAAGGAGAAGATGACAAACGGTCATTGGAACGACGTCGCACTCCAAGGTGTCTTCGTAGGCGCCGATCTTGAAGGAGACTTGTACTCGGTGCTCGACTTGGATAGTGCCGGAGTCACTAAGTCATTGCACTTTGTATGGATGTGGATACTTCGTCTTGGGCAATTGGAGCTTGGAGCAAAGTTCTTCACTTGCGAGATTATGACAACTCCCTCCATCGATGATGACCTTGACGGATCGGCCATTGATGCCGGCCTTGGTGTGGAATATGTGGCATCGTTGGTCTTCTTCTTGGTGATGTTGGAGAGTCAAGACTTTGGAGACAACAAGTGCGGGACTTGAGTCTTCATCACAAAAGACTTGTTCTTCTTCATTGTTCACTTTGCGGTGCATGGCGACTTGCTCGAGGGCTTCCATTTCGCCTTCGCTGATGGAGTCATAAGTGCCATCGTCGTTGAAGACCATGGGTCGCTTGTTGGTGCATTCGTAGGACTTGTGGCCTCGGCCTCCGCAAGTGAAACACTTGCAGGAACTCGTCTTGATGGTCTCATCGGTTGGGGTTGATGATGATGAAGCTCTCGGCTTGAAGTTTCTCGTAGGAGGATGGCTTGTAGTTGACGAAGCTTTCTTGGAACTTGACTTATCGCCGGTACTTGGTGATTCTCTAGTTGAGGTAGGAGGTGCCAAAGTCGCGGGAGCTTGATAAGAGGAGCCATAGGTCTTGGACGAGTACTTGACATATTTGAAATCATCTTGCACTTTGCGTTCCGCTTTGGTGGCTTGGTGCACTAGCTCGATGAGATTTGAGTATGGTTGGAAGTCGGCGATCTTCTTGATGGGATGGTTGAGGCCATTCAAGAAGCGTGACATTGTTTGCTCATCATCTTCGTGACATTAGCTCTTATCATTGTAATATCCATCTCCTTGTAATATTCTTCAACACTCTTGGTTCCTTGCTTGAGTTGTTGGAGTTTCTTGAAGAGGTCGCGGTTGTAGTAGGTAGGAACGAAGCGTGCTCTCATGACATCCTTCATTTGTGCACAAGTAGTGATGGGTGGATCACCTCTTGCCTCTCGGCGCTCAATGACTTGTTCCCACAAAATAGGGACATAGTCTTGGAACTCAAGGGATGCCATCGCGATCTTCTTCTCTTCTTCATAATTGTGCAAATGGAATATCTTGTCAACTTTCAATGCCCATGAAAGGTACTCTGTGGGATCGTTGCTTCCGTTGAACTTGGGCATGGTGAACTTGAGCTTGCCATAGCGTTGCTCTTTATTGTATTGGGGTCGGGGATGATGACGCCCATGTTGTAGATGATTGTTCAACTCGTGGTGCTGATAGAGGCAAAGGTGTCCCTATGTTTTGATGAGATGGTGGCTATCATTTCTGTGGGAGTCAACCTTGACGATCCGACTACGAACATGCGAGACGTCGCGCCTTAGCAATCGCTAAACCAATTTCCGAGGGGTTATTGACCATGCCGGAGCATGATCAACCTGACCACGAGGGTCTATTTCCTGCGAACAAATGAAGAACAAGCAAGAAACTGAGATTGCAATCTGGATATTGCGAATATAAGATGAAAGCTTTATTGATAAAGGTGGGGTTCTGTGACGTCTTGGTCTGGACGTTGGACACAAGCGAAGTACGCGAAGTTGCAGCTATGGCGAACTTTTAATCTAAACAAAACCCAAAGTCTAAACGACGCCCTAAGGGCTGTATATATGGAGGAAGAGGGGGGATTTCGTGGCCCTTGGAGGAGGGGTCCCAAACCAACCCTAACTCTTGTTTCCCCACACATACGGACTCTAAAAACAGCCTATACTTAAGTATTTCGAAAATACATGGGCCTGGCCCAATAATAAGGTGACGCAGCACCTAAAATAGTCTTTGGATGAAATTTATGAAGTGGCATCTTGTATATTTCGTCCAAGGCTTCATGCACTCATTATGGTGGCTTCAAAGTCCTGAAATCATCACTTGTAACTCCATTCTGGATCCCCTTGCGCATGCCATCATCTCCATGCTTGAACTTGTTCCAAGGTTCATCTTTCTTGTCCAAGCTAGGCCCTTCATTTGTAAGCAAAACAAATGTATCCAATTTAGGTAGCATCATATTCTTATGAACATTAGAATCGTTACCAAGAAACGAAAATACCTGATAATTCAATTGGCTTGCGTGAGCTCTAGTAATTGGTCCAGTATGTATAGCAGTAGGGGCTGTGGGTGTAGCAATGGTATTGATGTCCTCATCATCCTCCCCTTCTTGAAATGAAGTCGTCCTCGACAAAAGTTCATCGTCCTGACCCAAATAAGGCTTCAAATCTGCAATGTTAAAAGTGGGACTAACCCCAAAATCTGCAGGCAGCTCATGTTTATATGCATTATCATTTATTTTCTCTAACACCTTAAAAGGACCATCAGCACGTGGCATTAGCTTTGATTTGCGCAAATTAGGAAATCTATCCTTACGCAAATGTAACCAAACAATATCTCCAGGTGCAAACACAACATGTTTTCTACCCTTATCTCCAGCAAGTTTATATTTAGCATTCATACGCTCAATGTTTTCCTTAGTTAACTCATGCATTTTTAAAATCAAATCAGCATGTTCTTTAGCATCAAAATCAACCTTCTCCGAAGATGGAAGAGGCAACAAATCAATAGGTGCACGAGGTAGGAAACCATACACAATTTCAAAAGGCCACATCTTAGTAGTAGAATGCAATGAACGACTATAAGCAAATTCAATATGAGGCAAGCATTCTTCCCACATTTTCTTGTTATTCTTCAAAACAGCCCTAAGCATAGTAGACAATGTTCTATTGACTACTTCATTTTGTCCATCAGTTTGGGGGTGACAAGTAGTACTAAAAAGCAGTTTAGTCCCCGACTTAGCCCATAAACATCTCCAAAAGTGGCTAAGAAATTTAGTATCACGATCTGAAACAATAGTATTTGGCACACCATGCAAGCGAATAATTTCACGAAAGAACAAATCAGCAACATTAACAGCATCATCGCTTTTATGACATGGTATAAAGTGTGCCATTTTCGAGAACCTATCCACGACAACAAATATGCTATCCCTCCCCTTGTTTGTTTGAGGTAAACCTAAAACAAAGCCCATAGATATATCCTCCCAAGGAACACTAGGTATAGGCAAAGGCATATATAAACCATGAGGATTGAGTCGTGACTTAGCTTTTTGACGTGTAGTGCAGCGAGCAACAAAACGCTCAACATCTCGTCTCATCTTTGGCCAAAAGAAATGTGTAGCAAGTATATTCTCCATCTTCTTGACGCAAAGTGTCTCATTAATCCTCCTCCATGCGCCTCCCGCAACAACAAAAGACGAACGAAGCTAGCTAGAATGCATAGCTTGTTAGCACGAAACACAAATCCATCGTTAAGAACGAACTTGTTCCAAGTTCTCCCTTCCTTACAATTCTGCAATACATCTTTAAATTCAGCATCATGCACATATTGATCTTTGATGGTCTCCAAACCAAATATTTTAAAGTCAAGTTGTGAAAGCATAGTATAACGACGAGACAATGCATCAGCAATAACATTTTCTTTACCCTTCTTGTGTTTAATGACATAAGGGAAAGTCTCAATGAATTCAACCCATTTAGCATGTCTAAGGTTCAGTTTTGCTTGACTTTTAATGTGTTTCAAAGATTCATGATCAGAATGTATAACAAATTCCTTTGGCCATAAATAATGTTGCCATGTTTCTAAGGTCCGAACAGGAGCATATAATTCTTTATCATAAGTAGAATAGTTCAGACTAGGCCCACTCAATTTTTCAGAAAAGTATGCAACAGGTTTGCCATCTTCTAATAACACACCTCCTAATCCAATTCCACTAGCATCACATTCAAGCTCAAAAGTCTTATCAAAATCAGGAAGTTGGAGTAAAGGAGCATGTGTCAACTTATCTTTCAATACCGTGAAGGCATCTTCCTGTGCAGTACCCCAAACAAAAGGCACATCCTTCTTTGTAAGCTCATTGAGAGGTGCGGCAATGGTGCTAAAATCTCTCACAAAACGCCTATAGAAACCAGTGAGGCCAAGGAAACTCCTCACTTGTGTGACCGTTTTGGGCTGCGGCCAACTCTCAATAGCTTCAATCTTGCCTTTATCAACTTGAATTCCCTGTGGAGTAACAACATAGCCAAGAAAAGATACTCGGTCGGTGCAAAAGGTGCACTTTCCGAGGTTACCAAACAAACGTGCATCACGTAGAGCAATAAAAACAGCACGTAAATGTTCCAAATGTTCCTCCAAAGATTTGCTATAAATCAATATGTCATCAAAGTAAACTACCGCAAATCGTCCAATGAAAGCACGTAAAACTTCGTTCATTAACCTCATGAAAGTACTAGGTGCATTAGTTAACCCAAAAGGCATGACTAACCACTCATATAATCCAAACTTAGTTATTAAATGCTATTTTCCATTCATCTGCCAATTTCATACGAATTTGATGGTATCCACTACGCAAATCAACTTTGGAGAATATTGTAGAGCCACTCAATTCATCAAGCATATCATCTAGCCTAGGAATAGGATGACGATAACGAATAGTAATATTATTAATGCCTCTACAATCAATGCACATACGCGACGTACCATCCTTTTTCGGCACTAAAATGATAGGAACAGCACAAGGACTAAGGGATTCGCGTATATAACCTTTGTCGAGCAGTTCTTGTACTTGACGCATAATCTCCTTCGTCTCCTCTGGATTGGTACAGTATGGTGCATGGCTTGGTAATGATGCACCGGGGATTAAGTCAATTTGATGTTAAATCCCTCGAATAGGTGGTAATCCCGATGGCACGTCTTGTGGAAAGACGTCAGCGAACTCCTGCAAAATGTTAGTGACAGCAGGAGGCAAAGAGGAAGGCACGTCCTCGAATGAAAATAGTGCCTCTTTGCACACAAAAGCATAGCAAACAGATTTGCTAAAATCTAGTTCATCAATATCAGATTTGGTGGTAAGTGAACATGCACTTTTCTATTTAATTTTAGAAGCAACACTAGATGGTTTATTATTAGGTTTCATTTGTTGTTCAAATTCTTTTGCCACAATCTGATTTTCACTCTTATTTTTCTCCTGTTTTGCTTTATTAGCTCTATTTATATCATCTTTCAAAATGGATTAAGGAGTCATAGGAAGCAAAGTAATATTTTTATCCTTATGAACAAGAGTATACTGATTGTTTCTACCATGGTGTACAGAATTTTTATCAAATTGGCATGGTCTACCAAGTAATAAGGAACATGCTTGCATAGGTACCACATCACAATCAACATAATCAGCATATGTAGAGATACTAAAATGCACATGAGCAGTACGTGTCACCTTAACCTTGCCGCTTTTGTTGAACCATTGGATGTAGTAAGGATATGGATGTGGTCTTGTGGTGAGAGATAGCTTCTCCACCATCTCCATGCTAGCCAAGTTATTGCAGCTCCCTCCATCTATGATGACGCGAATAGAACGTTCCTTCACAACTCCCTTTGTATGGAACAAATTATGCCTCTGATTTTGCTCAGCTTGTGTAACCTGCACACTCAAAACACGTTGAGCAACTAAACATTCATACCTGTCAGCATCTTCCGCAGCCATGTATTTGCGTCTCATGATCAAAATCCTCTCCACCGTGTTCTTCATGTGTAATAAGAGCCAAAGTCACCTCATCATAGTCACTAGTGGACTCATACCCACCATCCTCAGTAGCAATCATCACGCGCTGAGATTGGCATTCTTTCGCAAAATGTCCTCTTCCCTTACAACGACGACAAATAATATCACTTGTGTGCCCTGTTGATGCCATGGAGGAAGAAGAGCTCTGCGTAGGTCCGGCAGGTGTGCTCATGGCAGATAGTGGTGGTTGTGCCTGCTTTCTTGTATCACGGCTGGAGGTGGCACCTGATGGAGGTGCTGGAGGAGTGGAAGTAGAGGATGCACGTGGTGTCCATGATGAAGATCGACCTGCAGAAAAGTTAGTTCGCGCCAATGCCTGTCGATCCTGCACTTCACATTCAGCTTTACAAGCAAGATGGAATAAACGAGTGATATTAGTATATTCCTTATACTCTAGAATGGTCTGAATCTCTCTATTTAATCCACCCATAAAATGTGCAGGCATAGATTCATTCTCCTCAACAATACCACATCTAATCATGCCAGTTTGTAATTCCTGATAATATTCTTCTACATAATTTTTTTCCTTGTCTTAAGCGCTGCAATTTTTGAAGTAATTCACGTTGATAATATGGTGGAACCCAACGAGTACGCATAGCAGTTTTCAAAGCAGCCCAAGTAGCTGGAATAGGATATAATCTACAATGTTCAGACCACCAAACACATGCAAAGCTAGTGAAAGCACAAACAGCAGTAGGAACACGTCTCTCTTCAGGATATTGTAAACATGTAAATCGTTGTTCAGTTTCTAACTCCCATGTAAGGTATATATCAAGAACATATCTACCCTCAAATGGTGAAATATTCAATTTTAGTTTAGGAAGATGGTCATGTACCTTAGGTGGTGGTGCAGCCCTACCGTTGCGATGATATGCATGAGGACGACCTGGTGGTGCTGGTGCTGGTGGTTGCACATAGTTCTGATTTTGGTCAACCTCATCCTCGTAATGGTCCTCCACCTCTACAGTAGTAGCAGGAGCGGCAGAAGCATCAACAGCGGCACCAAAATTTTGCCCAGGGTCAATGGGAACGCGTTGTGCTCATCCTACTTGATTTGGAAAGCGACGTTGTTGTTGTCGTTGTAGAGGTGCGTTAGGGGAAGCCGGTGGTGGTGGTGGAAGACGCGCGAGAAATTCATTAAACTTGTTATCGCGCTTTGTTTCGAACGTCTTCTCCATGCCATCTATCTTCTCCATGGCCTCTTCAAATCCGTTTAGCACATCTTGCACCTGTCCACTCATCATTTGCTGAAATTTATCATGCAACTCCTTATTCGTCATGTTCTCCCAGTCAGTCTCATCGGCTTGTGATCCTGCCATGGTTAGCAGCAATAGAAACACACAAGAATATGATCCTACAGACTACTTACAAGAGGTGGTGTTGGATGTCACAAATCCGTCAAGCAAATCTCAAATTCTTACCAGTTCTTACCCAGCAGCAGGCGGTGACTGGCAACCGTCATAGTCAAAACTCTCAAAGCTTGGATAGAGCGATTACCAGGGAGAGTCAAACGCACAACATAGATGTATGTGGAGCTGGGAAGGCTTATAATATGGTAGAAAAAAGGGTCAACAATAATCAATTCAGAGATGCAAAGTTGAATAAACGCTCAATGACGGTACTGTGCTGGTCCTAGGCTAGACCGTACTAGAGACGCGAGCCTAGAACACGAACAAAATCACAGCGCCACACGTAAACAAGGGAGGAGCACTCTCTGAATTTATTTTAATTTTTTTTCACTTTTTTTTCCTCTTTTTTTGCTCCGCAACAATTTTTTTTCGAAAAAGTCTACAAATGGTCTAAGAACTGCCTAGCCAGAATTTTCTGGACTTAGTTTTTTTGAGTTTGGAACTATTTTTCCTCTGCGGGTAGCACGAAAGTTCAGGAGTCCTACTCTGTCACGACTCGGAGTATCGTGTGATATGGAAATCCAAAACAGAGTAACAAAATATTGGACTCGGACTGGTGACAGAGACGAATCTGGTGGAACTCAGACTGATGGCGGCGATGAATCTGGTGGAACTCGGACTGGTGGCGTATATATGTTGCAGGTGCACTCGGATTGGCGTGATGGCGGTGGATATGTGGTATATGGCAGCGGCGATGATGGTGGTGGTATATGGCAGCGGTGATGATGATGATGCGGTGGCGGCGTGACTACTTGTGAACAGAACTCGAAACTCTAAAGGACTAGACACTAAGACCAGCAACTAGACACGATGATGCAACCACAAACTCAATAATGCAAAACCCTAAAAAGATTATGCAAAGGATCAGGTTGGTTAGAATATGATGAACTAACCCTAATTTTTTTGGCTTTTTCATGGACTGTAGGTATGAAGAACAGACTCGATCTAAACTACGAAAAACTGTAAAATCTCACCGAGCAACCTGAAAATCTGATACCACTTGATAGAGGCAAAGGTGTCCCAATGTTTCGATGAGATAGTGGCTATCGTTTCTGTGGGAGTCGACCTTGACGATCCGACTACGAACGTGCGAGACATCGCGCCTTAGCAATCGCTAAACCAACTTCCGAGGGGTTATTGACCACGCTGGAGCACGATCAACCTGACCACGAGGGTCTGTTTCCTGCGAGCAAACGAAGAACAAGCAAGAAACTGAGATTGCAATCTGGATATTGTGAATATAAGATGAAAGCTTTATTGATCAAGGTGGGGTTCTGTGACGTCTTGGTCTGGTCGTTGGACACAAACGAAGTACGCGAAGTTGCAGCTATGGCGAACTTTTAATCTAAACAAAACCCAAAGTCTAAACGACGCCCTAAGGGCTGTATATATGGAGGAAGAGGGGGGAATTTCGTGGCCCTTGGAGGAGGGGTCCCAAACCAACCCTAACTCTTGTTTCCCCACACATACGGACTCTAAAAACAGCCTATACTTAAGTATTTCGAAAATACATGGGCCTGTCCCAATAATAAGGTGACGCAGCACCTAAAATAGTCTTTGGACGAAATTTATGAAGTGGCATCTTGTATATTTCGTCCAAGGCTTCATGGACTCCTTATGGTGGCTTCAAAGTCCTGAAATCATCACTTGTAACTCCGTTTTGGATCCCCTTGCGCATGCCATCATCTCCACGCTTGAACTTGTTCCAAGGTTCATCTTTCTTGTCCAAGCTAGGCCCTTCATTTGTAAGCAAAACAAATGTATCCAATTTAGGCAGCATCATATTCTCATGAACATTAGAATCGTTACCAAGAAACGAAAGTACCTGATAATTCAATTGGCGTGCGCAAGCTCTAGTAATTGGTCCAGTATGTATAGCAGTAGGGGCTGTGGGTGTAACAATGGTATTTGATGTCCTCATCAGGTGCTCTTGACGTGGAGGGTTTTCAACCTCATGTTGCTCTTGTCATGGAGGATTTCCATTGTCTTCATGCTCTCGATGAACTTGATGGTGTTGGCGAGCTTGTGGGGGAGCTTCGCGAGATCGAGGAGGAACTTGACGATGCACGCAAGCTTGAAATCTTTGTTCTTGAATTTCTTCATGAAGTGCTTCCTCTTGTTCACGGGCTTGACGTCCTCGGTCGGCAACCGCTCGACTCGAATCGCGTAGAGCTTGTTGTGCCGCAAGTGCTTGCTCGTCACGGAGATGTTGTTCTTGATATTGTGTCTCGTCATCTTGTGCATGTTGGTGTAGACGCGCGCGTTCTTCCTCTTCATGTTGGCGTTGTCATTGCCGTTCTCGTGCTAGTGCAAAGGCCTCTTGAGTTTGACGTTGTCGGCGCTCTTGAGAGTCGGTGTCTCGTAGGGGATTGAGGCTTGCTTGACAGTCGGTGCGCGCGGCTCGACGAAGAGTGTTTGATGTTCGTGTACTTGAGCCGGAGAGGGTGAAGTCGGAGTGGCGGCTTGAATGGCTCCTTCTTGAAGTGGAAGACGAGCGGCTGAGCAACAAAGCACGAATTTTGTCCATCCTTGCGTCATTTTCTTGCTTGTGATCGTCGAGCTTGTGGTCAAAGTAGTCCCTTGTACGTTGCTCGGAAAGTCGCAAGTCGGCGGCAAGGTTGTCGACGTGTTCACTCATAGCTTGTTGCTCTTGATGCAAAGCACGTTGTGCACCAAAGAGGTGACTCTTGGTGACGAAGGAGTTCATGTCGTCGTCTTGCTCCATGAAGAGTGGGTTGGTAGAAGTACTTGGCCTATCCATCACGAGAAAGTGGTGGTGAGTAGGAAAAATGAGAGAACAAAACCAAAGTTACCTTTTCCGAAGATTGTGGATGTAACAAGTACGATCTCACGATGCTATAATAGGGGAATTGGTACCGGGAATTGTTTCTCACACCTACAAGTAAAAGGCTTATGGAGGAGCTCGGTTAGGATGGTGGCAAAAATTTCAAGCAAATGTTAGTCAAGATATCGATAAGGTTGAGAAGATTCACAAAAATGCAAGTAAAAACAAGTAGATCAAACCCAATGATATCACTAGGAACACACACACGGAAGATAGATGGGATCCACACAACCAAGGGGTGAGCTCAAAATGTGCAACCACGGAAAATGCTCTTGTTGTGCAAATACTAGAGAGACGCTAGCTCGATTGCTCAAATGGGCTAGATACGCATGTGCACCAACCTATAAGAGAAACGTGCCGTCTTCAATCCCAACTATGCTACGTATGAGGTGTCGAAGATGATATGAAAAATGGCTCGATGCTATTGTTTACGAGCTCTTTGTTGCTCCTCTTTTGCTTAAAAGCTTTTCTTGTTTTTTTGAAGCGAGAGCCAAGTATGATATGAGACAAGTATGTAAGATATGCACGGGAGAGACTTATGGCACTAAGATGGTAACAAGATGACTATGGTGCATAATAGCATGGCCCGACAATTCTCACGTTGCTAGTCTCGATAGGTAAGCTACGCGAAATGGCTCGAGTTATCAATGCAAAAGCATGGGTGAGATGTCGTCGCGGTTACCATCCGATCGTACGGTAAGAATGAAGTCGTTGAAGCCGGTGTGGTGTCCGAGTTGATGATCGAGTGGCGGTGATGATGATGTCCAAATGTGCCTAAGTAGCCGAAACACCTTAGGACACAAGAGAAACCGCGGTCCGAAACTCAAACAACCACGAGAAATAGTGCGGAAGAACACGAGTGTTGGTGTGGAAGCAAAATGGTGCAAACAAAAGATGGCCGAAAGTTCCTGGATGGTTCGTGCGCACGGGGTAAGTGAGGCCCGTGTGCACGGGGTCTCGAGGGCCCGTGTGCATGGGGTGTGCTGGGAGCGGATGACAAGCTCCAGATCCGTGGGGATTTTCCAAGATAAGGACAATTTCGAGGATTTGGAAGGTGGGGAAGCAGGAAGATGGGTAGATCCACTTGCCAAACTCCAAATTCGTGGATCAAAACAACCAAATCTCACAAGATCCAAAACATAGCAAGAAAAAAAATTGGGCTATTTTTGTGGGGATTTTTGAATTTGGATGAAAAAAACAAAATCAAGCTAGCAATGGGGGGATGGGAGTCCAAGATGTGAATCAACCTTGCTCATGATACCAAAATGATATAGGATGAAATCCTAGAGGGGGATCTTTTCACACTTGGAGGGGGGAAAGGGCAAACTCTCAAGAACACAAAGAGGAAATCACTCAAACAATTCCCCAATTACACATCCACTAGAATAGCAATACAAGATCCACAAGTCACAAACACAATCAAAGGAAAGATACAATGGGAAAGTTCTTCCCACTCCTAGGAGAGGAGGTCTTGAAGATAGTCTTCTCCTAGAGGAGGTCTTGAAATCCACTAGGATTCTTCCCAAAAGGGGCCTTGATTCCACAAGTGGGAAGGTAGAAGGAGCAAAGATCAGAAATATCTCATCTCATACTTTGCTAACCCTAAACATAGCCCTAGGTACGGTTTATATAGTCTTGGGGTCGAAAGAGATGAAGAGGTGCTCGGTTTGGGGATCTCAGCCGTCCATCCTGGGAGGCCCGTGCAGACGGGGTAAGTTGGGCCCGTGCGTACGGGGGTCCGTGGGCACGGTACAGGACCGTGCACACGGGGTGCTCCAACGTCAACTCCCTGGATAGTCCGTGGGCACGGGGTCTCGGGGGCCCGTGCGCACGGGGTCACCTGGGACTTCCAGTTTTGCTGGTGTTGCACTCCGTCTTGGTTCGCGTGGCCTTGGGGTGGTTCCTCTTCTCCTTGGGGGTGCTCCTGAGCCTCTTGGTGGTGTTCCTCTTCGTACCTAATGAGACATAGCGTATCTTGGTGAGGTAGCAACAATGTTCCATTCGTATCCATATGCAAGCTAAGTAGGAAGGAGTTCACCTCGGTTTCCAAAGCACATGCTCTAGCTCTTGTCATAGGTCCACGTGGGGCTTGATGTGTCGGTGTAGAGTCCATGGGGATGGTGGAAGGATGCTCTGCATCACCGTGGGCACGATACACGACCGCCAGCCTGGGAGGCCCGTGGGCACGGGGTCGCCTGGGAGCTGCTGCCTTCTTCTTGGCGATTCCTTCTCCGCTTCCAGGTTTCCCTCTTGAATGGTGTAGATGTTCTCTTCTTCTTCGACTCCTCCTCGATGAATGTGTAGCTCCACTCACACCTATTTATGAACACGAGAGAGGCGTCAAGTAGTATACCATCCTCAAAAGGTACAAGGGGACACGTGTAAAGGAGATGATTCACCTTTGTATGCATGAAGTTGCTGTGGCACGTGTCGCTTTCCAAATGGACTCTTGACATGGTGATGTTCATAGGATGCTCCGCATCAAGAATCCAGCAGGGCCAAGGAAACTCCTCACTTGTGTGACCGTTTGGGGCTGCGGCCAACCCTCAATAGCTTCAATCTTGGCTTTATCAACTTCAATTCCCTGCGGAGTAACAACATAGCCAAGAAAAGATACTCGGTTGGTGCAAAAGGTGCACTTTCCAAGGTTACCAAACAAACGTGCATCACGTAGAGCAATAAAAGCAACACGCAAATGTTCCAAATGTTCCTCCAAATATTTGCTATAAATCAATATGTCATCAAAGTAAACTACCACAAATTGTTCAATGAAAGCACGTAAAACTTCATTCCTTAATCTCATGAAAGTACTAGGTGCATTAGTTAACCCAAAAGGCATGACTAACCACTCATATAATCCAAACTTAGTTTTAAATTCTGTTTTCCATTCATCTCCCAATTTCATACGAATTTGATGGTATCCACTACGCAAATCAACTTTGGAGAATATTGTAGAGCCACTCAATTCATCAAGCATATCATCTAGCCTAGGAATAGGATGACGATAACGAATAGTAATATTATTAATGCCTCTACAATCAACGCACATATGCGACGTACCATCCTTTTTCGGCACTAAAATGATAGGAACAGCACAAGGCCTAAGGGATTCACGTATATAACCTTTGTCAAGCAGTTCTTATACTTGACGCATAATCTCCTTCGTCTCCTCTGAATTGGTACGGTATGGTGCACGGTTGGATAATGATGCACCGGGAAATAAGTCAATTTGATGCTCAATCCCTCGAATAGGTGGTAATCCCTATGGCACGTCTTGTGCAAAGACGTCAGCGAACTCCTGCAAATTTTAGTGACAACAGGAGGCAAAGAGGAAGGCACATCCTCGAATGAAAATAATGCCTCTTTGCACACAAAAGCATAGCAAACAGATTTGCTAAAATCTAGATCATCAATATCAGATTTGGTGGCAAGTAAACATGCACTTTTCAATTTAATTTCAGAAACAACATTAGATGGTTTATTATTAGGCTTCATTTGTTTCTGAAATTCTTTTGCCACAATCTGATTTTCACTCTTATTTTTCTCCTATTTTGCTTTATTAGCTCTATTAATATCATCTTTCAAAATGGAATCAGGAGTCATAGGAAGCAAAGTAATATTTTTATCCTTATGAACAAGAGTATACTGATTGTTTCTACCATGGTGTACAAATCTTTTATCAAATTGCCATGGTCTACCAAGTAATAAGGAACATGCTTGCAGAGGTATCACATCACAATCAACATAATCATCATATGTAGAGATACTAAAATGCACACGAACAGTACATGTTACCTTAACCTTGCCGCTATTGTTGAACCATTGGATGTAGTAAGGATGTGAATGTGGTCTTGTGGTGAGAGATAGCTTCTCCACCATCTCCATGCTAGCCAAGTTATTGCAGCTCCCTCCATCTATGATGACGCGAACAAAACGTTCCTTCACAACTCCCTTTGTATGGAACGAATTATGCCTCTGATTTTGCTCAGCTTGTGTAACCTGCACACTCAAAACACGTTGAGCAACTAAATATTCATACCTGTCAGCATCTTCAGCAGCCATGTATTGTGTCTCATGATCAGAATCCTCTCCACCGTGTTCTTCATGTGTAATAAGAGCCAAAGTCTCCTCATCATAGTCACTAGCGGACTCATACCCACCATCCTCAGTAGAAATCATCACACGCTGAGATTGGCATTCTCTCACAAAATGTCCTCGTCCCTTACAATGACGTCAAAGAACATTGCCATGCCTCCCAAAAGTTTAGAAGTTATTAGGAATGTAGTGCAATTACTAATTAGCCATGCCGTGTTCTAGCATATAAGGAAAATGTTTTTGTTTAATATGTAGTACTGGAACAAGTAGTCTTTGGAAGCATATACATCAAATAAAAATAGTTGAAGGCCCAATGATAATTTCATACCTGTGGCAGAGGCATCGCCTCAACAAACAGTACTACCAATGAACATTGCAATATTTGTTCATAGTAAATAATCCTTGTACGTCAGAAACCAGAAACTTTGTGTCAGTGTTTTTCATGAAAAGAGGACGCCAATCCGTCCTATTCCTAGCACAACAGCAAATCAAAGGGAAGCATGCTTTACATGGCAGACGTTCTAGGTAAGAGAAGAAAATCTATATGATATTATCTAACTGTATGAATACATTAGAAAATATCATTTCCAATTCAGAATTTACCATCCAGAAATCACAACCCTCCATTACTACTGCCAGCATCATGCCATTAACTGGTTCTGCAAGTCCAGTTGATCATAATCCTTCGTGGCAAAAAGGAGGGCCGAACGTTTATGTTCTGGTAGTAGATATCACTACCATGACCACTGCCTCAACGACTAACTTCCAGGTTCGGTATTGCAGGTCCTCATATATGCCATCAAGATGATCAGAAGACATATAACCCTGCAAACAAAAGCAATTTTGTATTGTTGCATAGCACCTTTCTGGGATAAAGAGAACTATAATCAATTAAGTCGTCGCTTAGACAATATAACTTTCATCACGCAAGGGTGACATACAGCAGAAAAAAAATCAGTTGGCTCATTTCAACAAGCATTTATCATAACCAAACCAGCAACATAGGGTCACCAAATTTGAGATTCTTTTTTCAACCACATAAAACAAACATCAATAACTGAATTCCACTTAAGTATTGCACATTGCATGAAAAAAAGAAAAAGGAAACGGGTATTACACATTATAAACTCACCTTCTTTGTATCTGTTGGCGGGTTGCTTGACCAAATTTAGTAATATGCATGCCAACCTGTTAAAAACGTTGAGCACCAATAAAGCACAGCAAACAATAGGTAGAAGATAAATCAATATACTTCATCCATATGCACTAAACGCATTGTAAAAAGGTACAAGAACTGAAATGGAATAAAAAAATCAGAAATAAGATTTGCATAATGGAGTGAGATATGATTACGTTAGTGATGTTTAAGAGAGTGACCAGAGCTTGTAGAGTTAGTCATTGAGTTTTGCTTCTTTACCACAGCAACTCCGTCACGCGCGAGGTTCTTGCTCTGGTACTGCTGCCCACGCACTCTGTAACTTAGCCTTCGACAATCTACATCGTCCTTGAAGTCCCGGTGCTCTTACTTCTGATCCAACAAAACTGAAGGATCCCTGACCCGACAAATCTGAAGGATCCCTGACCCGACAAATCTGAAGGATTAAAATATAATAAAGAGTCCAGTTGTGAATAGCAGTAAGGGCTCCATTGCACACAACGCTGGGCATTACTGATTTAGCAATCGATGACAGAAGGAGAATACTCTTCGGAGCTCTATACCCTGTCCTTGACATGTCATTTCTGAAATCTTAAGAGGAAGTGGTACGTTCTACTATACTAATGTGGTATCATTTGATTCCCCCCCGCCCCCACAATCTCCCAAAAGTAGATGAAAAATGAGAGGTTCAGTTCATCTCCGAATAAGGAAGGACGGAATGGAACTATAGTATGCAACTGTAGATGCAAACTCCCATATACTAACCATTCCACCATGTAGAACTCTGAACTCAGAATGCAGAAACCAAGACATGTTGAACTGAAATTGCTGAAGGTGACAGTTGGCAAACCACAAGATTACGCACCATGTTCAAAAGCAAACACATGCATCTATGAGCTATCTTCTGGTGGCAGCGTCAGTGCATGATCTAAGTAGCAGTAAATTTCATCAGATAAGCCCACAAAGAAAAAATCACCAGATCATTCAGCAACAGAGTGAGAAACACATACAGAAGAAAGAAGATATCCATAAGCAGAGAAGCATGAGCCAATCTCTACAAAAATCACAAGAAAAAAAATGTGCACACACACGCACATATCAGCCAGTTCTAGCATGCATCGATCCATCAAAGCATCAGGCCATCAGCCACCCATTAGAGAAGTGAAAAATGAAAGGATTCAAACTTACGCATCAATCCATCTAAGCATCAAGCCAAAGGCAGCAGGAGCGAAGTGCTTTGATGAATCCGCTTGGCACAGCTCCGATCCCCTCGCGCATCTCGGCGGCGACGCAACCCCGGCCCCCTCTCTCACCTCTAATGCGGCGCCAACCAGACCCCTTTCTCTACCTTGTCCCTCCTCACGTCGCCCATGATCGACATCCATATGGGGCACCATCCGAGCTAGCGGCATTGTCCAATCCACTTTCCTGCCCATAGCAAAATCTCAGTGTGGCCATATCTCTTATAAGTTAAGAAATATTACAAAACAACACAATTGTACAAGCAGTAGTAGTAGCAAGCAACATGCAACCCTGAAAAAATATTGTACTGTACACTACAAAAAATCTATTCATAAGGAGGGTAACTAAAAAAATCATACTATGCACTACAAAAATATCTATTCTCAAGAATTAGGCCAGTTGCGTTAATTAGCAAATGAGGAGAATAATCCATTCATACATCAGAAGCAATGCAATAGAAATTGGAGCAGCACCACCAAACATTCATAGGAGGTGATTACCTTGTGAAGAACTGCTAGTGCTCCCAGTTTTTCAGTTAAAAGAGCAGGGTCCTAATAAAAAAAGAATTGGTTTAGAAGTTCATAGGCTGTTTGTTGTTCGGGCTACATAAAACAACTCCCCAGTGGAAGATACAGCATTGTTTAATATTCAGTGAACTACTAAATGGAAGAATTAAGATAATTTTGTAGCCTCAGCAAGTACCAATTATTTGGCTTACCTAATCTCACAGATTCCTTATTATTTTGATATACCAAGACAAAGTAGGTACTCTGCTCTCAGCTTTATGTTGGACTCAACAAAATACAGTGCAACTATCATGATTTTTGAAGTTGAGATTCATAAAATGAAGATTGGGGTAAAGCATGGCTCTACTTATCTGATGAAGAACAAAATTAAAATTAATTCCACGCTGGTTACTGAATCTGATGAGATATAATACCGCACCCAACCTGAAAGTCTGATCTCTCGCCCATAAATTGTATTCCAGAGTAGCCACATCAGAAACAAATAATATGACACAGAAATTATTGTGTTCCTTCGTCTTCTCCTTCTTCATCCATAGAATGGATCACAGGAACAACTATTGACCATCTTATTTGAGCAGGTAGCTAAATCTATCGAATATAAGCATGGAAAAACTGGATCAAAAAATGAAGCACAAAAGAAATTAAGAGAAAAGGGGAGGATGATAGAGAGAGAGAGAGGAATACGTACCCCCCAATGGAGATACTCAGCAGTCAATCATTAGCGATGGCGAGCACTTTGCCGCTGACTGTATGGCCTTCTGTAATTGTGCTAACAGCATGCCTCGAGTCATTAGCCTATTGAGGACAACAACACCAAGGAGATGTGGCCGTGGCGGATCTGGCCGCTGCCCCGCTGACTTGCTCGACTCGATCTGGGGCGTTCCCGCTTGAAGAACAGAAGGTGAGTGGAGGGTAGCACCGATGGGGAAGAGAGCGGCGCGGGCGGGGAAGACGGCGGCTCGGGGTGGGAGGGAAGAGGGCGGCGACAGCGGGGAAGACGGCGGCTCTGGGTGGAGCGGCGGTGGCGAAGGGATGAAGGGCGGCGGCGAAGGGAGACCTCGCTCTAGGGCAGGAGTCGTCGATTGTACGTGCGGGCGATAGGTTTAGGTTTTTTTGTGGCTGGTTAGTTTTCGTAGGTCTTTTTTCGTTGGTTAACCATTGTAGATCTTTTTTCGGTCGTACGTGCATGGGTGCGGGTTGGGACATCAGCACAAGGTTTTGTCGGTTCATGGTGGCTAAGTCTGAGGTGGGAGGAGGTACCAAAAAAACTAGGGGAGGTGGGACGAAAATTGACCGGCGGAGACTATCAACTGCTCCAATAGGAGTAGAGATTCGCAATATTCAGATTGCATTATCATATTCTTGCTTGTTCTTCGATTGAGTGCAGGAATAGACCTTCGTGGTCAGGCTGATCGTGTTTCCAACATCGTCAGTAACCTCGGGAGATTGGTTTAGCGATTGCTAAGGCGCAACGTCATGCACATTTGTAGTCGGATCGTCAAAGTCGTCTCCACCAAATTGACAGTTATCATCTCATCGAAAGATCGGGACACCTCGCCTCTATCAGAGGATGATTAATGGGACACTTTGGCATCAAGAAGACGGAGGATATACTTGCTACATATTTCTTTTGGCCAAAGATGAGACGGGATGTTGAGCGTTTTGTTGCTCGCTGCACTACATGTCAAAAAGCTAAGTCACTACTCAATCCTCATGGTTTATATATGCATTTGCCTGTACCTAGTGTTTCTTGGGAGGATATATCTATGGGCTTTGTTTTAGGTTTACCTCGAACAAAGAAGGGGAGGGATAGCATATTTTTTGTCGTGAATAGGTTCTCGAAAATGGCACACTTTATACCATGTCATAAAAGCGATGATGCTGTTAATGTTGCTGATTTGTTCTTTCGTGAAATTATTCGCTTGCATGGTGTGCCAAATACTATTGTTTCAGATCATGATACTAAATTTCTTAACCACTTTTGGAGATGTTTATGGGCTAAGTTGGGGACTAAACTGCTTTTTAGTACTACTTGTCACCCCAAACTGATGGACAAACTGAAGTAGTCAATAGAACACAATGGTAAACTTTCTGTTTTCAAACAGCAACATGTAGACTTGTAAAATAAGCATGGCAAAGGATATCATTGTCACTTTTATTTAAATTAAAGATGCAAAACATTATTCTAAATAACAGCAAGCAAATCCTAACAAAATAAATTGACGCTCCAAGAAAAAGACATATCATGTGATGAATGAAAACATAGCTCCAAGTGAGGTTACCGAGATTAGTTGCTTGGATCTTCCTGGAATATTTCCTTGGGGGTGCCTTGCGCATCCCCAAGATTAGGGTATTGTCATTCTTCATTCTCCTCATATCAACATCTCACTCAAAACTTGAAAACTTCAATCACACAAAACTTAACGGAACTTTGTGAGATAGGTTAGTATGATAAAGAGCAAACCTTTTCACTTTTGGTATTGTCAAAGACAAGATTAGTAATTGTTTACACACAAAGTCTACTGCAGCATATCATTTCTACAATTTACATTGAGCAACATAAGTCATAGAAACTAGAAAACAAGCAAACTATGCATTGAAAACAGAATCTGTCAAAAACAGAACAGTCTATAGTAATCTGTACTCAAACCATACTTATGCTAATCCAAAAATTCTGAAATTTTAGGACAACCTGAGAAATTTGTATATTAATCTTCTTAAAAAAGAATCAACTCAAAGGCACTATTCAGTTAAAAACTAGAATTATTTTCGTGAGTGCAAAAGTTTCTGTTTTTCAGCAAGATCAAATCAACTATCACCGTAAGCCATCCCAAAGGTCTTACTTGGCAATTTATTGAAACAAAAGCAATAAAACATGATCAATACATCACATAATCATGTGAACACATAAAAACAGTAGGTAAAAGTGTTGGGTTGTCTCCCAACAAGCGCTTTTCTTTAATGCCTTTTAGCTAGGCATGATGATTTCAATGGTGCTCGCATAAAAGTAAAGAATTGAAACATAACAAGAGCATCATAAAACACATGGCAAGCACATTTAAGCCTAACCCACTTCCTATGCATAGGGATTTTTTGAGCAAATAATTCACGGGAGCAAGAATGAACTAGCATAGGAAGGCAAAACAAGTGCATCTTCAAGATTTTCAACACAAAGAGAGGAAACTTGATATTATTGCAATATGTAGAAGCATATGTTCCCCCCTCATAGTAATTTTCAGTAGCATCATGAAGAAATTCAACAATATAACTATCACATAAATCATTCATTTCATGATGCATAAGCATAGAAATTTTGTTACTCTCCACATAAGCAAATTTATTCTCATCAATAATAGTGGGAGTAAACTCAACAAAATAACTATCATGAGAGTGACAATTAAAATCATGATGACAAGTTTCATGGTTATCATTATTCTTTATAGCATACATGTCACCACCATAATCATCATAGATAGCAACTTTGCTATCATAATCAATTGAAACCTCCTCCAAAATAGTGGATTCATCATTAAATAAAGTCAAGACCTCTCCAAATATACTTTCATCATTATAATCATCATAAATAGGAGGCATGCAATCATTATAACAAATTTGCACATCAAATCTTCGGGGACTAAAAATATCATCTT
The DNA here is from genome assembly GCF_056163025.1 of Triticum urartu. Taxonomy (NCBI): domain Eukaryota; kingdom Viridiplantae; phylum Streptophyta; class Magnoliopsida; order Poales; family Poaceae; genus Triticum; species Triticum urartu. Next base: position 319,403,207 of record NC_141874.1, on the reverse strand, counting down.
AATCAAACATAGCATCCCCAAGCTTATGGCTTTGCATATCATTAGCATCATGGATATTCAAAGAATTCATACTAAAAACATTGCAATCATCCTCATCATTTATACCAAACATTCTATTGAATTCTTCTTCTATCAAGTGAGCACAATTTTCCTTTCCATCATTTTCACGAAATACATTATAAAGATGAATAATATGATGTAACCTCAATTCCATTTTTTTGTAGTTTTCTTTTATAAATCAGCTAGTGATAAAAATAAGAAACTAAAAGATTCAATTGCAAGATCTAAAGATATACCATGAAGCACTCACCTCCCCGGCAACGGTGCCAGAAAAGAGCTTGATGTCTACTACGCAACTTTATTCATGTAGACACGTGTTGGGCCTCCAAGCGTAGAGTTTTGTAGGACAGTAGCAATTTTCCCTCAAGTGGATGACCTAAGGTTTATCAATCCGTGAGAGGTGTAGGATGAAGATGGTCTCTCTCAAATGACTTTGCAACCAAATACAAGAAATCTCTTGTGTCCCCAACACACCCAATAGAATGGAAAATTGTATAGGTGCACTAGTTTGGCGAAGAGATGGTGATAAAAGTGTAATATGGATGGTAGAAATATAATTTTATAATCTGAATAAATAAAAACAGCAAGGTAGAAAATAGTAAACAGGCACAAAAACGGTATTGCAATGCTTAAAAATGAGGCCTAGGGTCCGTACTTTCACTAGTGCAATCTCTCAACAGTGCTAACATAGTTGGATCATATAATTATCCCTCAAAGTGCAACAAAGAATCACTCCCGAGTTCCTATTAGCGGAGAACAAAAGATAGAATTTTGTTGGTATGATACCACCTCAAAGCTATTCTTTCTGCTCGATGTATTCAAGAGTTCGTACTAAAATAGCACAAAGTTTTTTTTCGGTTCGATCTATCCTAGAGTTCGTACTAGAATAACGCCATAGCATATTCATATTCATAATACTCAATCCACACAAAGAACTACAAAGAGTGCCCTAGGATTTCTACCGGAGAAACAAAGACAAGAACGTGCATCAACCCCTATGCATAGATTTCCCCAATGTCACCTCGGGAATCCGGGAGTTGAGTGCCAAAACATATATCAAGTGAATCAATACGATACTCCATTGTCACCACGAGTATTCAATAGCAAGACATATATCAAGTGTTCTAAAATACATAAAAGTATTCAATCCGATAACAATGGAATCTCAAAGGGAAAAACTCAATTTATCAGAACAAGATAGAGAGGGGAAAACACCATATGATCCGACTATATTAACAAATCTCGTGATACATCAAGATCGTGACATCTCAAGAACACGAGAGAGAGAGAGAGATTAAACACATAGCTACTGGTACAAACCCTCAGCCCCGAGGGTGGACTACTCCCTCCTCATCATGGTGGCCGCCGGGATGATGAAGATGGCCACCGGAGATGATTCCCCCCCTCCAGCAGGGTGCCGGAACGGGTCTAGATTGGTTTTCGGTGGCTATGGAGCTCTGCGATGGCGGAACTTCTGATCTAGGTTGATGTGGACATGACTACCTTGAATATGACAAAAATATTGCATACATGCATATTGGTCAGGTGATTTCTAGTTTAAACTATTCAATAATCTATTTATGTTATCCAGAACAAAAATACTTCACACACTTTTGTGTTTTGTCTAATTGTAGGTGTATGGGACATTTGTACAATCCACATATGAAGATAAGGGAAAAGGAGAAGTTTAGGTTCTGTTCAAAAAGTCCTCTCATGTCACTTTTGGGCCAAGAGAAGATAGAGTCCAAGTCTCTCACGTTCTGGATTCAGATTCGGACTACACGGACATACCTGACTCAAAACGTCAACAACTTTTTCATACGGACTCCGAATTGGGTGATTCTTTTTTTGTTGGAAAGTAGATTTCGTGCTCTTTCGAACCCAATTGGAATCACCTTCAAATTCGTCCAAAGCATTAAGATATCGACGAAACAATCTGACACTGCAGTAGAATCAGAGTCAAACAACAAGTCCAAAGGTGTTGCACCACCTCCACTTGGGCCCATGAGCCTTGTACGACCTAGGGTTAGTTTTAGGCTGCCTTGGGACGGCCTTCCACCTCCTTGGCCACCACCCCTTGCTCCTATGTAAGTAGATCCATCTAGTAGCTTTTTCCTTGGGATTTGTTTAGTTAAATGTTAGCCATTGCAACTTCGTGCACTTCGTTTGTGTCCAACGATTAGACCAAGACCGCTTACGGATCCCCACCGTTATTAATACTTCATATATATTCGCAATATTCAGATTGCTTTATCATATTTTTGCTCGTTCTTCGATTTCTTGCAGGAATAGACCTTCGTGGTCAGGCTGACCGTGCTTCCGGCATCATCAGTAACCTCAGGAGATTGGTTTAGCGATTGATAAGGCGCAATGTTGTGCACGTTTGTAGTCGGACCGTCAAAGTCGTCTCCACCAAATCGATAGTCATCATCTCATCGAAAGATCGGGACACCCTCGCCTCTATCAAGTGGTATCAGTTTTCAGGTTGCTCGGTGAGAATTTCCAGCTTTTCCTAGATTAGATTTATTTTCTTACCTATTGTCCAAGAAAAAGCCATAAAAAGTTAGATCTATTCACCCTTTGTCCAAGCCAGTCTGAGCCTTTTAATTTTCTTTTCATTGCTTGCATAGTTGAATTATCGGTTGCATCATCATGTCGAGTTGCTGGTCTTACTGTCTAGTTCGTTTAGAGTTTCGAGTTCTGTTCACATTAGTCACGTCGCCACTGCATCGTTATCCCTTCCGCTGTCCACCACCCATTCATCAATTTCCTCCATGTGCTACCCACCGTTCATTGTCATAATCATAGTTGAGATCGTTCCCATCTTCGCTTGATCCAATCTACATCTTATCTAGTTTGTTTTGGAAAGAGGGAGAGAGAAAAAAAGACATAGAAAAAATTAAAAAAAAGTCAGAGAAAAAAAGAGAGAAAGAAAAAAAGTGTGAGTAAAAAAAGAGAGAAAAAAAGAGAGAAGAAAAAAAAACAATATTCGGATCTATCTAGACTCAATCTCGTAGTTGAATTTGGATTGGAATCTATTTTGTGCACTGTTGAGTAAAACAGGCATAACTTCCTCATACGAGGTCTGTTTTGGCTCCGCGGGTACTTAAATGAAAGCTAGCGACGAGACGCATCTTAATAGTTGCAGAAGCTAGTTCAATATTTGGAACCACAAAATCGGCTTCTAAATAGGTCTTTTTGCCCTACGAAGTTCACGAACACAGCTTATTCCAGTTTTTAGGCCAGTTTTAAAGTTTTTTTACTCCTCATATCAACTCCTAATTGAGTGATTCTTTTTGCGTTTGAAAGCTTGAGTCAATACCATTCTTGGAAAATTATCAAAAAAATTGGTACAAACTTTTCCAGAGGAAAGTTGGAGAGAAAGTTGTTGATATATCCTGGTTTGCTATTGTTTCACATCATTATCTTTACGGCTATTGTGGTCTTCACTTATATTTTGCTGTCCAGATCTACTTCATATCCTTTATTGATGCTAGTTGTGCTATGGCGTGACCTCATTAGTTTTCTAGTCTCGCGTCTCTAGTCCGGTCTAGTCTAGAACCAGCACAGTACCGTCGTTGAGCGTTTACTCAACATTGCATCTCTGAATTGATCATTTCTAATCTTTTGCTACCATATATAGCCAACCCAGCTCCACATATTTCTACACCGTGTATACGTACGTTCCCCTAGCAATCGCTTTCCTTAATCTTCATAGTTATTTGACACTGCTGGTTGCTTGTCACCACCTACTGCTTGGTAAGAACTTGTAAGATATTGATATTTGCTTTACTGTGAGCGCTTTACCACCGCACCCTAGTAGTTCATAGGAACACTATTCTTGAATTTTGTTTCTTGTTTCTACTAATCATGAAAGGGTCCGAAGATAGAAGTTCTTGGACGACGGATACATCTTCACCATCACGAGAGGTGGGACAACACACACAAGCATATGGCCAGGTTATCTCTTTACCATCATTTGAGGGTAGATTTAATCCTGCTATTTATCTAGCTTGGGAGCTTGAAGTAGAACAAGTGTTTACTCACCATGATTTTTCTGAACTTGAGAGAGTACGAGCTACCATTAGAGCATTTAATGATTTTGCTTTTGTTTGGTGGAGTGTACATTGTAAGAAAAACATTGATAAGCAACCCACAACTTGGAAAGATTTGAAATATGTAATGAGACAATAATTTTCCCTCCTTACTATCGTCGTGAATTTCTTCACAAATTTGAGCAATTTAAACAAGGCAACAACACTGTTCATGCTTACTACCAAGAGTTCAAATCTTATATACATCATTGTGACATAGAAGAATCTGAGGATGATACAATGAATAGATTTTTGGTGGTTTGAACCATGATATTCAGGCAAGATTTCAGTATATTCCTCGTTGCATTACTGGTATGTATGTTCGTGCTTGTACCTTTGAGAGACAGATACAGGAGGATGCATTGGGTGACTACAATAACTACTATTCCAGTTCATGCTCACCACTGCCAGTTGGTTCCTCCACCGTTGCACCTACTAGAGCAGCCCCACCTTGGATTGTGAGTGCGACATCATCTCAAGAGTATGTCGCATTTATGTTATCCAGAACAAAAGTACTTCACAAACTTTTGTGTTTTGTCTAATTGTAGGTGTATGGGACATTTGTACAATCCACATATGTAGATAAGGGAAAAGGAGAAGTTTAGGTTCTGTTCAAAAAGTCCTCTCACGTCACTTTTGGGCCAAGAGAAGATAGAGTCCAAGTCTCTCACATTCTGGATTCAGATTCGGACTACACAGACATACCTGACTCAAAACGTCAAAAACTTTTTCATACGGACTCCGAATTGGGTGATTCTTTTTTTTGGAAAGTATATTTCATGCTCTTTCCAGCCCAATTGGAATCACCTTGAAATTCGTCCGGAGCATTAAGATATCGACGAAACAATCTGACGCTGCAGTAGAATCCGAGTCAAACAACAAGTCCAAAGGTGTTGCACCACCTCCACTTGGGCCCATGCGCCTTGTACGACCTAGGGTTAGTTTTAGGCTGCCTTGGGACGTCCTTCCACCTCCTTGGCCGCCACCCCTTGCTCCTATATAAGTAGATCCATCTAGTAGCTTTTTCCTTGGGATTTGTTTAGTTAAATGTTAGCCATTGCAACTTCGTGTACTTCGTTTGTGTCCAACGACCAGACCAAGACCTCTTACGGATCCCCACCATTATCAATACTTCATATATATTCGCAATATTTAGATTGCTTTATCATATTTTTGCTCGTTCTTCGATTGCTTGCAGGAATAGACCTTCGTGGTCAGGCTGACTGTGCTTCTGGCATCATCAGTAACCTCATGAGATTGGTTTAGCGATTGCTAAGGCGCAACGTCATGCACATTTGTAGTCGGACCGTCAAAGTCGTCTCCAGCAAATCGATAGTCATCATCTCATCGAAAGATCGGGACACCCTCGCCTCTATCATAGGTTAACCCTGAGGGGTTTCAGATTATTTGGGAATTTATAATGGAAAGAAGGGGTGCGGGAGGCCACCGAGGTGGGCACAACCCACCTGGGCGCGCCCAGGTGGGTTGTGCCCCCCTCGGGGCACCCCCAGGTGCTGCTTTGGCCCGTCGGGAGTCTTCTGGCCCATAAAAAATCCATAAAATTTTTGCGGTGCTTGGACTCCGTTTAGTATTAATTTTCTGTGATATAAAAAATAAGCAAAAAAAAGCAACTAACATTGGGCACTGGGTCAATAGGTTAGTCCCAAAAAATGATATAAAGTTGCTATAAAATTATTGTAAAACACCCAAGAATGATAAAATAACAGCATGAATGCTTCATAAATTATAGATACGTTGGAGATGTATCAGCTTCCCAGTGAGCCTGCGCATTGGAGGACAGTTTGCACGCCTCTCGGTCAGTCTGCGCACAGCACACCGCTTGCACACCTCCCATTCAGTCAAGGTCAAGCAGCTGTCCGCACGGCACCTCCTACTACCATTAAAACGAAGACACATGACATCACGTGAATGGTTAACAAAACGCACACGGTTTGAATTATACAACTGTTTGAGATATTAATGTGGCAGCTATTTTTTCAAAATGCCTTTGTTGGCCGTTATTCGAGTGCGCCTTCTCCCAAAATGGACATGAAAAATACCACAGCATGTCGGGTGCCATTCCATGAAAGCATGCCAAGTGTCATGAATTTCAAACGAGTTTTGGATTTACTAGAATTTAAAAAAAAGTATCTCAACATTTTGCCTGCAATCAACAGCGCCCTGGTGTTTGAAATTCATTCCCATTTTCACATGGGACCTAAGCATGCACCCAAGGACACATATTTCATTTTTCAACCAATTTATATGCATTAGAACATGTGCATGTAGTTCAAATTTGAATTATGCACATAAATGTATTGAAAACTCAATTAATGCATAAAAATTTCCAAACAAAACCCAAAAATCCCAAAAATTGACACAACACTCCTGTTGTTCTACGTTGACACGAGAATTTTTTTAAAGCAATAAGAGGCAATGGATATCGTTTTATCCCCAAAGGTGGGACGTACCCTACTGAAACAATCACGGTTGTTGTGAGAAGCTCTGGTTTGTAAGAAGCTTATCCCCAAACCTGCCCCAAATGGGAAAAAAATTTACCACGGCATGTTGATGCTGCTCCATGATAGCATGCCAAGTTTCATGAATTTCGGACGAGCTTTGGATTTACTAGAATTTAAAAACAGGTACCTCAATGTTTGCTGCCGAGTGACCGTGGCAGGGTGTTTGACATTCATTCCCATTTCTTACATGGGACCAAAGCATGCACCCAAGTACACATATTTGATTTTTCAACCAACTTATATGCATTAGAGCATGTGCATGTAGTTCAAATTTGAATTATGCACATAAATACATTGAAAACTCAATTAATGCATAAAAATGTCCAAACGACCCCTGAAAAATCCAATAAATTGGCACAACACTCCTATTGTTCTATGTTGACACGAGAAATTTTTTGAAAGCAATAATAGGCAATGAATATCATTTCGTCCCCAAAGGTGGGACGTTCCCTACCGAAACCATCACGCTTGTTGTGAGAAGCTCTGGTTTGTGAGAAGCATATCCCCAAACGTGCCCCAAATGGGACAAAAAAATTACCATGGCATGTTGATGCCGCTCCATGATAGCATGCCAAGTTTCATGAATTTTGGATGAGCTTTGGATTTACTAGAATTTAAAAACCAGGTATCTCATTGTTTGCGGCCGAGTGACCGTGGCAGGGTGTTTGACATTCATTCCCATTTCTTGCATGGGACCTAAGCATGCACCCAAGGACACAGATTTGATTTTTAAACCCATTTATAAGCATTAGAGCATGTGCGTGTAGTTCAAATTTGAATTATGCACATAAAATGCATTGAAAACTCAATTAATGCATAAAAAATGTCCAAACGAACCCCAGAAAATCCCAGAAATTGACACAACACTCCTGTTGTTCTATGTTGACACGAGAAAAATTTTGAGATCAATAAGAGGCAATGGATATCGTTTCGTCCCCAAAGGTGGGACGTTCCCTACCGAAACCATCAGGCTTGTTTTGAGAAGCTCTGGTTTGTGAGAAGCATATCCCCAAACCTGCCCCAAATGGGACAAAAAATTTACCACGGCATGTTGATGCTGCTCCATGATAGCATGCCAAGTTTCATGAATTTCAGACGAGGTTTGGATTTTCTAGAATTTAAAAACCAGGTATCACAATGTTTCCAACCGAGTGACCGTGGCATGGTGTTTGACATTCATTCACATTTCTTGCATGTGACCTAAGGAAGCAACCAAGGACACCGATTTGAATTTTCAACCAATTTATATGCATTAGATCATGTGCATGTAGTTAAAATTTGAATTGTGCACATAAATGCACTGAAAACTCAGTTGATGCATAATAATGTCCAAACGAACCTCGAAAAATCCCAAAAATTAATACAACATTCCTATTGTTCTATGTTGACATGAGAAAAAAAATTGAAAGCAATAAGAGGCAATTGATATTGTTTCGTCCCCAAAGGTGGGACGTTCCCTACCGAAACCATCACGCTTCTTGTGAGAAGCTCTTGTTTGTGAGAAGCTTATCCCCAAACCTGCCCCAAATGGGACAAAAAATTTACCACGGCATGTTGATGCCGCTCCATGGTAGGATGCCAAGTCTCATGAATTTCGGCTGAGCTTTGGATTTACTAGAATTTAAAAACCAGGTATATCAATGTTTGCGGCCGAGTAACCGTGGCACGATTTTTGACATTCATTTCCATTTCTTGCATGGGACCTAAGCATGGAACCAAAGACACAGATTTGAATTTTCAACCAATTTATATGCATTGGAGCATGTGTATGTAGTTCAAATTTGAATTATGCACAGAAATGCATTGAAAACTCGGTTAATGCATAAAAATGTCCAAACGGACCCCGAAAATCCCAAAAATTGACACAACACTCCTGTTGTTCTATGTTGGCATGAGAAAAAAATTGAAAGCAATAAGAGGCAATGGATATCGTTTCGTCCCCAAAGGTGGGACGTTCCCTACCAAAACCATGAGGCTTGTTGTGAGAAGCTCTGGTTTGTGAGAAGCATATCCCCAAATCTGCCCCGAATGGGAAAAAAATTACCACAACATGTTGATGCCGCTCCATGATAGCATGCCAAGTATCAAGAATTTCGGACAAGCTTTGGATTTACTAGAATTTAAAAACCAGGTATGTCAATGTTTGCGGCCGAGTAACCGTGGCAGGGTGTTTGACATTCATTCCCATCTCTTGCATGGGACCTAAGCACGCAACCAAGGACGCAGATTTGAATTTTCAACCAATTTATATGCATTAGAGCATGTGCATGTAGTTCAAATTTGAATTATGCACATAAATGCAATGAAAACTCAGTTAATGCATAAAAATGTCCAAACGAACCCCGAAAAATCCCAAAAATTGACACAACACTCCTGTTGTTCTATGTTGACACAAGAAATTTTTTGAAAGCAATAAGAGGCAATGGATATTGTTTCGTCCCCAAAGGTGGGACGTTCCCTACCGAAACCATCATGCTTGTTGTGAGAAGCTCTGGTTTGTGAGAAGCATATCCCCAAGCCTGCCCAAAATGGGACAAAAAATTTACCATGGCATGTTGATGCCGCTCCATGATAGCATGCCAAGTTTCATGAATTTCAGATGAGCTTTGGATTTACTAGAATTTAAAAACCAGGTATCTCAATGTTTGCGGCCGAGTAACCATGGCAGGGTGTCTGACATTCTTTCCCATTTCTTGCTTGGGACCTAAGCATGCAACCATGGAGACATATTTTAATTTTCAACCAATTTATATGCATTAGAGCTATGTATGTAGTTCAAATTTGAATTTTGCACATGAATGCATAGAAAACTCAGTTAATTCCAATTCATTTACGACACACATATAGTTGCATGTTCACTGCAGATAAAAGGTCTAGCAATTCAAACACCGTCCATTGCCGCTGTGACCCCATTATGTAATTCACATCAAGATGAAAAATCAAGTATATCACACACAGTTTATTATCACCAACCATGTGAGATGCAGCACAAAATATCCTGGAACACCGTTGGTGTATAGTACGCCTATAGCTTGTGCGAGAAGGTGCATCGGCTACAGTCCACAGCCGACGTCTCAAGCACACTAGCTCGCTCCCCAAATATCATTTCAGTATTCAATCGTCACCGATGAAATATGGGCACGTGGACCCGCGTCGTGAGGGCAACTTCGGTGGCCCATTCCGGCGAGGGCGCGACCGCAGCCGCCATGCGCGTGTTAAGAAGGTGCATGAGCGCGGCCGCAATCTGCGACCAGCCGGCAAAGGCAGCCCAAACGGCCGCTGTTGCTTCTCAGGTGGCGGCAGCAACATCTGCCTCAAGGATAGCAACTAGCGAGAGCAACACAACAGTTGTCCATTTCACAGCGGCGGCCTTAGCCCTGATGGAGGCCGCCCACGACCATGTCGTCGCCGCCCAAGCCCTGCTCCTGGCGATCACCACACAAATCGATCGAAGCTTCTCCGACAATGGTCGGCAACCTATGGCTGAAGAGCTGGCAATCGCCGAGAGCATTCGAGCAGCCGTCCGTTCCTCCGCTGCATACCTTGCGACGAAGGAGCCCGTCCAAGCCTAGATCATGGCCGCCCACGCCCAGCTCATGGCCGCCTTTTCCAAGCAGATGGTGGACGCGGATGGCAAGATGCTTGTGGAGTATGGTGCGATGGATGCCATGGAGCCCGTACCCTAGGAGATCAGGCGCGAGCTGGACATGGAGGCGGCGGCGATCGTCGAGAACCAGTTGTAGTAGTACTCTTTGTTCTTTTTAATAAAGAGCACCGATCTTTAATTTGTTAGAGTAATGTTTTGGTCAGGTAGCTCTGTTTAATTGCTGAACTTGCTGGTTTAAGAAGTGTGGGTGTGCTGTAGTATCCTTTGTGTACCCAAATTATGCAATGACGTGGATGACCACTGTAACCAGGGAAATTCGAACCAAAATTTTTGACGTTCAAACTCAACACACACGGGTTAAGCTATCTGAATCGTTTGTGATGTTCACATATCATACACAGTTCTAAATAAGGGACCATGTATGATGACACTTTGCGCTAATTTTTTCGCTGAAGCGATTCCAAATTTTCCGCTTCCACGGAAATATCTACCTCCCCGCCCCTCCCCCTTACCAAAAGCCACATTTCCCATGTTTCCGCCTTCCTTTCCAAGTTGAAACCTTCACTCCTTGCTTGCAGCGCCACCTCGTCACCGGCGATCCTCCTTCACGCCGCTCGGCCTCACCTATCCAGGTAGGTAATCCACACCCGACCCCCATCCTCCTCCTCCTTCCACATTCCACATGCCCCGACCGCCGGCGCGAGCGCGACACCTTCCACGCAAATCACCGACCCCTCCACCAAATAAGCGCCACCCTAAGCCATGGTGCACGCAGTATAGCCAGGATCTCAAGAAGCATTTGGCAGTGGAGAAGCAAATCGCGACCGCGCGCGTCGATGAGGTCGCGATGGCTGCCATTCGTGCCGACCCCCATATCTTGGAGTAGCACCTCACCGTCGAGGCCATTGTCAATGCCTCACGCTCCGATGCCGCGACGCGGTTGGCTGCTTTGAACGACAGTTCGTGGCGTTTTCTCGAGGCCACTGTCAGTGCCTTCGATGAAGACTACGAGGTGTTTTCTCAGCGTGCACGTGCTTACCTCATCTCGAGAGCCAACAGGTTGGTGCCTGTAGCGGCTCAGGCAACTCACCACTACGACGAGGGCACAAACGAAGTGGAGGCCTCGCCCTCTTCCATGTCTAGGGATCCAATCATCATCGATATCTCCGAAAATGAGGAGTAGCTTGTCTTATTAGATCACTATAAGGACCCATGTTCAATTTGCTAGCTACTACCTGTCCTTAACAAATTCTAGTGAATTGTGCTATCTACTTTTACCATGCAATCTTCAGCTCTAGAGTATATGTTCTATATGTCGTGCAATATGGTGTTCAGTTAACTGTTTGGGTCAATTCTGCAAATGTGATGTTCAATTCTTCAGGGTGCAATTTTCCAAGTTGTCTAGCATGCTTGGTTTGGTTAACTATCTGATCTTCTATTAGGAGTATGTTATATTGTGCAATGTGGTGCTTCGTTAACGTTTGGTTCATTTGTTGTGGTGTTTAGTTAACTGCACGTGCATGGTCTATTGTCTAATAGCACATTATTGTGCAATTGCAGGAACCATTCTAATATTTAGGTTTTTAACAATTTGGTCTTGCACATGTAGGTCCTACTGTCAGAGGTTTTGACCCACTGTTCGACCCTTTTTGCATATGGGGAAATGAGTTGTCCATGAATATCAATCAAGTCAAGAAACTCAGAAAGATTGTTAGGATAATGAAATTAGCGACAAAAAACAGCAAGATCTTTGTCTGCACAATGAAGAAGATATCAGTTCACTACAAGATGGTACTAACTATTATACCTTGCCTTTTTAATTCCTTTGCCCCATTTCCAATATAGAGAAGATATTTATGCACATCCTTGTTTTCAGGCCTTTCCAAAGCAGTTCACTGATGATTACCTTTCAAACCATTATGGTCAGGCGGCGAGGAAGGTTTTCATACAACACCAACTATTCAATATTGAAGTGTTTCTGAAGAGGACAAAGGACGAACGGTCAATCATCCACATGCACTGGCCTAAAGTTGCAAAGACCTTCACAATGAATGAAGGATCAATATTCGCCTTCCGCGTCAACAGTTTTCCAGATGAGATGCATGTGTCTATATACCATCTATGATGCTAATTTTGAAATTTTCTACATGTTTCATGTGAAACTTGGTGCTGGTGCAGTTGTGTAATGGGGTAGCTGAGTGCTGAAGCTATATCATGTTGTACTCTGTTGTATTTCAATTATGAAATTCTGCTTGCTTAATATGGAAATGAAATATATTATGTGCTTAATATGAATGCCAATTAGATTAATAAATGGATTACTAATAATAGGGAAATTAGCCTGCTAATTGGGTTTTGCAATTGCAAACAACTATCTAAAAAATACCGCGGGCGATGACCTCAGGCAACGCATAGAGTTTCTAGGAATAAACCGTGTTGGATCAATGAACAGTCACACATGACTTTCTCTTGAAAACTATTTGCGTTAGGCCACCTTGCGCAAACGTTGACCACATACAAATTGTGTGTGATGAATAGCCTTCGCCACACAGTTTCTTCTATGGACCGTGTGTGATGCATTCAATAACGCAAACGATAAAATTGTTAATATCGTCTACAATGGCAACACTATCACAAATGATTTAACGGGAAAAATTGTGTGTGATGTACCTGTGAACGGAAACGTTTTCCTTGGAGCGACTGTGTGGGATGTACATATGAACGGAAACGTTTAGCAGGGACTGCATGTGTGGGATGTACTTGCGACCGGAAACAATTTCACCTGTATAATTGTATTTTTAGCTCTATTGTACGTATTTCCGTATTTGAGTGCTCGCCGGTCGCACACAAACTCATTTTGCCGAGCGTGTGTGCCTGGAGGGCATATCCCTGACGGTTTCTGGGTCGTGTGGGAGGGACCTCCCTATCACCGTCACTCACTAGGCGACGGTTCCAAATGCCATCGCGGAAAGGGGTTAAAAACCGTTTGTATAGCACCGACGCGTACTAGTGCATGGATTTTGTGCTGGTCGAGAAAGGCGAATGAGAAATTGGAGAAAGGGGGATGAGCCCCGCGAAGACGTTGTGCAGAAAGAAAGGGTAAAATGTCTCCCCAAGGTCTCCGGCTTGGCTAAGCTAGCCCGGAGCGCCGTGTCCCCACCCACCCCTCATTGCCACTGCCCGCCATCAGCGGGAGCACGGTGGCGAGGTGCTTCTCCTTGGCAATGGTGGGCGCGCTCAGGGTAGGCTCACACTAGGAGGCCGAGTGCGTGGCAGGGGCTGACAACTTTGCCATGTCGGTGGCCGTCGGCAGTGAGCTTAGGGAAAGATTCAGTAGATCCGGGGGCGCATGGAGCAGGGAGCGAATGGGATCTGGAGCAAGATGAAGGAAGGGCAATGAAGGCTCAGCGGCAGGCGCCAGCCTTTTGTAAGCCGGGGACAGTTGCTGAGGCTGTGTGGGGAAGCGGAGATGCCCACGTCCCTTCAAGAGCCACACGTCGACCAAGGCTACAGGTGGTTAGGGCCCGCGGCGCTCCGCACTTGCCCTTTGGCTTCGCCTCGAAGCCAAGTTCGAGCGCGCCTTAGGCCCGGGGGCTACTGTCGGCATTCTGTGAACGGGGGTACCTAGACTTGCCTTCCTGTGGCCCATGGTGTGGCTTCATCGACGACCTGGTACGGCCCACATTCAGCATCAACAACTCAAGACCCTCGCGAGGCAGACGACACCAGGACCTCCACGAGGAGCGTCCTCCTCAGGCTGGCTCCTGAGGAGCGGAGATTTCTATGAAAGCCCCACCTCACGAGGTTCGGATGACGTGAGCCATGACGACCAAGTCAGGCAGGCGCCAGCGGGCGTAGGGCACCAGTTTCATCTTTGGTGCTAAAGAGGCAAGCACAGGCGCGGAGTCCCGAGGAATCATCCAAAGGTTTCTATTCCCGTGCAACAAGACCAAGACCGCCAGGACGGAGGTCATCGCCGAGCCCACCACGATGTCACGACCACAGGCTTTTCTAGGAGAAGACAACTTTTCTCGGGATAACCTATACTAGTTGTCTCCCTTCAAATTTGGCAGTTGTGGGATCCCTTCCTGCCTTCATTTGGGAAGATGACCAAGGCCACTATAAGTAGAGCAGCACCACCACCGTGAGAGGGGGATGATTGAGATCATTCTCACACCCACCAGCTCACTAGAGCACAAGAACACGCCTCCTCCTGAGGTTGTTTCCCACTATACTCGTTCATCCTCAGCCCTTCGGGGACAATCCACCACAAAGCAGGAGTAGGGTTTTACAGCGCAAGGTGGCCTGAAAATGGGTAAACTACTGTGTCCCATTTCCTACCTGCTCGTAGAGCTAGGCCGCGAGATTGGCGAGTCAGCAGACTAGGGAGGTTGAGTTCTTCGCAGGCACCCCAGAGTCTGAACCTCTCAAGGGTCTGCGGAACCCGAAATCCGACAGTGTAGTCTACCGTGCAGTTGTGCACTCTAGTACGGAGTAATTTAGTGCATGTCAAGTGTACCCCGATGTGGCTATCCCACACGTCGGCGAAAGTGAGTAGCAAGGTTCCCGACGACCGTCGAGGAGGATCCGCATGGTAGACCGTGTCAACAGTTTCTAGAAAAAATTGATTACAGCAAGCGTTTCCACTCTTACGACGGAGGAGTGCGAAACACGACAGCCACTTGAACTTACATAGTACTCCTACTACTAGGCATGTGAAGTGGTTCATACATCAGTACTAGAATCTTGTTGCTAGTGTAGGAAGATATGATGATAAAAAATGATGTTGTGCGCATGTAACTATCTGAACAGTAATGTAACACGCCCTTTTTGATTGTTCAGTCGAGAATCCCTTTTTGAGCTAGTTTGGCCTCAAATAGCTCTAAAGTATCCAAACATGAGGGCTAGTTTGCGCTAGTTGTTGCAAATATGACCTAGAGGCAATAATAGAATGGTTATTATTATATTTCCTTGTTCATGATAATTGTCTATTGTTCATGCTATAATTGTATTAACCGGAAACCGCAATACATGTGTGAATACATAGACCACAACATGTCCCTGGTGAGCCTCTAGTTGACTAGCTCGTTCATAAATAGATGGTTGTGGTTTCCTGGCCATGGACATTGGATGTCGTCGATAACAGGATCACATCATTAGGAGAATGATGTGATGGACAAGACCCAATACTAAGCATAGCACAAGATCGCGTAGTTCGTTTGCTAAAGCTTTTCAAGTATCATTTCCATAGACCATGAGATTATACAACTCCCGTATACCGTAGGAATGCTTTGGGTGTATCAAACGTCACAACGTAATTGAGTGACTATAAAGGTGCACTACAGGTATCTCCGAAAGGGTCTGTTGGGTTGGCACTAATCGAGACTGGGATTTGTCACTCCGTATGACGGAGAGGTATCTCTGGGCCCACTCGGTAATGCATCATCATAATGAGCTCGATGTGACTAAGGAGTTATCCATGGGATCATATGTTACGAAACGAGTAAAGAGACTTGCCGGTGACGAGATTGAACAAGGTATGGGTATACCGATGATCGAATCTCGAGCAAGTAACATACCAATGGACAAAGGGAATTGTATACGGGATTGATTGAATCCCCGACATCGTGGTTCATCCAAAGTTTCGGGGGTTATCGGTATTGTACCGGGACCACCAAAAGGTGTCCGAGGGTCCACCGGGTGGGGCCACCTACCCCGGGTGACCAAGTTGGCTGGATATGGGTGGGAACCAGCCCCCCTAGTGGGCTGGTGCACCCGCCCAAAGGGCATAAGGCGCATCTAGGAGGGGCCGACCCCCACTCCCCTTCCCCCTATATATAGTGAGGGGGTGGGAGGGCAGCCGCACCCTTCCCCTGGCACGGCCCTTCCCCCCCTCCAACTCCTCCTCCTCCGTAGAGCTTAGCGAAGCTCTGTCGGAGAACCACGAGCTCCACCACCACGCCGTCGTGCTGCCGGAGTTCTCCCTCAACTTCTCCTCTTCCCTTGCTGGATCAAGAAGGAGGAGACGTGGTACAAAGAGATCTTCCGCAGTTTGAATCGCCGCAAGTACGACTCCATCAACTGCACTCCTTGCAACGCTTCCTCTTAGCGATCTTCAAGGGTACAAAGATTCACTCCCTCACTCTCGTTGCTAGCATCTCCTAGATTGATCTTGGTGACATGTAGAATTTTTTTTGAATTATTACTACGTTCCCCAACAGTAGCATCATGATCTAGGTCTATGCGTAGATTCTATGCACGAGTAGAACACAAGTAGTTGTGGGACATGATTTGGTCAATTCGCTTGCTGTTACTAGTCCTATTTTGATTCGACGACATTGTGGGATGAAGCAGCCTGGACCGACCTTACACGTACGCTTACGTGAGACAAGTTCCACCAACTGACATGCACTTGTTGCATAAGGTGGCTAGCAGGTGTCTATCTCTCCCACTTTAGTCGGATCGGATTCAATGAACAGGGTCCTTATGAAGGGTAAATAGAAATTGGCATATCATCGTTGTGGCTCTTTCGTTGGTAAGAAATATTCTTGCTAGAAACCCAAAGCAGCCACATAAAACATGCAACAACAATTAGAGGACGTCTAACTTGTTTTTGCAGGGTATGCGATGTGATGTGATATGGCCAAAAGGATGTGATGAATTATATATGTGATGTATGAGATTGATCATGTTCTTGTAGTAGGAATCACGACTTGCATGTCGATGAGTATGACAACCGGCAGGAGCCATAGGAGTTGTCTTAATTTATTGTATGACCTACGAGTCAATATAAACACCATGTAATTACTTTACTTTATTGCTAACCGTTAGCCATAGTAGTAGAAGTAATAGTTGGCAAGACAACTTCATGAAGACACGATGATGGAGATCATGGTGTGGTGCTAGTGAGATGTTGATCATGTCGCGCCTCGAAGATGGAGCTCAAAGGCGCAAGATGATATTGGCAATATCATGTCACTTTATGATTTGCATGTGATGTTTATCATGTTTATATCTTATTTTCTTAGAACGACCGTAGCATAAATAAGATGACCCCTCACTAAAATTTCAAGAAATGTGTTCCCGTAGTGTGCGCCGTTGCGAAGGTTTGTTGCTTCGAAGCACCATGTGATGATCGGGTGCGATAGATTCTAACATTCGCATACAACGGGTGTGATGAGGACATCAATACGATTGTTACACCCACAGCCCTGCTGCTATACCTACTGGACCAATTACTAGAGCTCGCGCACACCAATTAAATTATTAGGTACTTTCGTTTCTTGGTAATGATTCTAATGTTCATGAGAATATGATGCTGCCTAAATTGGATACATTTGTTTTTCTTACAAATGAAGGGCCTGGCATGGATAAGAGGGATGAACACTGAAGCAAGACCAAGCATGGAGATGATGGCATGATCAAGGGGATCAAGAACAGAGTTACAAGTGATGATTTGAGGACTTTGAAGCCACCATAAGGAGTGCATGAAGCCTTGGACGAAATATACAAGATGCCACTTCATAAATTTCATCCGGAGGCTATTCTAGGTGTTGCGTCATGTTATTATTGGGCCAGGCCCATGTATTTTCGAAATACTTAAGTATAGGCTGTTTTTAGAGTCCGTATGTGGGGGGGGGGGGGAAACAAGAGTTAGGGTTGATTTCGGACCCCTCCTCCAAGGGCCACAAAGTTCCCCCCTATTCCTCCATATATACAACCCTTAGGGCGTCGTTTAGACTTTTGATTTTGTTTAGATTAAAAGTTCACCATAGCTGCAACTTCGCGTACTTCGTTTGTGAAAGTGCAACTACCCCTAGGTGGTTTTGGTAATTCATAACAACATATAGCTCATTGAGCTAATACTATTCCAAGTTGATTATTTCAGGGAAGCTCAATGATTGGCATGGCGTGGATGTGAAAGTGGAACCCTCAAAATGTTAAGGACAAAGGATTGGCTCAAGCTCAAAAGCTCAAGACTCTTCATTTTATATTTTAGTGATCCAAGATCACATTGAGTCCATAGGAAAAGCCAATACTATCAAGGAGGGATGAGGTGTTGCTTAATGAGCCTCTTGCTCCATGTGCTTAATGATATGCTCCAAAACCCTCAACTACTTTCCCATATGTCCATATGACCTAAACTCTAAGCCAAACTCGGTCCTACCGATTTTTCCTATCCGGCGCCACCGAGTTTCTATTGTCATTAGCCACTGCCAAACCCTAGCAATTCGGTCCTACCGATAAGGATCTTGGTCCCATCGAGATGGGGTTGCAAACTCTCTGTTTCCCTTTCGTAACTTTTCGGTCCCACCGAAAGAGCGAATCGGTCCCACCGAGATTGCAATGTAAACTCAGTGTTTCCCCTTTGTAACTTTTCGGTCTCACCGAGTTCCACTCGGTCTCACCGAAAGAGCAAATCGGCCCCACCGAGTTTGCCTGACCAACTCTCTGGTTAGCTAATTACCAAACTCGGTCTCACCGAGTTTGTGTAATCGGTCTCACCGAGATTACGTTATGCCCAAACCCTAACCGAATCGGTCCTACCGAGTTGCATGTCAGTCCCACCGAAATTCCTAACGGTCACTAGGTTTACTACTTCGGTCAGACCGAGTTTATTTATTTGGTCCCACCGAGATTGGAAATCTGTGTAACGGTTGGATTTTGAGTGGAGGCTATATATACCCCTCCACCTCTTTCTCATTCAAGAGAGAGCCATCAGAACACACACATCATTCCTACTCATATGTTCTGAGAGAAAACCACCTACTCATGTGTTGAGACCAAGACATTCCATTCCTACCATATGAATCTTGATCTCTAGCCTTCCCAAGTTGCTTTCCACTCAAATCTTCTTTCCACCAAATCCAAATCCTATGAGAGAGAGTTGAGTGTTGGGGAGACTATCATTTGAAGCACAAGAGCAAGGAGTTCATTACCTACACACCATTTGTTACTTCTTGAGAGTGGTGTCTCCTAGATTGGCTAGGTGTCACTTGAGAGCCTCCGACAAGATTGTGGAGTTGAACCAAGGAGTTTGTAAGGGCAAGGAGATCGCCTACTTCGTGAAGATCTACCGCTAGTGAGGCAAGTCCTTCGTGGGCGTTGGCCATGGTGGGATAGACAAGGTTGCTTCTTCGTGGACCCTTTGTGGGTGGTTGCTTCTTCGTGGACCCTTCGTGGGTGGAGCCCTCCGTGGACTCGCGCAACTGTTGCCCTTGGGTGGAGCCCTGTGTGGACTCGCGCAACCGTTACCCTTCGTGGGTTGAAGTCTTCATCAACGTGGATGTAGGATAGCACCACCTATCCGAACCACGGGAAAAACATCCGTGTCTCCAATAGCGTTTGAATTCTCCAAATCCTTCCCTTTACATTCTTGCAAGTTGCATGCTTTACTTTCCGCTGCCAATATACTCTTTGCATGCTTGCTTGAATTATGTGATGATTGCTTGACTTGTCCTAAAATAGCTAAAATCTGCCAAGAACTAAAATTGGGAAAAGGTTAAGTTTTTATTTGGTCAAGTAGTCTAATCACCCTCCCCTCTAGACATACTTTCGATCCTACAAGTGGTATCAGAGCTTTGGTCTCCATTTGCTTGATCTCCATAGCTTTTGGTGGTCATAGCCTTGGTTTCACAACCTAGGAGAGTATGGCGTCTAGCGAGGGAAATTATCACCGTAGAGGTCCTTACTTTGATGGTACTAATTTTGCTAGTTGGAAGCATAAAATGAAAATGCATATTCTTGGACATAACCCCGCCGTTTGGGCTATTGTGTGTGTTGGTTTGCAAGGTGACTTCTTCGATGGGAAAGAACCAAACCGTGAAGCTACCGCGGATGAGTTGAAGATGTTGCAATACAATGCTCAAGCTTGTGATATTCTCTTCAACGGATTGTGCCCCGAAGAATTCAACAAAATCAGCCGCCTTGAGAATGCAAAGGAAATTTGGGACACTTTGATTGATATGCACGAAGGTACCGACTCCGTCAAGGAATCCAAGTTGGATGTGCTTCAAAGCCAACTTGACAAGTTCAAGATGAAGGATGGTGAAGGTGTCGCCGAAATGTACTCTAGGCTTGCTCTCATAACAAATGAGATTGCCGGCTTAGGAAGTGAAGAGATGACCGATAAATTCATCATCAAGAAGATCCTAAGAGCCTTGGATGGAAAATATGATACCGTGTGCACATTGATCCAAATGATGCCCAATTACAAAGATCTCAAGCCAACAGAAGTGATTGGAAGGATTGTTGCTCATGAGATGTCACTTAAGGATAAAGAGGAACTTCACAACAAATCAAGTGGTGCCTACAAAGCCTCATGTGAAGCCCCTACATCATCAAGTGAGAAACAAGACTTCAATGAAGAATTGAGCTTAATGGTGAAGAACTTCAACAAGTTCTACAAGAGTAGAAGCAAAGATAGAAGCTCCAAGTCAAGGTCCTACAATGACAAAAGATCTTCTAGTCGAGAGCGAAACTGTTACAATTGTGGAAGACCCGGACACTATTCCAATGAGTGTACGGCTCCCTACAAGAGAAGAGAAGATTCTCCAAAAAGAAGAAGCAAAGGATCACCACCAAGAGAGAGAAGGAGTAGAGATGATCGTTATGAACGAAGATACTCACGGAGAAGCAAGGATTCGGAAAGGATGGAAAAATCATCAAGGAGCTACACAAGACGAAGACATCAAGCTCATGTTGGTGAATGGGTATCCGGCTCCGACTCCGACAGCCACTCCGAGAGAAGTTATCACTCCGACTCCGAAGATACTCAAGATGAAGGTGTTGCCGGTCTAGCACTTGTGTCATCCAACTCCTACGACATATTTGACTCACCAAATGAAGGAATTGGAAGATGCTTCATGGCCAAAGGTCCTAAGGTAACACACCCTGAGTATGTTGATTTCAATAGTGATGAAGATGACTTGTTAGGTGATGATTTGATTGGTGACGACTCTAGTGATGAATACTATGATGAAAGACCAATTAATCATGCAAATCAAGATAAAACGAATGACAACGATAAGGAGAAGATTGAGGCTCTAACTAAAGAACTAAAAACTCTTAAGTTAGCTCATGACACTATCTTCGAAGATCATCGAGAACTTTTAAGGGCTCATGAGAAGCTACGCTTTGAAAAGCTCAATCTTGAGCAAGAGCATGAGTTCTTAAAGGCAATCAATGATGATCTCCGCAAGAAAAGTTCTTCTTACATTGCCAAGCGTTTACTCTTATCCACTTACATGCCTCAAGTCAAATCTAACAAGAAAGATTCCTCCTCTAGTAGTAACAATGATCATGCTAAATCCAATATTGTTGCTTCTAGTAGTTCTCTTGATTCCATTAATGATTCTCTTAGCCAAGTTACACTTGAGCAACAAAATAGCTTATTGAAGGGAATTATAGAGAAAGGAGTGTACAAGAGCCTTGCCGGGAGTAAGCAATTCGAGGAAATTGTGCGCAAGCAAGGAATGCACCGGAAGAATCAAGGTGTTGGTTTTGAACGAAAGTTCAATGCCAATGGAGTTGAATGGGAAGAAGATCAATACCCCAAGACGAAGTTTGTCCCTCAACAAGAGAAGTATACTTCTTTCAAAGGGACACAAGCTCAAGATGATCTTCCACCACAAGACTACGAGCAAAAAGGCAAGGACAAGCCTCAAGAGGAAATTGATGCATTTGAAGAAGCTCCAAAGACCTTAGTCAAGTGGATTCCCAAGACTACTTCAAGTTCCACTTCATCAAGTACGACTACAACTCCAAGGATTCCCATCAAGATGATGTGGATCCAAAAGAAGAAGAACTAGAGAGTTCTCGAGGGTGACTCCGCCAACATACTTCACTCTCATCATTTTGGCAAGAACAAGTGCAATCAACTTCCACATCTTGCACTAGTTCAAGGAGTCACAAACCCTCTTGTTGGTAAGACAAGGGACAAGGTAACCTAAAGTTTTCATGGACATCATCTTTTGTGTGCATCACTCTATGTCTATGGATATCCTTGTTTGTTCCTTGTGGGACTAACCCATGTAGGTATTGAAAGTGTAATTCACTCAAAAGGATAGCTCCAAGAGATCTACATCAACATTGAGCATCCACATCTTCAATATCTACATGAAGTCATCATCGACAAAACCCAAGGTTAGTTCATCCCTCTTAGGGGGGATATCACATCTAGGGGGAGCTTTACTCTAAGACTTGAGCTAAAGCAACTCTAAAGATGTGAACAAAACAATGCTTTATGTAAAAGTGGCAACCCCACTTGAGCTTAAACGATGAGTATGACCTACGATCAAGTGTTCTCACTTGACTCCTAAGTCAATATACTCATATATAGATGACCTAGTCATCGCAAAGTGCTTGATAGATGCTAGAATTGGTTGTGCATGCTTTGCCACATATTTCATTTGCTATCTTATTGTGTGAGCATGTTGGTTGCATATTTTGCTCATTCAAGGACATCCACTTGTTGTTTTGTTTGTTTGGCTTTATCTTCTTTTGCCAAGTGGATGGACAAGAATGCCTAAGAACCTCCTCTAGCTATCTATGCTTTTCTCGTCTCAAACTCTATTCATGCTGCATCACAAAATTTGATCAAGTCAGATTCGAACCACTCTGTGTGAGGAGCGCTCGGAGTCCTTGATTCGTCATAGACTTAAACTTCCAAAACCTCTTTATGAATCTCGGTCTAACCGATACCCCATTTTCGGTCCTATCGAGTTCATTAAGTTGATCTAGGTTTTTGATCTCGGTGCAACCGATTTGAACTTTTCGGTCACACCGAGTTGCAATAACTGTACACAGTTTTGCATCTCGGTGCCACCGAGTTGTTCCACTCGGTCACACCGATAGGGTCGGGCTATATACAGTGACGGGCAGAATTTTGGAAATTTCTCCGAAACCTCCTCGCCCGCGCGATAGCCTGCTCTGCCCTCGAGGTCTCCGGATCGTCTCCTCGCCGCCAGCAGCCTCCAGTCGCTGGTCTTCGCCGCCGTCAACGGATTTCTGCCCCACCGTTGCCGCCGTAGCAAGTCCACGCCGAACTAGGGTATGGACTTGATCATTGTGCTATTCCTTAATCTAATTCCTAGGACATTGTGATCATCATGAATCTTGCCACAATTGATAAACTTCTATCCAGTCAAAACGCTCGTAGATTAGGTTTAATTCGAAAATTTTAGGGTTAGGTTTCCGCCGAAACCATCTCGGACCCACCGAGTTGAAAAACTCGGTCCCACCGATCTGGCTTTTGCCATTGCACAAGTTAAACTCGGTCTGACCGAGAATAACTTATCGGTGCGACCGATTTTGGAATTCTGTGAAACCCTAGCAGTCTCGGTGCCACCGAACTGTGACTCGGTCTGACCGAGTTCACCAGTTCTGGTGCCAAAACTGCTTCGGTGTCACCGAGTTTGAAAATCGGTAGATCCAAGATGCTTTCTGTGGAAAACTAAAACTAAGTTTTTGAATTAATCTTTTGCAAAAACCTCTGTTTTTCTGTGATGCTCATCCACTCTATCTTATCCATGATCTATTCACAGGGTCAGCAGTCAGTTTGCAACATGTCTGATCAAAGTGACAGCCAGAACCTCTCAGAGCAGCAAGTTGTGATGAGTGAGGGCACTAGCCCCTCAAGTTCTTCTGATGATGGCAGCAGGAGCACACCCAGCAATCTGCCTAAGGCTGCCACACGTCAAAGGAAGAAGAGAACGTCTGATTCTGAGGATGAAGACTATGTGGCAGAGGAAGAGGCCACTTCCAAGAGGGTTGAGCCAGCTCAAGGCTCAAAGCCAGGCCTGAAAATCAAGAGGCCAGCAGGCAGGCAGCCCATGTCAAAAGCTAGAGCATCAACTGAGAAGCCTACACCTGCTCCCATTGAGCCCATTGCTACTGAGGGTAAGAAGAGGAAAGAGAGAGTAAAGAAGACTGTAGCCAAAGTGCTTGGGAGAGCCTCCATCATGGTAGAAGAGGAGGAGGAAGAAGAGGTTGCTGCACCAGCACCCAAGGCAGCCAAACTTATGGGAGATGCCATAAGGTCAGGGGGAGCTGCATCCAAGCCCAAGGAAGCTCCTAAGGCTACATCTAAGCCTAAGACAGCTCCAAAGAGAAACACAAGGAGTATACCTGCTGCAGAAAAGAACAAGGCCCCAGTGCCTAAAGCTATTGAAGAAGAGGAAGAGAGTGTCCTTCGGAAGCTCAAGCCCAAGATCCCAGACCACAACGATGCTCATCCTGTGGCTGAGGACATGAAGCTCAGGAGAGACTCAGGGCTCAGGAAATGGAGAGAAGCAGATCCATATGCTTCTAGGAGAAGGACTGCCGTGGACTATAGATTTCACACAAAGGAGCAACAAGATTTTTATGAGACTGTTTTCCTTGACAAGAAGCCAATCGTTTGCGACATGAGATGGGTCGACTGGACCTATATCAAGGAGAATGAAGAGCACTATCCAGGAGTTCAGGACAGCTTCAGAGCGTGTGGAGTAGAGGACTTTGTTGGGCAGAAGCTCACAAAGTGGAACGAGGAACTCATCATGCAGTTCTACTCCACAACTCACTTTTATCCGGATGGCAGGATTACTTGGATGTCTGAGGGTACAAGGTACCAATCTACAGTGGCTGAGTGGGCACAGATCATCAATGCCCCAGAAGAGCAAGATGAGGACTTGGACATCTATGCCAAGAAGAAAATGGACCATAACTCCATGTCCAACATGTACAAGGAAATTCCCAGTGAAGCTCTTGACACATTCAAGTTTGGGTCAGTGCACTATCTGCTCTCAGGATTGCCTACTATCAATTGGATACTAAGGCACACTCTGTTGCCTAAGTCTGGAGATCACAAGATGATCAGAGGCCACGCGATCAACCTGCTTCATGTCTTTGACGTGCCTCAGAAATTCAAGGTCATGAGTCTCATTGTGGAAACCATTAAGAGGACAGCTGCAGATCAAAAGAGGAGCTGTGGATATGCCCCTCAGATTCAGGAGCTCATCAACTCCAAGATGGACACGGGCATATATCTTTTGGATAAGGAACACCTGCCCATCCGTCCAGATTTTGAGAACAATGAAGTTGTGATGACAGAGAATGAGCCATCGTCTGCACAAGCATTTGCAAAGAAGGAGAAGGCGAAGAAGGAGAAAGCTGCCAGGATGCCTACTCAAGAGGAGGCATCTGAGTACTTCTTGAATACCAAACAAGAGCATCTCAGTTACTTGATTGCATCCTCGCTAAGAATTGAGCAAAGTCTAGCCAACCTCACCAAAAATCAGCAGAGCCTAGAGAGGATCATGGAACAGAAGTTCTATGACTTGGATGTCAAGGTAACAGAAGTCCAGTCTGTAGTGGAGCAGCTCCAGGAGGACATGAATGAGAGGAGAGGCAGGACCACAAGTCATGCTTTTTCTAGAGTGCCACGAGGTCCAAGGTCGTCTGCACTGCCAGTTGCTGACACCAGAGCCACAACGTCTGCACCAGCCACTGCCTCAGCTCCAGCGTCTACCTCAGCTCCAACTCCAGCGACTACTTCAGCATCTATAGAAGCCTTCGTCCTTGGAGTGATCCGGACTCCACCACCACCTGAAGATCAAGCCTGAGCGATGACTTAGCACTATGCATTTTCTAGGAACTTTTTGGTAACTTGTTGCCAAAGGGGGAGAAGATGTATAGATCATAGGCTTCGAGAGAGAGTGTGTTGCTTTTCTCTCTTGTTTTATTTGGTGGTTTCTTCGAACTTTGTTTGCTTTTGTGTGTGAGATACTATGTCCTTATATTTGTGAGACATCGATGATCATGTGTTTGATCATAAGCTACACTTAATGTTTGCTTAATGCTTGCTTAAATATTATCATGCTATCTATCGCTTGTGATAATTCACTATTCTTGGTGATGAGTGCATGTATTTCATTCTTATCATTTTGAGCGCTCCACCAAGATGTATGTGACACGGAAGAGTAACCCATGACTCTAACTCTTTGTGCATTTGCAGTCCAAAGCAAATTCTATATATGCACAAATTTAGGGGGAGCTCTTACTTATCACATACTTCTCAAAGCGACGATATACTTCATGCTTATTATCATTTGTCGAAGCTTTGATCTATATGTTGTCATCAATTACCAAAAAGGGGGAGATTGAAAGTGCAACTATCCCTAGGTGGTTTTGGTAATTCATAACAACATATAGCTCATTGAGCTAATACTATTCCAAGATGATTATTTCAGGGAAGCTCAATGATTGGCATGGCGTGGATGTGAAAGTGGAACCCTCAAAATGTTAAGGACAAAGGATTGGCTCAAGCTCAAAAGCTCAAGACTCTTCATTTTATATTTTAGTGATCCAAGATCACATTGAGTCCATAGGAAAAGCCAATACTATCAAGGAGGGATGAGGTGTTGCTTAATGAGCCTCTTGCTCCATGTGC
This sequence comes from Triticum urartu, assembly GCF_056163025.1. Taxonomy (NCBI): domain Eukaryota; kingdom Viridiplantae; phylum Streptophyta; class Magnoliopsida; order Poales; family Poaceae; genus Triticum; species Triticum urartu. Next base: position 319,376,495 of record NC_141874.1, on the reverse strand, counting down.
TTAATGATATGCTCCAAAACCCTCAACTACTTTCCCATATCTCCATGTGACCTAAACTCTAAGCCAAACTCGGTCCTACCGATTTTTCCTATCCGGCGCCACCGAGTTTCTATTGTCATTAGCCACTGCCAAACCCTAGCAATTCGGTCCTACCGAAAAGGATCTCGGTCCCACCGAGATGGGGTTGCGAACTCTCTGTTTCCCTTTCGTAACTTTTCGGTCCCACCGAAAGAGCGAATCGGTCCCACCGAGATTGCAATGTAAACTCAGTGTTTCCCCTTTGTAACTTTTCGGTCTCACCGAGTTCCACTCAGTCTCACCGAAAGAGCAAATTGGTCCCACCGAGTTTGCCTGACCAACTCTCTGGTTAGCTAATTACCAAACTCGGTCTCACCGAGTTTGTGTAATCGGTCTCACCGAGATTACGTTATGCCCAAACCCTAACCGAATCGGTCCTACCGAGTTGCATGTCAGTCCCACTGAAATTCCTAATGGTCACTAGGTTTACTACTTCGGTCAGACCGAGTTTATTTATTCGGTCCCACCGAGATTGGAAATCTGTGTAACGGTTGGATTTTGAGTGGAGGCTATATATACCCGTCCGCCTCTTTCTCATTCAAGAGAGAGCCATCAGGACACACACATCATTCCTACTCATATGTTCTGAGAGAAAACCACCTACTCATGTGTCGAGACCAAGACATTCCATTCCTACCATATGAATCTTGATCTCTAGCCTTCCCAAGTTGCTTTCCACTCAAATCTTCTTTCCACCAAATCCAAATCCTATGAGAGAGAGTTGAGTGTTGGGGAGACTATCATTTGAAGCACAAGAGCAAGGAGTTCATTACCTACACACCATTTGTTACTTCTTGAGAGTGGTGTCTCCTAGATTGGCTAGGTGTCACTTGGGAGCCTCTGACAAGATTGTGGAGTTGAACCAAGGAGTTTGTAAGGGCAAGGAGATCGCCTACTTCGTGAAGATCTACCGCTAGTGAGGCAAGTCCTTCGTGGGCGTTGGCCATGGTGGGATAGAAAAGGTTCCTTCTTCGTGGACCCTTTGTGGGTGGTTGCTTCTTCGTGGACCCTTCGTGGGTGGAGCCCTCCGTGGACTCGCGCAACCGTTGCCCTTGGGTGGAGCCCTATGTGGACTCGCGCAACCATTACCCTTCGTGGGTTGAAGTCTCCATCAACGTGGATGTAGGATAGCACCACCTATCCGAACCACGGGAAAAACATCCGTGTCTCCAATAGCGTTTGAATTCTCCAAATCCTTCCCTTTACATTCTTGCAAGTTGCATGCTTTACTTTCCGCTGCCAATATACTCTTTGCATGCTTGCTTGAATTATGTGATGATTGCTTGACTTGTCCTAAAATAGCTAAAATCTGCCAAGAACTAAAATTGGGAAAAGGTTAAGTTTTTATTTGGTCAAGTAGTCTAATCACCCCCCCTCTAGACATACTTTCGATCCTACAGTTTGTGTCCAACGACTAGACCAAGACATCACAGAACCCCACCTTTGATCAATAAAGCTTTCCTCTAATATTCGCAATATCCATATTGCAATCTTAGTTTCTTGCTTGTTCTTGCAGGAAATAGGCCTTCGTTGTCAGGTTGATCGTGCTCCGGTGTGGTCAATAACCTCTCGTAGTTGGTTTAGCGATTTCTAAGGCGCGACGTCCTCGCACGTTCGTAGTCGGATCGGCAAAGTGGACTTCCTCCAAAACGATAGCCACCATCCCATCCCGTCAGTTTGACAAGGGAAGAGTTTTGAGACACTCGCCATTATAGTGTTTTTTCGCACCAAAAAAAAGAGGAGCACAAAAAAAAGGAGCGCCAAAAAAACAGAGCGAAAAAAAGTTCCAGAGTGTGCTTTTCCCTTGTTTATGTGCAGCGCCGTGATTTTGTTAGTGTTCTAGGCTCGCGTCTCTAGCACGGTCTAGCCTAGGACCAGCACAGTACCGTCGTTGAGCGTTTATTCAACTTTGCATCTCTGAATTGATTATTGTTGACATTTTTGCTAAGCCTTCCCAGCTCCACATACATCTACATCGTGCATTTGACACCACCTGGCAATCACCCTATACAATCTTTGAGAGTTTTGACTATGATGGTTGCAATCACCACCCGCTGTTGTGTAAGAACTGGTAAGAATTTGAGATTCGCTTGCCGGATTTGTGATAAACCACCACCACCACCACTTCCTAGTAGTCTGTAGGATCATATTCTTTTGTGTTTCTATTGCTGCTAACCATGGCAAGATCACAAGCCGATGAGACAGATTGGGAGAACATGACGAACAAAGAGCTACATGATAAATTTCAGCAAATGATGAGTGGACAGGTGCAAGATGTGCTAAACAGATTTGAAGAGTCCATGGAGAAGATAGATGGCATGGAGAAGATAGATAGACACAATAGAGGTAGAGGTCAAGTTGTTAGTGTTGAAAGTGGCCTCACATGACCTATCAACTATCTCACTCTCTCTAGGTGGTGGTTCACTCACTCCCTCAAAATAGGTGCACTCAAACTCACATAGGGTGCAGTCACTCATCTCACTCAAGTGGTGGGGGTGGTGGCTCTCCTCACATGGGAATTGTGGGGCTAGTGGTGAAGTCACTCTCACTCTCAATATGGTGGCACAAGTCACTCAAGTCATCATACGTCGCCGTGGTCGAGGAGAAAATCCCATGCTCAACCATCTCGATGTCGTCATCGTGGATGAAGGCCGAAGATGGCACATCATCACTCGCGCCTCCTAAGATGGAAGCATCATCCTTGCTCGCCACCTTGTCGCTCGCCTCCAAAGCATGGTCCCTGAGGGTCTCCGTAGTCGTACTCATCGCCGCACTGTCTTGAAAAAGAGTCATGGAGGACTCGGCATCATCATTTCCACAAAGAGGGATGGCGGTGAAGTCAAACTTGGGAGCATCGTCTTGGAGCTCGTCGGTCTTGGACATCGTGGTGGTACTAGCCTCATGCTCGTTCTCATGGAGCTTGGTCGTCGCGAAGTGAGCTTGGGCTGGAGAAGCTTTGGCCTTCATGAGTTCTTGTTCCGCCTTGAGAGGACCAATGTAGTTGTCGTCGAGGGACTTGTAGTTCTCGAGGAAGATCGTCTTGGAGATGTCGTTGTGCAATCCCATCATGAAGTGGAACTTCATCAAAATGAGGTCGTCCAGGCCGGCTCATCGCAAGGCAATCTTCATCTCCTTGAAGTACTTGTTGATGGACTTGGATCCTTGGATGGTGTTCTCCAATTTGCGTTGAAGTTGTTCTGTGTAGGTTGGAGGCACGAACTCTCGCCGCAAAGATCTCTTCATCTTGGGCCAACTCATATCGTAGGGCTCCGAAGGTGCGTGAAGCCACCATGTGGATGCGTAGTCGTGGAAGTTCATTGTGGCGCACTTCACTTGATCTTCGGGAGGAACTTGGTGTAGCTTGAGTTAGTCGTCCATCAAACGCTCCCACTCGAGATACTCCTCGGGTTCTTGAGTCCCATAAAAAGGAATTGCATGGTCGATGTAGAGGTCGTAGTAGCTCGTGGAATATGCGGACTTGAGCTTGGGGAGCTTCTCTTGAGCGTAGTCTTGAGGTGCTTGTTGGCGAAGATGCCGTATATCCGAAGGCGAAGATTCCTTGAAGTCGCTTAGCAAAGATGCCAATGGACATGGTGAAGTCATTGAGCGGTTGTTGGTGTTGAGCACTTGACCTTCATGTCTTTGTTGGTGATGGTGTCGATGCCGATGTGATCTTGCCAGAGATGGTAGCTCGGAGGCATGTGCTCTTGAGCGTCTTCTCGAAGATGAGGAAGACCGCTTGTAGGACTTGATGAGGGCTTTGATATCCTCCATTTGAGCTTGCATCTTGGCGTCGGTGGAGTTTTGCATGGCATCGAACTCGTCGTTGTTGTTGTAGACCGAAGATGAAATGCCTTGCCTATCCATCACTCCAAGAGAAAAATGTGAGTGGTAGAAAGAGAAGAACAAATACCAAATGTACCTTGACCGAAGTTGAAAGTGGATCAATGATCACTCCAATGTGGACAAGGAAATAGCACAATTGGTACCAATTCTTGTCGGTTTCTCCCACCAACACAAATAAGGCTTATGGTGGAGCTCGGTGAGGATAGTGGCACAAAAATTTGATGCAAAATGTTAGCAAGAGTAAATAAAGTTGAAAGATATTCAAAAATTCGCAAGTGTAACAAGTAGACCAATAGCAATATGGGTGGCTCACGGAAACGCACACACAGATAGATAATTGGGGTCGTGCAACCAAGGATGAGCACAAAATGTGGAATCCACAGAAAACGCTCGTGTTGCACAACTCAAGAGAGACGCTAGCACGATTGCTCTATAGGCGGATACGACACTTGTGCACAACCTATGAGATGCAAAATGTATGAACTTTCTATCCCAAGTATGCTATATATGTATGATGTTCCGGTGGTATGATCCAAGATGATCGGATATGACAATCTTATGCGATGGAGTATGGTGCTATGGCACTTGCTTACAAGGTCTTTGTTCACTCTTTTTCTTTGCTTAAAAGATTTATTCTTTTTTTTGTTTATGGCCACTTTGTGAAATGCACAAACCAAGATAGCGATTGTGTATATGCGGGAACAAACTTGAGGCACAAGGGATGATATGATACCGATATGATATGGTATGTATGCAAATGTATGGTGTAGATCACTAATGTGCACAAGTAACGTTGCCGGCAATACTCAAATGGCTAGTCTTGATAGGAAAGTAACGCAAAATGGGCTAGGGGTTAACAATGCAATGGCAACGGAATATACAATGGAGGGATACCACGATACCGAGATGATATGGAGGTTACCGTCCTTGGCGATGATGAGTGGCGGTGATCTTGATGGAGATATAAAGATGATGGTGACTCGTCCCTAAGTAGCCGAAACACCTTAGGAAACGGTAAAACCGCGAACTCAAAATCTCAAATGTCAAATGGTGGTATCGGGATGCGGTGGTGGTTGCGGAAGATCAATGGGATTACGGGAATGCAATGATGGGTTTTGCGAGTAGGCAATGCGGAAGTGGAGGGTAAGGTGGTGGAAGCCCTAGGAAAAGATGCAAAAATTGTCAAAATTTGATGGAGTCAAATGATGATGGTAGTATTTTTGTGGGAAGGGGGATGTCAAGAGCTTTTCAACGAGCTAAAGAACGTCAAAAACAGACTCCGGATGAATTAGTTATGGACAAAACAGTGAAACGGGGGAGGCTGAAATCTCAGGGGCCGGACATCCAGGGGTGGGGCCGGATATCCGGGGGTCAGTGTCCAGAACCGTGCAGATTTGGTGCTCCAAGAGCCGGATGTCCAGCCGGGGACCCGGATGTCCGGCCCGATGGCCCGGATGTCCGACCCGACGAATCCAGATCTCGTTTGGGACGGAAATTTTCGAATTGGAGGCGGAAATTGATGATTTCGGAGGCAAAATTTGATTGATTTCGTGGATGGAAAGTGGGGAAAAGTGGAGATATGCTAGATCCACTTGAAACCAAGCAAATCTATGGATCAAAATCAAGAAAACTTCGTCAAACCAGCAAATCACAAAAAAATTTGGGGCTATTTTTGGTGGGGATTTTCAAAATTGGGGAAGAACACAACAAAATTAGGCTAGAAAACAAAGAGGGGAGGCTCCGAAATTGTGATCAACGTGGCTCATGATACCAAGATGATGGTATCAAGAGACAAGCTGGCTCTGATCCAAGATGATGTAGGGTAGAACCCTAGTGGCCCGATCTTTCACGAAAGGAGCGGATCCCACGATGAACACGAAGAACACGAGGGGGAAAACGAGGGGAAAATCACGAGGGGAACACAAGAGAACACTCAAACCAACAAGAGTGATCACACATGCACTAGATCCATGAACACAAAGGAAGATACAAGATCCAAAGTCAACAACGGACGATATAAGAGGTAACCGGTTCTTCTCCGTGAGGAGGTCTTGAATCCACAAGGGGATCTTCCCGTGAGGGGTTTTGAATCCAAGGTGGATCTTCTCCGTAGAGGGGCCGCGACCTCTCTCGTGGAGTAGATCCGATATGGATGAGCGAAGCTCTATCTCTCAAATGAGCTATCACAACGCTAACCGTAAAACGTAGGTGGAAGGGAAGTATATATAGTCTAAGGGGCGAAGGGGTACATGGGCCTCAGCCCAGAAGCACTGCACGCAGGCAGGGAGGGGTACATGAGTTCGCTGATGTCTTTTCACAAGACGTGCCACAGGGATTACCACCTATCCAAGGGATTGAGCATCAAATTGACTTAATTCCCGGTGCATCATTACCCCACCATGCACCATACCGTACCAATCCAGAGGAGACGAAGGAGATTATGCGTCAATTACAGGAGCTGCTCGACAAAGGTTACATACGCGAATCCCTTAGTCTTTGTGTTGTTCCTATAATAGTGCCAAAAAAGCATGGTACGTCGCGTATGTGTGTTGATTGTAGAGGCATTAATAATATTACTATTCGTTATCATCATCCTATTCCTAGTGATGTAGGTTAGAACCCTAATCGTCCGATCTTTCATGAAAGGAGCGGGTCCCGCAAAGAACATGAGTAACACAAAGAGGGGAACGGGGGAAATCACAAGGGGAAACACAAGAGGAACACTCAAACTACCAAGAACAAGTCACACATGTGCTAGATCCTTGGATACATAGAACGATACACGGTCCACGGACAACTAGGGACGATACAAAAGGGTAAATGGTTCTTCTCCGTGAGGAGGTCTTGATGTTCTTCCCTAAAGAGGGGTCTTGAATCCGCTTGGGGGATCTTCTCCGGTGGAGGCTCGAATCTCCGAGGAGAAGGTAACCAAGTGGATGAGCAAAGCTCTCTCACAAATATGATCTAAACATTTGCTAACCCTAGAAAGTTGTACGGGATGGATATATATAGTCTAGGGGGTAGAAGGGGTACACGGGCCTAGGCCCATTACTGTGCGCAGATAGGGAGGCCGGACGTCCGGGCGTCGGGCCGGATGTCCGGGCATTCGCGGAGGGTCGGATGTCCGGGCTGTGGAGGTCGGTTGCCCGGGCTGGTGAAGCTGGCCATGTTGCTCTCGGGTTCGGGGGGAGTCCAGATTTCTGGGTAGGGGGCCGGATGTCCGGGACCTCAGGAAGTGTCGGATGTCCGGGCTTGCGGGGCCGGCTGTCCGGGGCCTGTAAGCACTAGGTGGTTGAGCAGTTGTAGAGGAAGGCGCTCCAGGGGCCGGATGTCCGGGGCCTGGGAGATGCTCTTGGCTCCTTCCATTGGTTCTCCTCATCCGTGGACTTGGGGACTTGTCCGTCTTCATGCGCATCTTTGGGAGGACCCTCTTGGTACCTAATCATGCACAACATCTCGGACTTAGGTAGTAGCCATGTCTCATGCATAGAAAGTGGAAGTTCGGAGAGGAGTGAGTTCACCTTATCTTCGATCGCTTTGGCTCGGGCTCATGTCATTGGTCCAAGTGGTGCCGTTGGAGGTGTGGGTGTCCATGGGGATGATCTTGGGATGCTCCGCATCATCTCCCCTCCCTTGGGGAAGATCCGTCCTTGGATCGAAATCCTCATCACCATGGTAGGGCGAGAGATCTTTGATGTTGAAGATGTCGCTCACGGAGTACTTGTCACGAGGAATGTCAATCTTGTAAGCGTTGTTGTTGTAGCGTGCAAGCACCTTGAATGGTCCATCCGTGCGTGGTCGAAGTTTGGACTTGCGTTCTTGGGGAAAGTGGTCGTTGCGAAGGTGTAGCCACACGAGGTCTCCAATGTTGAATATCATAGGGTGCTTATTGACGTTTAGCTTGGTCGCAAGGCGTTGTACTTGGCGCTCGATGGTGTTTCTTGTATCTTCATGCACCTTCTTGAGATGGGTCGCTCATGCACTTGCGTCCAAATTGATTCGCTCTTGGAGTGGTAGAGGTAGAATATCCAATGGTGACAAAGGGTTGAGCCCATAGACGACCTCGAAAGGGGACTTGCCGGTTATTGAGTGTCTTGCTTAGTTGTAGGCGAACTCGGCGATGGGTAGACACTCCTCCCACTCCTTGATGTTCTTCTTGATGAGTACTCGAAGTAGAGCGGAGAGTGTGCGGTTTGTCACCTCCGTTTGGCCGTCGGTCTGAGGATGGTACCCCGTGGAGAAGAGTAGCTTGATTCCGAGCTTGGCGCATAGGGTGTTCCAAAAGTAGCTAAGGAACTTGACGTTGCAGTCTGAGACGATGGTTTTTGGCACACCATGGATACGCAAAATTTCCCTACAAAAGAGATTAGCAACATGTGAAGCATCATCTATCTTGTGGCAAGGAATAAAATGTGCCATTTTTGAGAAACAGTCCACAACGACAAATATGGAATCTTTCCCATTTCGATTCATAGGCAAACCAAGTACAAAGTCCATGCTAATGTCTTCCCATGGTTGGTAAGGAATTGGTAAAGGCATATAGAGACCATGAGATTGAGCTTTGGACTTAGCTTTGCGACATGTAGAACACCGGTTGGTGAAACGATTGACATCCCGAAACATCTTTGGCCAAAAGTAGCTCTTCGAGAGCGTGGCGAATGTCTTGTCGCGTCGGAAGTGTCGCATTAAGCCTCCTCCATGCGATTCCTGCAAAAGCACCAAACGAAGAGACGACTCGGGGATGCAAAGTTTGTTAGCTCCCATAAGATAGCCGTCTTTGATGTAATAGCGTTCCCAAGATGTATTCGACAAACACTTGGCATAAGGAGTAGCAAAAGTTGCATCATGCTCATACAAGTCTTTGATATGCTCGAAGCCAATGACATCTAACTCAAGTTGCGTGACAAGTATGCATATGCAGGAAATAGCATCTGCTACGATGTTTTCTTTACCCTTGTTGTACTTGATGACACAGGGAAAAGACTCAATAAATTCACTCCATTTAGCATGACACTTGTTCAGCTTTGTTTGTCCCATAAGATACTTAATAGTCTCATGATCGGTATGATTGATAAACTCATGGGGACGAAGGTAATGTTCCCATTCATGCAAAACAGGGACTAAAGCATATAGCTCTTTGTCATAGGTGGGATAATTGAGTTGCACTCTGGAAAGTTTCTCACTAAAGTAAGCTATGGGGCGCTTCTCTTGCCATTAGCACTAGCATCGCAATGAATTCAAAAGTCTTGTCGAAGTTGGGTAACGCAAGCACGGGAGCATGTGTAAGCACATTCTTAAGCTCATTGAATGCGGTGTCTTGGGATGGTCCCCAAACAAAAGGCGCATTCTTCTTGCTCAAAGCATGCAAAGGCGAAGCAATGGTGCTAAAATCCTTCACAAAGCGACGATAGAAACCTGCAAGACCAAGAAAACTACGCACTTGATGCAAGTTGGTTGGTTGCGGCCAAGTCTTAATAGCATTGATCTTGGACTCATCAACATGAACACCCTTAGAAGAAATAACAAAACCCAAGAAACCGAGCTTATCAACACCGAAAAGGCATTTCTCCATATTAGCATAGAGGCGCTCTTTTCTAAGAGTTTGCAAAACGGTGCGGACATGGGTGACATGCTCTTTGATAGATTTGCTAAACACAAGAATTTCATCAAAGTAGACCACAACAAATATACCAATGGAAGGGCGAAAGACATGATTCATGAGGCGCATAAAAGTGCCCGGTGCTTCCGAAAGACCCATAGGCATGACTAACCACTCATACAAACCAAACTGGGTTTTAAAGGAGGTTTTCCATTCATCACCCTCTTGTATGCGGATTTGATAGTAACCACTCTTAAGATCAATTTGGGAAAATATAGTTGCACCGCTAAGCTCATCAAGCATATCATCTAGGCGTGGAATGGGATACCTATAGCGAACGGTGATAGCATTTATAGGTCTACAATCGGAGCACACGCGAAAACTACCATCACGTTTTGGCACAAGAATGACCGGAACGTCACAATGTCTCAAACTTTCATGCACATGTCCATGGTCTATGAGATGCTTTACTTGCCTTTGTATTTCTTTTGTTTCATCGGGGTTGACACGGTATGGATCTTTGTTCGGAAGAGGTGCTCCGGGGATGAGGTTGATTCGGTTCTCAATGCCTCGTAGAGGAGGTAGACCCGGAGATAGCTCATCGGGGAAAACATCTTGAAATTCCTGCAAAAGAGAAGACAACACTAGAGGAAGAGTGTGAGAAGTGTTACTTTGTGGTGCATTGTCCTTGCACACGAGGACGTAGTGTAGGAGACTAGATGGGTTCTCACACACTTCTCTCATCTCACGTTTGGTGGCAAATAGAACTAGGTTTTTGTTTTCGCTCATCGTGGAGGCACTCAATTTTGGCTTGTGGCGCTTACTCTCTTTTTGGTGGCTCGCTCTCTCACTATGATCTCCAAGATGGGTGGCTTGCTTGTCGGCGATCACTTGACTTGGGGACATTGGACGGAGGACGTACTCCTTGCCCTTCATCTTGGAGATGTAGTGGTTCGTTCGGCCGTTGTGTATGACTCCTCTATCGAATTGCCATGGCCGTCCAAGGAGAAGATGACAAACGGTCATTGGAACGACGTCGCACTCCAAGATGTCTTCGTAGGCGCCGATCTTGAAGGAGACTTGTACTCGGTGCTCGACTTGGATAGTGCCGGAGTCACTAAGTGATTGCACTTTGTATGGATGTGGATGCTTCGTCTTGGGCAATTGGAGCTTGGAGCAAAGTTCTTCACTTGTGAGATTATGACAACTCCCTCCATCGATGATGACCTTGATGGATCGTCCATTGATGCCGGCCTCGGTGTGGAATATGCGACATCGTTGGTCTTCTTCTTGGTGATGTTGGAGAGTCAAGACTTTGGAGACAACAAGTGTGGGACTTGAGTCTTCATCACAAAAGACTTGATCTTCTTCATTGTTCACTTGGAGGTGCATGGCAACTTGCTCGAGGGCTTCCATTTCGCCTTCGCTCATGGAGTCAGAAGTGCCATCGTCGTTGAAGACCATGGTTCGCTTGTTGGTGCCCTTGTAGGACTTGTGGCCTCGGCATCCGCAAGTGAAACACTTGAAGGAACTCGTCTTGACAGTCTCGTCGGTTGGAGTTGATGATGATGAAGCTCTTGGCTTGAAGTTTCTTGTAGGAGGATGGCTTTTAGGTGACGAAGCTTTCTTGGAAGTTGACTTGTCGATGTTGGAAGTAGAAGGTCTTGTAGTCGGTGTTGGAGTCGTTGAAGCTTGGTTATTGGAGAAGCCGTAGGACATGGATGAGAACTTGGCATACTTGAAATCATCTTGCACTTGGCGTTCCGCTTTGGTAGATTGGTGCACTAGCTCGATGAGATTTGAGTATGGTTGGAAGTCGGCGATCTTCTTGATAGGGTGATTGAGTCCGTTCAAGAAACGTGCCATTGTTTGCTCATCATCTTCCGTGACATTGGCTCTTATCATTGCAATCTCCATCTCCTTGTAGTATTCTTCAACGCTCTTTGTTCCTTGCTTGAGTTGTTGGAGTTTCTTGAAGAGGTCGCGGTTGTAGTAGGTAGGTACGAAGCATGCTCTCATGACATCCTTCATTTGCACCCAAGTAGTGATGGGTGGTTCACCTCTTGCCTCTCGGCGCTCTATGATTTGTTCCCACCAAATGAGGACATAATCTTGGAACTCAAGGGATGCCATTGCGATCTTCTTCTCTTCTTCAAAATTGTGCAAACGGAAGATCTTGTCAACCTTCAATGCCCATGAAAGGTACTCTTCGGGATCGTTGCTTCCGTTGAACTTGGGCATGGTGAACTTGAGTTTGCCATAACATTGCTCTTCATTGTGTTGGGGTTGGGGATGATGACACCCATGTTGTTGATGGTTGTGCAACTCGTGGTGCTCTTGTCGTGGAGGATCTCCATTGTCTTCATGCTCTTGATTGACTAGTTGTTCTTGGTGAGCTTGTGGAGGAACTTGTCGAGCTCGAGGAGGAACTTGACGATGCATGCGAGCTTGAAATCTTCGTTCTTGAATTTCTTTGTGAAGTGCTTCCTCTTGTTCACGGGCTTGTCGGCTTTGGTGGGCAACGGCTCGTCTCGAATCGCGTAGAGTTTGTTGCGCCGCAAGTCCTTGAGCGTCACAGTGTCGTTGTTCTTGACATTGTGCCTCAGCATCTTGAGCATTTTGGCGTAGACGCGCTTGCTCTTCCTCTTCATGTTGGCGTTGTCGTTGTCGTTCTCGTGCTAGCGCAAAGGCCTCTTGAGATTGACGTTGTCGGCGCTCTTGAGAGTCGGTGTCTCATAGGGGATTGAGGCTTGCTTGATGGTCGGTGTGCGGGGCTCGACGAAGAGTGTTCAATGTCGGTGTACTTGAGCCGGAGAGGGTGAAATCGGAGTGGCGGCTTGAACGGCTCCTTCTTGAAGTGGAAGACGAGCGGTTGATTAACAATGCATGAATTTCGTCCATCCTTGCATCATTCTCTTGCTTGTGATCGTCGAGCTTGTGGTCGAAGTAGTCCCTTGTACGTTGCTCGAAAAGTCGCAAGTCGGCGGCAAGGTTGTTGATGCGTTCACTCATAGCTTGTTGCTCTTGATGCAAAGCACGTTGTGCACCAAAGAGGTGACTCTTGGTGACGAAGGAGTTCATGTCGTCGTCTTGCTCCATGAAGAGTGGGTTGGTAGAAGTACTTGGCCTATCCATCATTCCAAGACAAATGTGAGTGGTAGAAAGAGAAGAACGAGTACCAAATGTACCTTGACCGAAGTTGAAAGTGGATCGAGGATCACTCCAATGTAGGACAAGGAAATAGCACAATTGGTACAAGTTCCTGTCGGTTTCTCACACCTACACAAGTAAAAGCTTTTGGTGGAGCTTGGTTAGGATGGTGGCACAAAATTTGATGCAATTGTAAGTGAGCTTCAATAATGTTGGAAAAGATTCGCAAGATGCAATGTAACAAGTAGACCAAGCATATAAGGTACACGGAAACACACACGCAAAAAGATAAGTGGGGTTGTGCAACCAAGGGTGTGCCAAAATGTGGAATCCACAAAAATGCTCTTGTTGCACAACACTAGAGAGACGCTAGCACGATTGCACAATAGGCGGATACAAGAACTTGTGCACAACCTACTTAGCAAAAATGTAACGACTTCTATCCCAAATATGTTGTATGCAAGGTGTTTCTATGATATGATCCAAGATGATCGAGTATGACAATCTTAATGTTGTAAGATGCTATGGTTCTTTCTTAAAATCTCTTTGCTTATCTTTTCTCTTTGCTTAAAAGCTTGGTTGGCTCTTTGATGTTTGAGCTCTTTTCTCATGCAATGCTTGACGGACCAAGATAGCAAATGAGTATGCGATGACAACTTTGTGAGACAAGAGATGATACCAATATAGGCAACAATTATGTATGTATGCTATGGGAAGTATGAACACTAATGTGCACAAGTCTCGTTGCCGGCAATACTCAATGGCTAGTCTCGATTGGTAAGAAACGCAAAGGAGTAAGGCTATGATGGCTATCAATGTAATGGCAAGAATGCTATGTCCAATACCAAGATGAGGTTACCGGTCTTGCTTCCGGTATGGTGTCAAAATGGTGGCACGAATACCAAGTCGTAGTCAAGGTGGTCGTTGTTGATGATGCGTTCGTGGCGAAGAGGAGTGGCGGTGATGTCGATGTCGAACCGTACCTAGATAGCCGAAACACAAAAAGATACGGTACCGCAACTCAAATTCTCAAACCTTGAAGTAGCAATTGTGTTGGAGAGCGAAACGGTTCAAAAATGGTTGTGTTATGCGGAAGTGGTGGAAGTATGCGGAAGTATTATGGTATATGGTGAGTACCGGAACAAAATTTGGTGGAAATTGGGGCGGTGGATGGATATGTGGCTGCCAGGGGCCGGATGTCCGGGTGGAAGGCCGGATGTCCGGTTGGAGCCGGATGTCCGGGCTCTACGGGCCGGATGTCCGGGCTCTGGATCCGGGGACGAACGGGATGAACACCGCGTGGGGAGGTTAAATCCGGGCGAAATTCAGAGGAATTGGTGGATGGAAATTGGGGGGGAAAGGATGGGAAGCTAGATCCACTCAAAACAAAGCAAATCCACGGATCCAAACCAACAAAATCTCAACACACCAACAAATCACAAAAAAAAAATCTGGGGATATTTTTGCTGGGGAATTTTCGAATTAGGACGAAAAATAACAAAACAAGGCTAGAAACACATCGGGGAGGCTCCGAAATCGTGATCAACGTGGCTCTAGATACCAAGATGATGTAGGGTAGAACCCTAATCGCCCGATCTTTCACGAAAGGAGCGGATCCCACGAAGAACATGAGGAACACAAAGAGGGAAACGGGGGAAATCACAAGGGGAAACACAAGAGGAACACTCAAACTAACAAGAACAAGTCACAGATGTGCTAGATCCTCGGATACATAGAACGATACATGGTCCACGGACAACTAGGGACGATACAAAAGGGTAACCGGTTCTTATCCATGAGGAGGTCTTGATGTTCTTCCCTAAATAGGGGTCTTGAATCCGCTTGGGGGATCTTCTCCGGTGGAGGCTCGAATCTCCAAGGAGAAGGTAACCAAGTGGATGAGCAAAGCTCTCTCACAAATATGAGCTAAACATTTGCTAACCCTAGAAAGTTGTACGGGATGGAGTATATATAGTCTAGGGGGGTAGAAGGGGTACACGGGCCTCGACCCTTTACTGTGCCCAGACAGGGAGGCCAGATGTCTGGGCGTCGGGCCGGATGTCCGGGCGTTCACGGAGGGCCGGAGGTCTAGGCTGTGGAGGCTGGATGACCGTGCTGGTGAAGCTGGCCATGTTACTCTCGGGTTCGGGGGGATCCGGATTTCCGGGTAGGGGGCCGGATGTCCGGGACCTCGGGAAGTGTCGGATGTCCGGGCTTGCAGGGCCGGATGTCCGGCGCCTGTAAGCACTTGGTGGTTGAGCATCTGTAGAGGAAGGTGCTCCAGGGGCCGGATGTCCGGGGCCTGGGAGATGCTCTTGGCTCCTTCCATTGGTTCTCCTCATCCGTGGACTTGGGGACTTGTCCATCTTCATGCGCATCTTCGGGAGGACCCTCTTGGTACCTAATCATGCACAACATCTCGGACTTAGGTAGTAGCCATATCTCATCCATAGAAAGTGGAAGTTCGGAGAGGAGTGAGTTCACCTTATCTTCGATAGCTTTGGCTCGGGCTCGTGTCATTGGTCCAAGTGGTGCCGTTGGAGGTGTGGGTGCGTCCATGGGGATGATCTTGGGATGCTCCGCATCACCTAGGCTAGATGACATGCTTGATGAATTGAGTGGCTCTACAGTATTCTCCAAAGTTGATTTGCATAGTGGATACCATCAAATTCGTATGAAATTGGGAGATGAATGGAAAACAACATTTAAAACTAAGTTTGGATTATATGAGTGGTCAGTCATGCCTTTTTGGTTAACTAATGCACCTAGTACTATCATGAGGTTAATGAACGAAGTTTTACGTGCTTTCATTGGACGATTTGTGGTAGTCTATTTTGATGATATACTGATTTATAGTAAATCTTTGGAGGAACATTTGGAACATTTACGTGCTGTTTTTATTGCTCTACGTGATGCACATTTGTTTGGTAACCTTGGAAAGTGCACCTTTTGCACCGAACGAGTATCTTTTATTGGCTATGTTGTTACTCCACAGGGAATTGAAGTTGATAAAGCAAAGATTGAAGCTATTGAGAGTTGGCCGCAGCCCCAAACAGTCACACAAGTGAGGAGTTTCCTTGGCCTCGCTGGTTTCTATAGGCGTTTTGTGAGAGATTTCAGCACCATTGCTGCACCTCTCAACGAACTTACAAAGAAGGATGTGCCTTTTGTTTGGAGTACCGCACAGGAAGAAGCCTTCACGGTATTGAAAGATAAGTCGACACATGCTCCTTTACTCCAACTTCCTGATTTTAATAAGACTTTTGAGCTTGAATGTGATGCTAGTGGAATTGGATTAGGAGGTGTGTTATTACAAGATTGCAAATCTGTTGCATACTTTTCTGAAAAATTGAGTGGGCCTAGTCTGAATTAGTCTACTTATGATAAAGAATTATATGCTCTTGTTTGAACTTTAGAGACATGGCAACATTATTTATGGCCCAAAGAATTTGTTATACATTCTGATCATGAATCTTTGAAACATATTAAAAGTCAAGCTAAACTGAATCATAGACATGCTAAATGGGTTGAATTCATTGAGACTTTCCCTTATGTTATTAAGAACAAGAAGGGTAAAGAAAATGTTAATGCTGATGCATTGTCTCATCGCTATACTATGCTTTCACAACTTGACTTCAAAATATTTGGTTTGGAGACCATCAAAGATCAATATGTGCTTGATGCTGATTTTAAAGATGTAATGCAGAATTGTAAAGAACGAAGAACGTGGAACAAGTTCGTTGTTAATGATGGATTTGTGTTCCGTGCTAACAAGCTATGCATTCCAGCTAGCTCCGTTTGTTTTTTGTTGTTGCAGGTGGCACATGGAGGATGACTAATGGGACACTTTGGCATGAAGAAGACGGAGGATGTACTTGCTACACATTTCTTTTGGCCAAAGATGAGACGGGATGTTGAGCATTTTGTTGCTCGCTGCACTACATGTCAAAAAGCTAAGTCATGACGCAATCCTCATGGTTTATATATGCCCTTGCCTATACCTAGTGTTCCTTGGGAGGATATATCTATGGACTTTGTTTTAGGTTTACCTCGAACAAAGAAGGGGAGGGATAGCATATTTGTTGGCGTGGATAGGTTCTCGAAAATGGCACACTTTATACCATGTCATAAAAGCGATGATGCTGTTAATGTTGCTGATTTGTTCTTTCGTGAAATTATTCGCTTGCATGGTGTGCCAAACACTATTGTTTCAGATCGTGATACTAAATTTATTAGCCACTTTTGGAGATGTTTATGGGCTAAGTTGGGGACTAAGCTGCTTTTTAGTACTACTTGTCACCCCCAAACTGATGGACAAACTAAAGTAGTCAATAGAACATTGTCTACTATGCTTAGGGCTATTTTGAAGAATAACAAGAAAATGTGGGAAGAATGCTTGCCTCATATTGAATTTGCTTATAATCGTTCATTGCATTCTACTACTAAGATGTGCCCTTTTGAAATTGTGTATGGTTTCCTACCTCTTGCACCTATTGATTTGTTGCCTCTTCCATCTTCGAAGAAGGTTAATTTTGATGCAAAAGAACATGCTGAATTGATTATAAAAATGCATGAGTTAACTAAGGAAAACATTTAGCGTATGAATGCTAAATATAAACTTGCTGAATGTAAGGGTAGAAAACATGTTGTGTTTGCACCTGGAGATCTTGTTTTGTTACATTTGCGTAAGGATAGATTTCCTAATTTGCGCAAATCAAAGCTAATGCCACGTGATGATGGTCCTTTTAAGGTGTTAGAGAAAATAAATGATAATGCATATAAACTTGAGCTGCCTGCAGATTTTGGGGTAAGTCCCACTTCTAACATTGCAGATTTGAAGCCTTATTTGGGTGAGGAAGATGAGCTTTCGTCGAGGATGACTTCATTTCACGAAGGGGAGGATGATGAGGACATCAATACCATTGTTACACCCACAGCCCCTGCTGCTATACATACTGGACCAATTACTAGAGCTCGCGCACGCCAATTAAATTATCAGGTACTTTCGTTTCTTGGTAATGATTCTAATGTTCATGAAAATATGATGCTGCCTAAATTGGAAACATTTGTTTTGCTTAAAAATGAAGGGCCTGGCACGGATAAGAGGGATGAACACTGGAGCAAGACCAAGCATGGAGATGATGGCATGCGCAAGGGGATCAAGAACGGAGTTACAAGTGATGATTTCAGGACTTTGAAGCCACCATAAGGAGTGCATGAAGCCTTGGACGAAATATACAAGATGCCACTTCATAAATTTCGTCGAGAGTCTATTCTAGGTGCTACGTCACCTTATTATTGGGCCAGGCCCATGTATTTTTGAAATATTTAAGTATAGGCTATTTTTAGAGTTCGTATGTGTGGGGAAACAAGAGTTAGGGTTGATTTCGGACCCCTCCTCCAAGGGCCACGAAATTCGCCCCTCTTCCTCCATATATACAGCCCTTAGGGCGTCGTTTAGACTTTGGGTTTTGTTTAGATTAAAAGTTCGCCATAGCTGCAACTTCGCGTACTTCATTTGTGTCCAACGACCAGACCAAGTCGTCACAGAACCCCACCTTTGATCAATAAAGCTTTCCTCTTATATTCACAGTATCCAGATTGCAATCTTAGTTTCTTGCTTGTTCTTCGTTTGCCTGCAAGAAATAGACCTTCGTGGTCAGGTTGTGATTCAAGGTAGAACCCTAATCGCCCGATCTTTCACGAAAGGAGCGGAATCCCGCGATGAACACAAAGAACACAAAGGGGAAAACGAGGGAAACACAAGGGAAAATGGAGAGGAACACTCAAACCAACAAGATAGTTACACACGTGCCAGATCCCCGAATACATAAAGTAAGATACACGATCCACGATCAACTAGGGACGATACACGGTAACCGGTCTTCTCCATGAGGAGGTCTTGATGTTCTTCCCTAAAGATGGGGCTTGAATCCTCTTGGGGAATCTTCTCCAAGGAGGTGCGATCTCCGAGGAGAAGGTAACCAAGTGGATGAGCAAAGCTCTCACACAAACATGAGCTATCTCTTTGCTAACCCTAAAACATAGGTAGGAGAAGAGTATTTATAGTCTAGGTGATTAAAGGGTACACTGGCCTCGGCCCAAGTCGCTGCGCGCAGGCAGGGCCGAAGGTTCCGGGCACCGGAGGTTCCAGGGAGGGTCTGGCCTAACCCGAGAGTTGGTGCGGGTGGAGCTAGTTTGGCATCCCGGGGCCGGAAGGTCTGGGCTGGCCGGAGGTTCCGGGTGTCGGAAGGTCCGGGATGGGTTCCGGGCTAACTAGAGAGTTGGCACGCCTAGGCTGGTCGAAAATGTTAGAGGCCGAAAGCTCTGGGTCGGCTGGAGGGTCCGGGGGCCGGAAGTTCCGGGCTCTGGCTGGAGGTTCCGGGCGGTCCAGAGTGTTGACGCCTGTCTCTTGTTCTACAGCCCTCGGCTCCGTGCCTTGAGCATTGTACCTGATCACACATAGCATCTCGGACTTAGGCAGTAGCCATGTCTCACTTGAAGAGGAGGGATACTCAAGTAGGAGTGATGTCACCTCGGATTGAATAGCACGCACCCTAGCTCTTGTCATGGGCCCACTTGGAGCTTGGATAGTTGAAGTGGTGTCCATGGGGATGATCGTGGAATGCTCCGCATCATCTCCCCTCCCTTGGGGAAGATCCGTCCTCGGATCGAATTCTTCATCACCATGGAAGGGAGAGAGATCTTTGATGTTGAAGATGTCGTGCATGTTGTACTTGTTGCGCGGGAGGTCGATCTTGTAAGCGTTGTCGTTCTAGCGTGCGAGCACCTTGAAGGGTCCATCCGCTTGTGGTCAAAGCTTGTACTGGCGTTCTTGTGGAAAGCGGTCCTTGCGAAGGTGTAGCCACATGAGATCACCAATGTTGAAGACCATAGGTTGCTTGTTGACGTTGAGCTTGGTCGCAAGGCGTTGTACTTGGCGCTCGATGGTGTTTCTTGAATCTTCATGCACCTTCTTGAGATGTGTCTCTTGTTCACTTGCGTCCAAATTAATGCGCTCTTGGAGTGGTAGGGGAAGAATGTCCAATGGTGACAATGGGTTGAAACCGTAGACGACCTCGAAAGGGGACTTGCCGGTTGTTGAGTGTCTTGCCCGATTGTAGGCAAACTCGGCGATAGGTAGACACTCCTCCCACTCCTTGATGTTCTTCTTGATTAGTACTCGAAGTAGAGCGGAGAGTGTGTGGTTGGTCACCTCCTTTTGGCCGTCGGTTTGAGGATGGTAAGCCGTGGAGAAGAGTAGCTTGATTCCGAGCTTGGCGCATAGGGTCTTCCAAAAGTAGCTAAGGAACTTGACGTTGCGGTCCGAGACGATAGTCTTTGGCACACCATGTAGACGCAATATTTCCCTATAAAAGAGATTAGCAACATGTGAAGCATCGTCTATCTTGTTGTAAGGAATGAAATGTGCCATTTTATAGAAACGGTCCACGACGACAAATATGGAATCTTTCCCATTTCGAGTCCTAGGCAAACCAAGTACAAAGTCCATGCTAATGTCTTCCCATGGTTGGTATGGAATTTGTAGAGGCATATAGAGGCCATGAGGTTGAGCTTTGGACTTAGCTTTGTGACATGTAGAGCATCGGTTGGTGAAACGATTGACGTCCCAAAACATCTTGGGCCAAAAGTAGTCCTTCGAGAGCGTGGTGAACGTCTTGTCGCGTCCGAAATGTCCCATTAAGCCTCCTCCATGAGATTCCTGCAAAAGCAATAAACGAAGATATGCTTTGTTAGCTCGCATAAGATATCCATTTTTGATGTAATAGCGTTCCCAAGAGGTGTGCGACAAACACTTGCCATAAGGAGTAGCAAAAGTTGCATCATGCTCATACAAGTCTTTGATATGCTCGAAGCCAGTGACATCTAACTCAAGTTGTGTAACAAGCATGCATATGCGGGAAAGAGCATCCGCTACGATGTTTTCTTTACCCTTAATGTACTTGATGACATAAGGAAAAGACTCAATTAATTCACTCCACTTAGCATGATGCTTGTTCAACTTGGTTTGGCCCTTAAGATACTTGAGAGTCTCATGATCGGTATGAATGATAAACTCACGGGGACGAAGGTAATGTTCCCATTCATGCAAAACGCGGACTAAAGCATATAGCTCTTTGTCATAGATGGGTTAATTGAGTTGCGCTTCAGAAAGTTTCTCACTAAAGTAAGCTATGGGGCGCTTCTCTTGCGTTAACACACCTCCTATGCCATTACCACTAGCATCGCAATGAATCTCAAAAGTGTTGTCGAAGTTGGGTAAAGCAAGCACGGGAGCATGAGTAAGCAAATTCTTAAGCTCATTGAATGCGGTATCTTGGGATGGTCCCCAAACAAAAGGCACATTCTTCTTCCTCAAAGCATGTAAAGGCGAAGCAATGGTGCTAAAATCCTTCACAAAGCGACGATAGAAACCCGCAAGGCCAAGAAAACTACGCACTTGATGAAGGTTGGTTGGTTGCGGCCAAGTCTTAATAGCATTGATCTTGGACTCATCAACATGAACACCCTTGGAAGAAACAACAAAACCCAAGAAAACGAGCTTATCAACACCAAAAAGGCATTTCTCCATATTAGCATAGAGGCGCTCTTTTCTAAGAGTTTGCAAAATGTTGTGGACATCGGTGACATGCTCTTTGATAGATTTGCTAAACACAAGAATGTCATCAAAGTAAACCACAACCAATATACCAATGTAAGGGCGAAAGACATGATTCATAAGGCGCATAAAAGTGCCCGCTGCTTCCGAGAGACCCATAGGCATGTAACCACTCATACAAACCAAACTTGGTTTTGAAGGTGGTTTTCCATTCATCACCTTCTTGTATGCGGATTTGATAGTAACCACTCTTAAGATCAATTTTTGAAAAGATACTGGCGCCACTAAGTTCATCTAGAATATCATCTAGGCGTGGAATGGGATACCTATAGCGAATGGTGATAACATTGATAGGTCTACAATCGAGCACATGCGAAAGCTACCATCATGTTTTGGCACAAGAATGACTGGTACGGCACAAGGCTCAAACTTTCATGCACATGTCCATGGTCTATGAGATGCTTTACTTGCTTTCGTATTTCTTTGGTTTATTCGGGGTTGACGCGGTAGGGAGCTTTGTTCGGAAGCGGTGCTCCAGGGATGAGGTCGATGCGGTGCTCAATGCCTCAGAGTGGAGGTAGTCCCGGAGGTAGCTCGTCGGGGAAAACGTCGTGAAATTCCTGCAAAACAGAAGACAACACTAGAGGAAGAGTGTGAGAAGTGTTAGTTTGTGGTGCATTGTCCTTGCACACAAGGACGTAGTGTAGGACACTTGATGGGTTCTTACACACTCCTCTTATCTCAGTTTTGGTGGCAAATAGGACTAAGTTCTTCTTTTCGCTCATCATGGAGGTGTTCGATTTGGGCTTGTGGCGCTCACTCTCTTTTTGGTGCCTCGCTCTCTCACTATTCTCTCCGTGATGGGTGGCTTGCTTGTCGGTGATCACTTGACTTGGGGACATGGGACGAAGTACATACTCCTTGCCGTTGTGGATGACTCCTCTATCGAATTGCCATGGCCGTCCAAGGAGAAGATGAAAAACGGACATTGGAACGACGTCACACTCCAAGGTGTCTTCGTAGGCGATGATTTTGAAGGAGACATGTACTCGGTGCTCGAATTGGATGGTGCCGGAGTCGCTAAGCCATTACGCTTTGTATGGATGGGGATGCTTCTTCTTGGGAAATTGAAGCTTGGAGAAAAGCTCTTTGCTTGCGAGATTATGACAACTTCCTCCATCGATGATGACCTTGATGGATCGTCCATTGATGCCGACCTTGGTGTGGAATATGTGGCATCTTTGGTCTTCTTCTTGGTGATGTCGGAGGGTCAAGACTTTGGAGACAACAAGTGCGGGACTTGATTCTTCATCGCAAAAGACTTGTTCTTCTTCATTATTCACTTGGTGGTGCATGGCGACTTGCTCAAGGGCTTCCATTTCGCCTTCACTGATGGAGTCATAAGTGCCATCGTCGTTGAAGACCATGGTTCGCTTGTTGGTGCACTCATAGGACTTGTGGCCTCGGCCTCCGCAAGTGAAACACTTGAAGGAACTCGTCTTGACGGACTCATCGGTTGTGGTTCATGATGATTAAGTTCTCGGCTTGAAGTTGCTTGTATTAGGATGGCTTGTAGTTGACATAGCTTTCTTGGAAGTCGACTTCTCAATGTTAGTAGAAGAAGGCTTTGTAGTCGGTGTTGGAGTCGTTGAAGCTTGGTTGTTGGAGAAGCCGTAGGACTTGGATGAGAACTTGGCATTCCGCTTTGGTAGCTTGGTGCACTATCTCGATGAGATTTGAGTATGGTTGGAAGTCGGCGATCTTCTTGATGGGATGATTGAGTCCATTCAAGAAGCGTGCCATTGTTTGCTCATCATCTTACGTGACATTGGCTCTTATCATTGCAATCTCCATCTCCCTCTAGTATTCTTCAATGCTCTTGGTTCCTTGCTTGAATTGTTGGAGGTTCTTGAAGAGGCCGCGGTTGTAGTAGGTAGGTACGAAGCGTGCTCTCATGACATCCTTCATTTGTGCCCAAGTAGTGATGGGTGGTTCACCTCTTGCCTCTCGGCGCTCTATGATTTGTTCCCACCAAATGATCACATAGTCTTGGAACTCAAGGGATGCCATTGCGATCTTCTTCTCTTCTTCATAATTGTGCAAACAGAAGATCTTGTCAACTTTCAATGCCCATGAAAGGTAATCTTCGGGATCGTTGCTTCCGTTGAACTTGGGCATGGTGAACTTGAGCTTGCCGTAGCGTTGCTCTTCATTGTGTTGGGGTCGGGGATGATGATGCCCATGTTGTTGATGATTGTTCAACTCGTGGTGCTCTTGGCGCGGAGGGTTGTCAACCACGTGTTGCTCTTGTCGTGTGGGATCTCCATTGTCTTCATGATCTTGAGGAACTGGTTGTTCTTGGCGTGCTTGTGGAGGAGCTTCTCGAGCTCGAGGAGGAACTTGACGGTGCACGTGAGCTTGATAAATCCTCTCGTAGACTTCTTCGCGAAGTGCTTCGGCATGTTCACAAGCTTGTCGGCCTCGGTCGGCTACAGCTCAACTTGAATCGTATAAAGCTCGTTGTGCCTCAAGTGCTTGAGTGTCACAGAGTTGTTGTTCTTGACGTTGTGCCTCAGCATCTTGTGCATTTTGGTGTAGACGTGCGCGCTCTTCTTATTCATGTTGTCGTTCTCGTTGCCGTTCTCATGCTAGCGTAAAGGCTTCTTGGGTTTGACGTCGTCGGTGCTCTTGCGAGTCGGTGTCTCATAGAGGACAGAGGCTTGCTTGATGCTCGTTGCGCACGGCACGGCGAAGAGTGTTCGATGTCGGTGTACTTGAGCCGGAGAGGGTGAAGTCGGAGTGGCGACTTGAACGGCTCCTTCTTGAAGTGGAAGAAGAGCAGTTGAGCAACAAAGCGCGAATGTCGTCCATCCTTGCATCATTCTCTTGCTTGTGATCATCGAGCTTGTGGTCGAAGTAGTCCTGTCGTGGGTTTGTCACGGCAGATGTCCTTGTGGAAGGACTTAGTCGTGGAGCCATCGCTACGGGTTAGCTCAAAGGGGTTAAATCGGACAAGGGGACACTGGGATTTTATACTAGTTCGGCCCCTTCAAGGAAGGTAAAAGCCTACATCTAGTTGCAATTGGTATTGCTAGGGTTTCGAAGGCCAGGGAGCGAATCCGATTTGTCTGGCTCTCGAGTTGTTGTCAGTCCCTAAACCACGGCCGGGTCGTCCCTTTATATACATAGGTTGACGCCCGCCGGGCTACAGAGTCCCGAAGCCGGATCATAAACGTATCCGGTTCGGTCTCTATCCTTCCTATCTTATAATACAAGTTACATGACTAGGTCGGTTTACATTTACAAGCTTTAACCAGCCTTTTGGGCCTTGGGCCTTCATGAAGCGCCATCATCCTTGCATCTTCACGGGCTTCTAATCTTCAAGGAGTTAACCTGACTACACAAGGACGGTTTACATCCAGTAGTAATATCCCCAACATTAGGCCTCAGATTGGTTTGAACCTGTTCATGTCAATCTTCTACAATTAGAAAATTCTTCCCTCATATCTTCACCTTGATCTTGTAAACTGCCGTGACGTCATACTTCCAGTTTATGATAAACCGCCCTGACGTCATCTATCTGTTGATGTCGACGATTACCTTCATTTAATGTGTATTCAGTCACCGAGGCGACACTTTTATTAATTTATCCATTTTTGGGATCCTCGATTCTCGCAATTGCAGTTTTATCGATTTGCCTTATAAATAGGGGCAGAGGACCCCTTTCTTTTCTTTCCGCTACCCATTCATCTCTTCTTCTTCCTCTCGACGACCCCACACTCGAGCGCCGCCGTCATCTTCGGACCTCGCCTCTTCTTCGCTGTCGATCGCTGCATCAACCTATTCGCACCAGAGTTCCACAGCGCCCTTCTGCTGCTTCCACGGTCACAATAAGTCCTTTCCCCCTTCTTTCCTAGATCCATTAGGGTTTGCTTGCTCTTCACTATTCTTGAGGTTCATCAGAGCTTTTGATGCTGTTCTTCTTTGGCCTTTAGGTGAACACTTCGTACCTGACGTACTCCTTGCCGTAGCTAATCTTCTGCTATCACCACAAACCCTTATGCGCAAAGAACTGATCTAGTCCTTCATAAGTTGCTTCGGTTCTTCACCCTTTCTAGATCCAATTATTTTTACTTTTCTGTCTTATCTTAGATCCGAAAATTCCACATACCTCTGTGAAATCTGTTTCTCCTCACACCATCATATGCGATTTAATTTTGTATAAGCAATCTATACCATTAGCCCTCTGATAAACCGGAAGAGCCTTTTACCTCCATAATTATGTTCTGGTTTGACAGTGTCTGAGTACCCCTTTCGTGGTACTACCTTTTATGCATTGTTGCATTGATCTCCGGTTTATGCCATGTCACCTATCAGTGCATATTTTACCCCCTTGCATCTTGTATGTTATCCTGTGTGATTTATAAACCGGCCTTTTGTTTCCAGCTCGTTTGTTCCACGATGGCCAAGAAATTCACCGCTTGCAACTGGGCTCATTCCCCGGTCACAGAGGAACAATTGAATGATATGGTCAACATTGGCACTTTGGCTAAGAAAACTGAAATCAAATGGCGAGTTCCAGGAATAGAAAATCATCCAACCCCAAGGCAGGGTGAGGTGGTTGTCTTTGTTGACCACATAGGCCGTGGCTTCAAACTGCCAGGGTCAAAGTTTTACCGAGATGTGCTTGCTAGGTTCCAACTTCATCATCAAGATATTGGTCCCAACTCGTTCTCCAATTTATGCAACTTCCAGGTCTTCAGTGAAGTATATTTACAAGAAGAACCAACCACCGAGTTGTTCCGGGACTTCTTTCATTTAAACCGGCGCACAGAATTTGTAAATGGCCCTAACACTGAACTTGGGGCTGTCTCAATTCAAAAGCGGAAAGAGGTTGAATTTCCTCATGCCAAATTGCACAACCATCCAAAGGAATGGAACCAAACTTGGTTTTATTGCAGAGATACATCCCCTGAAGATGAAAATCCCCTCCCCGGCTTTCGTGATCACAGACTATCCAACACCCATCCCATGCCACAATGCTTGAGTTCTTCAGAAAGGGCGAAATATGCCCCTCAACTCGCCAAACTCTGGGCCTTTATGGTGAACAGTTTAACAGGTGTGGACTTTGTGCCCTGTTGGATATCCTGGAGTATCTTGCCACTAAGCCGGCGTTCCGGTTTAATGTCTGAATATACCGGTGAGGTTGACGACCCTCAATGCCATTGCAACCTTCAATTATCTGAGGAAGAAGTCACTGAAGGTGTAAAGAAAATTCTGAATGAATCGGAACTGGCCTGTAGTCAAACCAGTCTGAGTCCCTTCTATGACAAGAACAAACCGCCTGCTGTAAGCATTATACTTCCTTTTCATCTCTAATGTTTTTAGCTTATGCAACCTGTAATCCTTATTCTATGTATGTAGGGTGATGACCCCTTCTGGAAGCGGAAAACCGTAGAGAAAGTGGCAAAGCCGACTGGGGATAAAGTGGTCAAGCCATCCCGCCCCAAAACCAAAGCCGTAAAACGGACGTGAAAACGGAAAATGGCTGACCGGATCAACATGGAGCTTGATGATGACACTGATGATCCAAAAGTTGAGGTAGAACTTGACTCACTTGGCTCTCTTTTCATGCATCTCATTAACAATGATCTTCCTCAGGAGGACGCAGAAGCTAGTCAAGCTGATGATGTAGAGGTAATTACCCTTTCCTCCGGTTCAGACTCTATGCCAACACAAAAAACTCGCCAAGCAGTCCGGAAAGTAAGCTTTTCTCATCCTCTTGCTCACTTGGATCCAACATTTATTTTGAAAACTCAATAGCATGAAGCTCACCGGACAACCCGGCACAGTGGCCAGCAAGTCACTTCAGCCGGTTTACCTGATACCCCGGTTCGGAAGCGCCGGTCTGAGGTCTCTCCTACTTCTGACCATTCTTACCCCAAGGCAGGTTATTTCAGACAGCCTCTTAATCCGTCCGATTCAAATTATCAAGTGACACCTCCTTCATCTTCTGGTGAATCGACAGCAACTCAACTCCCCCCTTTGAAAACAGTGGCTGAGTAAGTTGTAAAAACCTTACCTTCCAATGCGTCATAAATCCTTTGAATATGATGTTAATCCTCTTTTATTCTGTTTGCAGGGCCAAAGCTAGACCTAGTAAGAAAGCTCGGGTCACCAATCCGCCCGAAGACCCGGTCACCGAAGAAGAAGAACCAAGAGGTGAACCGGAACAAACTTGTGAACCGGAAGGCCCTCATCCTGAAGCTACTTCTGATGACCCGCCCCTTGAAGGGCAAAATACTGATGAGCCAACAGACGCTGAGCCTGCCGCGCCCGATGCTGAACCGACAGAACCAAATCGGGCTGGTCCGGTGAAAGATGCTGAAATTCCAATATCACCAACCAAAATCCCTGAAGGCCAAGGTGATGACGTTATTATTACTGGAATAGGTCATAGCTCTCCTGGCCATCCTGTAGTTTTGGCTCAACATAGTGCCAAAGAAGAGCAGGCTGCTAGAGAAAAAGGCAAATGGAGCAGTGATTTGGCAAGTTATGCTCATCTGAACGCAGAGGAGCTTCACTCTGGCTTCTTGAATCGCTTGCACGCAAACCGGGATTATGAAGCCGGTTTGGTAAATTTGATGAAGGAGCGATATGAGGTATCTTCTTCCTCCTTTGTATCTTGATTCATAGTCTGAAAATGCTAGCCCCAATAGCCCCCAAGGGCCGGGTTATAATGTGAATCATAACCCGGGTCTTCGTAGCACTTTAAGCCATTGATAAGAACCAGATTTACCCTTTAGCAAATATATAGCTTTCTGCCGCGTATCCCCCAAAGGTCGGTTTAACTCTAGCAAGTTAATCCGGGTTTTAATCCATGCATCCGTTTTTGAATCAACATACATTAGCCCCCAAGTGTCAAGGATAATGTTTACATTGTTCTGGAGACTTGTATAAACTGTAGCAATTTCAAGCAAATAGGCATTAGCCCCCAAGTACGAAGTGCATAGCCTGTTATGCGATTTGCACTTAAAATATGTACGTATCCTGTCATTTGATATATCTTCAATGTTTGCAGTCTGATCTAAGGAATAAAGAGGCCCGAAACATTGATTTGCAAAACAATGTGAAGTCCCAACAAGAAGAAGCCACCAAAACCAAAGAGGAGCTGACAAAAGCCCTAGCCGCCATGGAAAAACTCAAAGAATCTTTCAACAAAGATCATGGTGAATGGGAGATCGAGAAATCCGGTTTAATAAAGAGTGCCGGAGACACCAAGGCTGGCTTGAAACCGGTTGCGGAGGAACTGGCTGGTTTGAAACGGCAAATTAACGCCATGACTTCTGCAATCTTTGGTAAGTGTGTCCTTTATTTATTTGGTATAACTTGTGGAACCTTATCTTTGACCAGAATGCTGATGTTAAACCGTGGCAGGCACCCGGATTGCTCATCTTGGAACAGATATGCGCATGAAGCTCAAAGCGGCATATACATTGGTTGAACAGCTATACTCTGGGTCTCAGCAGGCTATTTGCACGGCAGCTTACAACAAACCGGCCCCAACTTTGATTAAAGAAACACTTGAGAAGTTGGCCATGTTACCAGCCCGTATTGCCGAATTGAAGAGGGTAGCTGCCAGGTCCGGAGCTTTAACCGCACTTATTCAAGCCAAAGCCTGGATTCCAGACCTTGAAGCGGATGATATCATTAAAGGATATCCAGGTGTGAAGGAAGATGGTTCAAACTTTGATAATGATGACCTCCGGCGGCTGACCAAACAGATGCAGCCAGTAGCCAACAAAGTGGACGATGATACAGACTTATCCCATTTTTCAACCGATTTATGATGCTGAAGGGAAAAGACAACCGGCCGACATCCATGAAGTTGAAGAACTTGTGCCTCCGATTCGTAAGCACACTTATGCCCCTGATATCAACCCCTCTAATCTTTCCCATGAGGAAGCAGTATTTCAAGCTTCAACTGGAATCGATTGGTCGACGGTTGATTTCCAGCGTCTGGGGAGGGATGAAGAAGTGCCCACACCAACTGACCCTCAACCATCAAACCGTCCAGACGAAGCGTCTTAAACCGGTCGACGGTTTACTGGCTACTGTGTGCCGACTTTGTGAAAAACAATTATGCCATTGGAGCCGCTTTGAAAACTTCTTATAATAAGATAGCCAAAACTCCGTTATTTGCCATGCCATCGAGCATGTTTTGTAATTGCCACCTTTTGAGATATATTTATACATAACCCATGATGAATTGTGTTCCTGGGTACAAAAACTCAAAAGTAGCTAGCGGTTTACCGCTAGACGGGTCATAATGTCCAGGAAGTGTATAAGACATAGATGAAATAATCGAAGTGTTTGTACAAAAAGCAATATACATAACATACCTCATTGGCTGACCAACAGTGTATACAGCAAAGGTGTTAATACCAATCCGGAACGTTGATAACCCCATCCTTGTAATGCCGGTCTATATATTAAACCGGACCGGGATAACTACCGGGTTTTCTTTATAACACTGGTGATCTAGTCAAACAAGACCGGGTCAACAAACACCGGTTTGTAATTGATCATGTGCCGACAACTTGTAGTTGAAAAGCAAGACGGGTCAAGGACGCCGGTTTATCAAAAAATACTAATGAACTTCAACAAATAAAACTCAAAGAGGAAAATATGCAAGGCTTTTTACGAGTTGCCAGGCTCCAAATCAAGGCTTTTCATGGGCTGCCAGGCCTCTGAGTTAAACCATTTAACAAAGCCTTTTAAGATGGGCCTCCAATTAACCAATCATCATTTTAACTTTGACAAGTTCAGGGTCTATAAAATATTGACATGTCAAACGTTCGATGGGTCATACCAGGATTATCTAGATAGGAGTGGCTTACTTGATGAAGGCAGGTTAACCCGGGTTTTTAGGTGAATACACCAGGCTTCCAAGCCATGGCTTGATAGCCAATTACAAGGGTCCTTTCAAACTCTTTGTTGCTTTGCAAAAAGAGCCCCCAAGTAACTTTGTGAGGTGTGCTCAGTGTGTGCCCATGTTTGAGTTTGTGCTTTGTGCGACACTCTCTTTGGCTCCACATATTTTTCCTTTGTGGCCTAAATGCCTATCAAGAGGTTTAGCTATGGTGTGATAACAACCAAGCCCCCTAGTGATATCCCTTCGTGGCTTCAAAACCGATCAAGAGGTGTAGCTGTAGTTCAAATATGACCAAGCCCCCTAATGATATTCTTTATATCCGTGCAACTGCTAAGACCGGATTAATAAAACTCCACTTTGTCAGTTAACTCGTATAACACACACAGGATGTAAAAATAACAAATACCCCGCTTATAACGGAGGCTCCAATTTATTATATGATATATACACTGTCATAAATATGTATAGATGAAGAGCCTATGGCTTCAAGTATAGTAAGGCCGAAGGAGAGCAATGTTCCATGGCCGCTTGGTCTCCTCCTCCGATTGACTTGAGTCTTTATGCTCTCGAACATCAATGAGGTAGTAAGATCCGTTGTGCAGATTTTTGCTGACCACAAAGGGTCCTTCCCAAGGTGGGGATAACTTGTGCATATCAGTCTGATCCTGGATGAGCCGGAGCACCAAATTGCCTTCTTGAAAAGTTCTGGTTCTAACCCGGCGGCTGTGATAACGTCGGAGATCTTGTTAATAAATTGCCGATCGTGCTGCTGCAAGATCACGCTCTTCATCCAATAGGTCCAGAGAATCCTGACGTGGCTTCTCATTATCAGCTTCAACACAAGCCGTCACACAAGGCGAGTCGTGACGGATGTCACTAGGAAGAACGGCCTCCGCTCCATAAACCATGAAGAAAGGTGTGTAACCCGTAGACCTATTGGGTGTGGTGTTGATGCTCCATAACACAGAAGGTAGCTCCTCAACCCAACAACCCGGTGTCCGCTTCAAGGGAACCATCAGCCTGGGTTTGATACCTCGTAAAATTTCTTGATTTGCCCTTTCTGCTTGACCATTAAACTGGGGGTGAGCCACCGACGCTAGATTGAGCTGGATGTGCTCACGTTGACAAAATTCTTCCATCTCCCCCTTTGACAGGTTAGTACCATTATCTGTTATAATGCTGTGTGGAAAACCAAACCGGAATATCACCTTTTTGATGAATTGAACCATCATGGCTGCATCACACTTGCTGACTGGCTCTGCCTCCACCTATTTGGTGAATTTATCAACTGCTACTAACAGGTGGGTCTTTTTGTCCTTAGATTGCTTGAAGGGTCCAACCATATCAAGCCCCCAACTTGCAAACGGCCATGTAATTGGAATCATCCGCAACTCTTGAGCCGGAATGTGCGCACGGCGGGCGAATTTTTGACACCAGTCACACCTCTTGACTAAATCTTCCGCATCAGCATGCGCCGTCAACCAGTAAAAACCATGGCGAAAAGCTTTAGCAACCAAAGACTTTGAACCGGCATGGAGACCGCAGTCCCCTTCATGGATTTCTCGCAAAATCTCACAACCTTCTTGAGGAGAAACATAACGCTGAATTGCTCCTGAAACGTTGTAGCGATGTAACTCCCCGTTGAGTATGGTCATGGACTTGGAACGCCGGATTATCTGTCGGGCCAATGTTTCATCGTCTGGTAACTCGCCCCGGTTCATGTAAGCCAGATATGGGATTGTCCAATCCGGTATGGCATGCAGAGCTGCCACCAACTGAGCCTCCGGATCAGGAATAGCCAAATCTTCTTCGGTTGGCATCTTGACTGACGGATTATGCAACACATCAAGAAAGACATTGGGCGGGACCGGTTTACGCTGGGAACCAAGACGACTTAAAGTGTCTGCCGCTTCATTCTTCCGCCGGTCTATATGGTCCACCTGATAACCCTTAAAGTGACCAGCCACTTTGTCCACCTCTCGCCGATATGCAGCCATGAGTGGGTCCTTAGAATCCCAAGTGCCAGACACCTGCTGAGCCACTAGATCTGAATCTCCAAAGCACTTAACCCAGCTCAAATTCATCTCCTTAGCCATCCGAAGACCGTAGAGCAAAGCCTCAAATTCAGCTGCATTGTTAGTACAAGGGAACAATAAACGAAGGACATAACAAAACTTGTCACCTCGTGGGGAAGTTAATATGACTCAAGCCCCCGAGCCCTCCAATTGTCTGGATCCATCAAAATGAATAGTCCAATATGTATTGTCTAGTTTCTCTTCAGGTGCCTGTAACTCCATCCAATCATTGATGAAGTCCATGAGTGCCTGGGATTTGATTGCTGTGCGGGGTATATATTTGAGCCCATGAGGTCCAAGCTCAATAGCCCACTTAGCAATCCGGCCAGTTGCTTCTCTGTTTTGAATGATATCGCTCAGAGGAGCTGAACTGACCACTGTGATGGGATGGCCCTGAAAATAATGTTTAAGCTTCCGGCTTGCCATAAACACTCCGTACACCAGCTTCTGCCAATGTGGATACCTCTGCTTTGACTCAATGAGCACCTCGCTGATATAATAAACCGGTCATTGAACCAGATATTCCTTGCCAAGCTCCTTGCGCTCTACCACAATAGCTATGCTAACAGCCCGAGCATTAGCAACCACATATAGTAATAACGGCTCCTTATCGATCGGCGCTGCAAGCACGGGCCGTTCAGCTAGCTCCCTCTTCAGATCCTCGAATGCTTTATCAGCTACCTCGCTCCACACAAAGTTATCTGTTTTCTTGAGCATCTGATATAAAGGGATGGGATTTTCTCCAAGGCGACTGATAAACCGGCTCAAGGCTGTAATCTGTCCGGCCATACGTTGAACATCGTTGATACACGCCGGTTTAGCCAAGGATGTAATTGCCGCAATCTTTTCCGGATTAGCCTCAATGCCTCTGTTTGACACCAGAAAACCCAAGAGCTTGCCTGCCGGGACACTAAAGACATAGTTCTCCGGATTGAGCATCATCTTGTAAACCCGGAGATTGTCAAAGGTTTCTCTCAAATCATCTATCAATGTCTCCTCCTTTCTAGACTTCACCACAATATCATCCACATATGCATGAACATTGCGCCCAATTTGCTTATGAAGGAAATTCTGAACACATCGCTGGTAAGTTGCCTGGGCACTCTTGAGTCCAAAAGGCATGGAAACATAGCAGAAGGCTCCAAAGGGAGTTATGAAAGCTGTCTTCTCCTGGTCCTTAACTGCCATCTTGATATGATGATAACCAGAATAAGCATCCAGAAAACACAAACAGTCACAACCTGCAGTCGCGTCAATTATCTGATCAATGCGAGGGAGGGCAAAGGGGTCTGCAGGGCAAGCTTTGTTTAAATCTGTGTAATCCACACACATATGCCAAGTGACGTTTTTCTTAAGAACCAGCACCGGATTAGCCAACCACTCTGGATGAAAGACCTCTACAATAAACCCTGCGGCCAACAGACGGGCTACCTCTTCACCTATAGCCTTACGCCCTTCTTCATTGAAGCGGCGGAGAAACTGCCGAACCGGTTTAAACTTAGGATCAATGTTGAGTGTGTGCTCAGCGAGTTCCCTCGGTACACCTGGCATGTCAGAAGGTTTCCATGCAAAGATGTCTTGATTGTCATGGATGAACTCGATGAGCGCGGTGTCCTATTTGGGATCCAGGTTCGCGCTGATGCTGAACTGTTTGGATGAATCACTGGGAACAAAGTCAACCATCTTAGTATCTGTGGCCGATTTAAACTTCAATGCCGGATCGTGTTCCGTAGTTGGCTTTTTCAAAGAAGTCATGTCTGCCGGATCAACTTGCTCCTTATAGAATTTCAGCTCCTCCGTGGCACAAACCGACTCAGCATAAGCCGCATCACCTTCCTCACATTCCAAAGCGATCTTTCTGCTTCCATGTACTGTGATAGTCCCCTTATGACCTGGCATTTTAAGCTGTAGATAAACATAGCATGGCCTTGCCATGAACTTAGCATAAGCCGGCCGTCCAAACAAGGCGTGGTACGGACTTTTGATCTTTACCACCTCAAACATCAATGTTTCTGACCTTGAATCATAATCATCTCCAAAAACTACCTCTAAGGCTATCTTGCCAACAGGATATGTGGACTTACCAGGCACCACCCCATGAAAGACCGTATTTGACGGTTTAAGATTCTTATCTGTCAACCCCATACGGCAGAATGTGTCATAATATAGAATGTTGATACTGCTTCCCCCATCCATGAGCACTTTAGTAAACTTGTAACCCCCAACTTGCGGGGCTACCACCAGGGCCAAGTGACCCGGATTATCAACCTGAGGTGGGTGATCCTCTCTACTCCATAAAATGGGTTGCTCAGACCAGCGTAAATACTGAGGTACTGCCGGTTCAACAGAGTTTACCGCCCTTTTGTGAAGCTTCTGATCATGCTTACACAAACTAGTAGTGAAAACATGATATTGCCCGCTATTTAGCTGCTTGGGATTGCTCTGGTAACCCGACTGTTGCTATTGCTGATGATTCGCCTGATGGTTGTAACCTCCCTGGTTGCCTTGGTGCCCTTGATTGATGTGTCTGGTTTGGTTGCCTTGAAACCCTGAACCGGAACCACCACTGCCATAACCCAGCCCGTGGAAACCACCTCCTGAACCACCGGGCAGGCCATTATCATACTGGAACATATTGGAATTCTTGAAATCCCGCATGATATAGCAGTCCTTCCAAAGATGCGATGCTAGCTTCTCCTTTGATCCATGCTTTCAACAGGGCTGATTTAACAGGCGCTCCAAATTGGGGCCTGAACCTCCACCCCTCTGGGGCTGCTTGCCATTACGGCGCTGGCCATTCTCCCGAGCATTGGTATTAGCCACAAAGTCCAAGCTGCTGTCGGCCTTGCGCTTACCACTGTTCCCATGGCCTGCCGGATTATGCTGCTGACCCTTGGCATTGCCGTTCTTTTTCCCTTCTCTAGTTTGTCCTCCTCTGAATCCGGGTCCTTCGTATTATCTGAATCGGCGTATTTAACCAAAGCGGCCATGAGCGTTGACATATCATCACAGTGACGTTTGAGCCTTCCTAATTTCTGTTTGAGTGGCTTGAAACGGCAATTTCCCTCTAATGTTAACACTGCGGTGCCTGCATTGATACGATCTGATGAGTGCAAAATCGCTGAGACCCGTTTAACCCAATGGGTCATGGACTCCCCTTCCTCTTGGACACAAGCGGCCAGATCCACGATTGACATTGGCTGCTTACAAGTATCTTTTGAAATTCTGGATAAACCGGTGCTTCAATTCGGCCCATGATCCGACAGAGTTAGTTGGCAAGCTCTTCAACCAAGTACGAGATGTTCCTTACAACATCATGGTGAAATATTTAGCACATACTGCCTCATCCACATCTAACATCTCCATTGCCATCTCATAGCTCTCCACCCATGCCTCTGGCTGCAAATCGGCGGTGTAATTTGGTACCTTACGAGGTCCCTTGAAGTCCTTGGGTAGTCTCACATTACACAAAGCGGGGGTGAGACACGGCACCCCTAAGGAACTGAACACCACACCTGGCTCTATTGAAGCCGTAGGGTGAACCGGAGTATGTTGTCGTGCTCCGTGTCGAGCTGCCAACTCGGCCTCCCGACGTGCACGACCGTGGTCCACAACATCCTGCGCATTAGCGCCTCCCCCTGCCGGGTTGTTTCCTCGCGGTGAATTTCGGCGACGTGCACTGCTAGACATAGCCGGTTTGTCCTCCACGTGTCTGCTATAGCTTCGGCTTGGACGGGGAGTGGAATGAATCCTCTCACGACTGTGCGAATATGCCTGTTGTTGATTTAGCGCTGTTTGAACGAGATCCCTGGCTCGACATGCTTCCACCGCAACTGGTGACTCGCCGTCGGTTGGGAGGGCTGCCAGGCGTGAAGCGGCGGCCACAATATTGTCCAATGGGTTGGAATAATGCCCGGGAGGCGTTGGTACATACTGTGGCACAACGTTGTTCTGGCGAGGCGGGTCCATCGTGCGCGGTTGAACCGGCGCTCCTGTTCCCGGTGCCTGGTTTAGCATGGGTTGGTTACCAGCTCCTGCTCCTGGTGTGTTGAAGAGATTCTGCGGCTCATAAACCGATGGGAGATGCGATCGGTACCTTCTTCTCATGAATTCCTCTGAAGCATTCTGATCCACCCTAATCCGGTAGGCCTGTGATTCCAATTCAGCCTGCTCCGTAGCCATCCTAGTGTTCTCTGTCGCCAGGTCCGCTTTAGCCTGAGCTATCTGATCTTTCACCTTTGCAATCTCCGCATTGTTTTGATCCCTGGCTGCTGCATCCACCTCTGCGGCCATCAATGTTGCCAAAGCGTCGAACAAATCAGACAGGACTTGGGCTGGAGGCGGCGCAGAACTTCCTGCCCCTGCCGGTGTAGCCGTTGTTGAACCGGAGAGTATTGCTGCGGCGGTCGATGAATGAGGCTCTGATTGTGTGCCGGCCATGAAGATGGCGGCCCGGTTTGGCAGATCAGGGGAATCCGGAATACTGTTGCCCTCGGATCCTCCATTAATCCGGGCGTCCTGCAACTGATAAAGCGATTCGGTCTCCCCAGAAGACTCTCATCAGAATAGACCACGGTCTCTCCATCGGACACCGGCCCGTCCTCGTATCTCGATCCATGGATGAAACCTACGAAGACATGCCTTGCCTCGGGCTGAACCGGCGAAGAACTTGCACGGGTTAGCTCAAAGGGGTTAAACCGGGCAAGGGGACACGGGGATTTTATACTAGTTCGGCCCCTTCAAGGAAGGTAAAAGCCTACGTATAGTTGTGATTGGTATTGCTAGGGTTTCGAAGGCCAGGGAGCGAATCCGCTTTGTCTGGCTCTCGAGTTGTTGTCTGTCCCTAAACTGCGGCCGGGTCGTCCCTTTATATACATAGGTTGACGCCCGCCGGGCTACAGAGTCCCGAAGCCGGATCATAAACGTATCATGTTCGGTCTCTATCCTTCCTATCTTATAATACAAGTTACATGACTAGGTCGGTTTACATTTACAGGCTTTAACTCGCCTTTTGGGCCTTGGGCCTTCATGAAGCGCCATCATGCTTGCATCTTCAAGGAGTTAACTTGGCTACACAAGGCCGGTTTACATCTAGTAGTAATATCCCCAACAAGTCCCTTGTACGTTGCTCGGAGAGTCGCAAGTCGGTGGCGAGGTTGTCGATGCGGTCACTCATGGCTTGTTGTTCTTGATGCAAAGCACATTGTGCACCAAAGAGGTGACTCTTAGTGACGAAGGAGTTCATGTCATCGTATTGCTCCATGACGAGTGGGTTGGTAGAAGTACTTGGCCTATCCATCATTCCAAGACAAATGGGAGTGGTAGAAAGAGAAGAACAAATACCAAATGTACCTTGACCGAAGTTGAAAGTGGATTGATGATCACTCCAATGTAGGACAAGGAAATAGCACAATTGGTACCAATTCTTGTCGGTTTCTCACACCTACACAAGTAAAAGCTTATGGTGGAGCTTGGTTACGATGGTGGCACAAAATTTGATGCAATTTGTACGTGAGCTTCAATAATGTTGGAAAAGATTCGCAAGATGCAATATAACAAGAAGACCAAGCATATAAGGTACACGGAAACACACATGCAAATAGATAAGTGGGGTTGGGCAACCAAGGATGAGCCAAAATGTTGAATCCACAAAAACGCTCTTGTTGCACAACACTAGAAAGACGGTAGCATGATTGCCCAATAGGCGGATACAAGAACTTGTGCACAACCTACTTAGCAAAAATGCAACAACTTTTATCCCAAGTATGTTCTATGCAAGGTGTTCCGATGATATGATCCAAGATGATCTAGTATGATAATCTTAATGTTGTATGATGCTATGGTTCTTGCTTAAAAGCTCTTTGCTTATCTTTCCTTTTTGCTTAACAACTTGTTTGCCTCTTTGATGTTTGAGCTCTTTTTTCATGCAATGCTTTACTAACCAAGATAGCGGTTGCGTATGCGGTAACAACTTTGTGACACAAGGGATGATACCAATATATGCAACAATGATGTATGTATGCTATGGGAAGTATGATCACTAATGTGCACAAGTCTCGTTGCCGGCAATACTCAATGGCTAGTCTCGATGGGTAAGCAACGCAAAGGAGTAAGGCTATGATGGCTATCAATGTAATGGCAAGAGTGATGTGCCCAATACCAAGATGAGGTTACCGTTCTTGCTTACGGTTGAAGGTTTCAAAAGGATGAGATTGTAGTCGTTGTCGTAGTGCACGGTCTTCAGTACGTTGGCGAAGATGCCGCTGGACCGTGGATGGAGTTGTCGAAGTAGCGGAAATCATTGAAGATGTCCAAACTTTCTGTCTAAGCCGGAAGGTTCGGGCAAGACGGAAGGTCCGGGGGCCGGAAGGTTCAGGCGTGGCCGGATGGTCCGGTGGTCGAGAAACTGGCAAGAACAGAGAATTGGGGATCATGGACTTGGGCGGAAAAACTTGAGGAAAACCGAAATCCGCTAGGGAAAAGCAAGGAAATTGGTCGAAAAGAAGGGTGGGGAGGCTACATTTATGAGCCACGCACAAAATTCACGGATCAAATCCAACAAAACTTCATCACACGAACAAAAAAAATTGGGGCTATTTTTGGTGGGGATTTTCGGATTAGGACGAAAAACAACAAAATTAGGCTAGAAACACAACGGGGAGGCTCCGAAATCGTGATCAACGTGTCTCTAGATACCAAGATGATGTAGGGTAGAACCCTAATCGCCCGATCTTTCATGAAAGGAGCGGAATCCCCGAATACATAAAGTAACAAGATAGTCACACACGTGCTATATCCCCGAATACATAAAGTAAGATACACGATCCACAATCAACTAGGGATGATACACGGTAACCGGTCTTCTTCGTGAGGATGTCTTGATGTTCTTCCCTAAAGAGGGGTCTTGAATCCGCTTGGGGAATCTTCTCCGAGGAGGTGCGATCTCCGAGGAGAAGGTAACCAAGTGGATGAGCAAAGCTCTCACACAAACATGAGCTATCTCTTTGCTAACCCTAAAACGTAGGTAGGAGAAGAGTATTTATAGTCTAGGTGATGAAAGGGTACACGGGCCTCGGCCCAAGTCGCTGCGCTCAGGCAGGGCCAGAAGTTCCGGGCGAGACCGGAAGTTCACGGCACCGGAGGTTCCGGGGAGGGTTCGGCCTAACCCGATAGTTGGCGCCGGTGGAGCTGGGTTGGCATCCGGGGGCCGGAAGGTCTGGGATGGCCGGAGGTTCCGGGTGTCGGAAGGTCAGGGACGGGTTCCGGGCTAGCCAGAGAGTTGGCCCGCCTGGGCTGGTCGAAAACGTCGGAGGCCGGAAGCTCCGGGTCGGCCGGAGGGTCCGGGGGCTGGAAGTTCTGGGCTATTGCCGGAGGTTCCGGGCGGTCCAGAGTGTTGATGCATGTCTCTTCTTATACATCCCTCGGCTCCGTGTCTTGAGCGTTGTATGATGCGGAGCATCCTACGCACATCACCATGTACACCTTCATAGCACATCAAGCTCCAAGTGGACCTACCGGACTTAAGGTGAACTCCTTCCTACTTAGCTTGCATATGGATACGAATGGAACATTGTTGCTACCTCACCAAGATACGCTATGTCTCACTAGGTACAAAGAGGAACACCACCAAGAGGCTCAGCAGCACCCCGAAGGAGAAGAGGAACCACCCCAAGGCCGCGCGGAACAAGACGGAGTGCAACAACAGCAAAACTGGAAGTCCCAGGTGACCCCGTGCGCACGGGCCCCCGAGACCCCGTGCCCACGGACTACCCAGGAAGTTGACCCTGGAGCACCCCGTGCGCATGGGCCTGTACCGTGCCCACGGGACCCCCGTGCGCATGGGCCCAACTTACCCCGTGCTCACGGGCCTCCCAGGATGGACGACTGTGATCCCCAATCCGAGCCCCTCTTTGTCTACTTCAACCCCAAGACTATATAAACCGTACCTAGGGCTATGTTTAGGGTTAGCAAAGTATGAGATGAGATATTTGTGAGCTTTGCTCCTTCTACCTTCCCACTTGTGGAATCAAGGCCCCTTTGGGAACAATCCTAGTGGATTCAAGACCTCCTCTAGGAGAATACTATCTTCAAGACCTCATATCCTAGGAGTGGGAAGAACTTTGACATTGTACCTTTCCTTTGATTGTGTTTGTGACTTGTGGATCTTGTATTGCTATTATAGTGGATGTGTAATTGGGGAATTGTTTGAGTGATTTCCTCTTTGTGTTCTTGAGAGTTTGCCCTTTTCCCCCTCCAAGTGTGAAAAGATCCCCCTATAGGATTTCATCCTATATCATTTTGGTATCATGAGCAAGGTTCATTCACATCTTGGAGTACCATCCCCCCATTTGCTAGCTTGATTTTGTTGTTTTTCGTCCAAATTTGAAAATCCCCACAAAAATAGCCAAAACAATTCTTGCAATTTGTTGGATCTTGTGAGATTTGGTTGTTTTGATCCACGAATTTGGAGTTTGGCAAGTGGATCTACCCATCTTCCTGCTCCCCCACCTTCCAAACCCTCAAAATTGTCCTTATCTTGGAAAATCCCCACGGATCCGGAGCTTGTCATCCGCTCCCAGAACCCCCCGTGCACACGGGCCCTTGAGACCCCGTGCACATGGGACCCCGTCCACACGGGCCTCACTTACCCCGTGCGCACGAACCATCCAGGAACTTTCGGCCATCTTTTGTTTGCACCATTTTGCTTCCATACCAACACTCGTGTTCTTCCGCACTATTTCTCGTGGTTGTTTGAGTTTCGGACCACGGTTTCTCTTGTGTCCTAATGTGTTTCGGCTACTTAGGCGCATTTGGACATCATCATCGCCACCACTCGATCATCAACTCGGACACCACACCGGCTTCAACGACTTCATTCTTACTGTACGATCGGATGGTAACCGCGACGACATCTCACCCTTGCTTTTGCATTGATAGCCATTTCGCATAGCTTACCCATCGAGACTAGCAAGTTGAGAATTGCCGGGCCATGCTATTGTGCACCGTGGTGATCTTGTTACCATCTTAGTGCCATAAGTCTCTCCCGTGCATATCTTACATACTTGTCTCATATCATACTTGGCTCTTGATAGAGGCTAAGGTGTCCCGATGTTTCGATGAGATGGTGGCTATCGTTTCTGTGGGAGTCGACCTTGACGATCCGACTACGAACGTGCGAGACGTCGTGCCTTAGCAATCGTTAAACCAACTTCCGAGGGGTTATTGACCACGCCGGAGCATGATCAACCTGACCACAAGGGTCTGTTTCCTGCGAGCAAACGAAAAACAAGCAAGAAACTGAGATTGCAATCTGGATATTGCGAATATAAGATGAAAGCTTTATTGATCAAGGTGGGGTTCTGTGACATCTTGGTCTGGTCGTTGGACACAAACGAAGTACGCGAAGTTGCAGCTATGGCGAACTTTTAATCCAAACAAAACCCAAAGTCTACACGCTGCCCTAAGGGCTGTATATATGGAGGAGAGAGGGGGAATTTCGTGGCCCTTGGTGGAGGGGTCTGAAACCAACCCTAACTCTTGTTTCCCCACACATACGGACTCTATAAACATCCTATACTTAAGTATTTCGAAAATACATGGGCCTGGCCCAATAGTAAGATGACACAACACCTAGAATAGCCTCTGGACGAAATTTATGAAGTGGCATCTTGTATATTTCGTCCAAGGCTTCATGCACTCCTTATGGTGGCTTCAAAGTCCTGAAATCATAACTTGTAACTCCGTTCTTGATCCCCTTGCGCATGCCGTCATCTCCATGCTTGAACTTGCTCCAAGGTTCATCTTTCTTGTCCAAGCTAGGCCCTTCATTTGTAAGGAAAACAAATGTATCCAATTTAGGCAGCATCATATTCTCATGAACATTAGAATCGTTACCAAGAAACGAAAGTACCTGATAATTCAATTGGCGTGCGCGAGCTCTACTAATTGGTCCAGTATGTATAGTGTAACGCCCCGAGACCGATGTGCCAGGTGTCTTCCAGTTATTCGCTGTTGTTGCCTTGTCATTGCTTGCGTGTCATGCATTGCATATCATGTCATCATGTGCATTTATTTTGCATACATGTTCGTCTCATGCATCCGAGCATTTTCCCCGTTGTCCGTTTTGCAATCCGGCGCTCCTATGCCACTCGGTGTCCCTTTCTACCTCTTTTCGTGTGCGGGCATTAAACATTTTCGGATTGGACCGTCACTTGTCATGCGGCCTTGGTTTACTACCGGTAGACCGCTTGTCAAGTTTCGTATCATTTGGACTTTGTTTGATACTCCAACGGTTAACCGAGGGACCGAAAAGGCCTCGTGTGTGTTGCAGCCCAACACCTCTCTAAAGTGGCCCAAACCCCCTCCATCATCTCGGTCGTTCGATCATGATCGCGTGGCCGCAAACCGTGCTCAATTTGGACTCTCCTAGCTCTCTCTACCTATAAATATGTGGCCTCCCCCGAAATTTTCGCGGACAAAACCCTAGATCCAACTCCCTCCGCGCCGCCGAACATGTCCGCCCGTCAACGAATGCGTCCACCGCCGCCGCCACGTCGCTCCGACCAATGGCGCGTTGCCACGTCGCCCCCGCCACCGCTCCCCTCCACTCATGGCGCGCCATGTGTCCACCCGGCCTCCCCACCGTGCCGCGGCCCGCGGAGCCCATCCGG
The DNA here is from genome assembly GCF_056163025.1 of Triticum urartu. Taxonomy (NCBI): domain Eukaryota; kingdom Viridiplantae; phylum Streptophyta; class Magnoliopsida; order Poales; family Poaceae; genus Triticum; species Triticum urartu. The sequence goes on along the minus strand of NC_141874.1, from coordinate 319,333,522 downwards.
GGCCCGCGCGAGCCCGACCGGGTTCGCCGCCGCGCGCAGAGAGCCCGAGCGCTCCACCGCCGCCGCTCAAGCTCCCGCCGGCCACCCGTGCGTCGCCGGAGTCCCGCCGCCTCGCTGGACCTTCTCCGCCGCCTCGCCTCACCTTCCTCGCCTCCCAGTCCTTGCCGGAGTCGCCGACCTCGCCCTGCTCCACCCGTCTCCCCATCGCGGCACCTCGTCCTTGGCCGGATCCATCGCCCGGCGCAGCTCCCGTCGCTCCGGCCTCCTCCGCGGCTCGCCCCGTCGCCGGCGAGCACCGCCCGCCGCGTCCTTCCTCCCCGATCCGATCGGGCGATCGGGAGGAGGACGACGCCTCCGTTGACCCACCGCATGGGCCGGCCCAGCTCCCTGGCCCAGCGCAGTGCCAAGCCGGCCCAGTCTCCCAGCTCCACTCCCCAGATCCCAGTATTATTTTGCATTTTTCATCGCATCATAACTTCATCATCGTAGCTCCGATTCGCGCGTGTAGCATATCAAAATGTTCGTCTCGACGAGTACATCATTTCAACTCATTGCATTATTTTCATTTCAGCTCATCTTGAGGCCCGAAATGCTGTTGGAAGAGGGCTATGTGCTGATTATGTCAGATTTGTTTCAGCAAATGGCCTTTTGTCATTTTTGCCATGATTAATGTGTGCATGCTATGATCCTAAGCTCTACATGTGTTTTGTTATATGCCATGCCATCTTTACAGGGGTGTATGCCATGTATTTTTGTGATCTTTGTGGTGACTAGCACAAGAATGCAAAGTAGCTCACTCGATGATGCTGATTTCAGGGACTTAGAATTTCACTAAGTCATTGTCCTGATTTTGTTGTTATGCCATATGTTCATGTTGTTTCCTAGTGATCTGTCCCTCTTTTGAGCATGATCAGTAAGGATGTTTTTTTAATATTGTGGTGCTCTATCCATACATGTCTTTGTTGGCATTTATTGAGCACCCTAGCTTGAGTCAATCGAGCTCTACTTTTGCTATAAATGTTCCTGACAGTTTGTTAACATGTTTAGCGATTTTGCCGAGGTTGTTGCTATTGATCCGTGGATGCTATGATGTTGTTCTTGCCACGTCTAGCTTCTATGTCATGTCTTCTTGATGGGTGTATGCTTAGTTTGTCATCCCATGCTCTGTAGTGAGTGCACCGAGCTCGTAAACATGCCTACTCGTTAACTGTTTTGGATGCTCCAGTTTTTCACTAAGTCTGAATCTGTTTGTGTTTTTGCTATGTTCACATGCTTGCAATTGTATTTTATGATCTCTTTTGGCTCAAGGCACTAAGGGACTTTTGTTATATGCTTAGAGTAGCTTCCTGCCATGCCTTGCTTTGCCATGATATGTTCTTGTAGCATGTAGTTTTCATGCTCTAAAGATTGCTTCCTGCTGATAAATTCCAGACTTGTGTTATTTCACTAAGTCTGAAACCAGTAATCATTTGCACTTTTGCCATGCTTGTTTGAGCTTTCTAATGAGTGAATTAGCCGTAGCTCAGTGTTCATCTTTTATCAAGCATCATGAGTGGATCCCTAACATGTATTTTTTTGCCATGTTTGAGTGCTGTAGCATATTTATCTTGATGCATTTAGAAGGCTACTTGCAGTTAATTGTAGACCGGTGCCATATTTGTTTTGCTTGCCATTTCCAAACCGTGCATCCGATTCTGGTGATATTTATATCGATTTCGACCGAAATCACCTCACCTTTCCAGTGGCACTCTTGGTTTTCCAAGTTGAGGCCAGGTTCAATCATTCCTTTCCAAATCATGCATATGCATCACATACCGCATCCCGCATATCATACCATGTTCGTGTGTTGGTTGTTTACTATGTTGTGTGCTTCTTTCCGGTGTTGCTTCTTCGGGTTGGTTCTGATTATGTCGCGTTTGTGAGGTCCCGTTTGACTACGTCCATTTGTCTTCTTCATGGACTCGTTCTTCTTCCTTGCGGGATCTCAGGCAAGATGACCATACCCTCGAAATCACTTCTATCTTTGCTTGCTAGTTGCTCGCTCTTTTGCCATGCCTATGCTGCGATACCTACCACTTGCTTATCATGCCTCCCATATTGCCATGTCAAACCTCTAACCCACCTTGTCCTAGCAAACCGTTGTTTGGCTATGTTATCGCGTTGCACAGCCCCTCTTATAGCGTTGTTAGTTGCAGGTGAAGATTGGAGTTTGTTCCATGTTGGAACATGGATATTTTGTTGGGATATTACAATATCTCTTATTCAATTAATGCATCTATATACTTGGTGAAGGGTGGAAGGCTCGGCCTTATGCCTGGTGTTTTGTTCCACTCTTGCTGCCCTAGTTTCCAGGAAGTTGAAGTAAAGGAGCATGTGTCAACTTATCGTTCAATACCGTGAAGGCTTCTTCCTGTGCGGTAGCCCAAACAAAAGGCACATCCTTCTTTGTAAGCTCGTTGAGAGGCGCAGCAATGGTGCTGAAATCTCTCACAAAACGCCTATAGAAACCAGCGAGGACAAGGAAACTCCTCACTTATGTGACCGTTTTGGGCTGCGGCCAACTCTCAATAGCTTCAATCTTGGCTTTATCAACTTCAATTCCCTGTGGAGTAACAACATAGCCAAGAAAAGATACCCGGTCTGTGCAAAAGGTGCACTTCCCAAGGTTACCAAAAAACGTGCATCACGTAGAGCAATAAAAACAGCACGTAAATGTTCCAAATGTTCCTCCAAAGATCTGCTATAAATCAATATGTCATCAAAGTAAACTACCACAAATCGTCCAATGAAAGCACGTAAAACTTCGTTCATTAACCTCACAAAAGTACTAGGTGCATTAGTTAACCCAAAAGGCATGACTAACCACTCATATAATCCAAACTTAGTTTTAAATGTTGTATTCCATTCATCTCCCAATTTCAAACGAATTTGATGGTATCCACTACGCAAATCAACTTTGGAGAATATTGTAGAGCCACTCAATTCATCAAGCATATCATCTAGCCTAGGAATAGGATGACAATAACGAATAGTAATATTATTAATGCCTCTACAATCAACGCACATACGCGACATACCATCCTTTTTTGGCACTAAAATGATAGGAACAACACAAGGACTAAGGGATTCACGTATATAACCTTTGTCGAGCAGTTCTTGTACTTGACGCATAATCTCCTTCGTCTCCTCTGGATTGGTACAGTATGGTGCACGGTTGGGTAATGATGCACCGGGAATTAAGTCAATTTGATACTCAATCCCTCGAATAGGTGGTAATCCCAGTGGCACGTCTTGTGGAAAGACATCAGCGAACTCCTGCAAAATGTTAGTGACAGCAGGAGGCAAAGAGGAAGGCACGTCCTCAAATGAAAATAATGCCTCTTTGCACACAAAAGCATAGCAAAAAAATTTCCTAAAATCTAAATCATCAATATCAGATTTGCTGGCAAGTAAACATGCACTTTTCAGTTTACTTTCAGAAGCAACACTAGATGGTTTATTATTAGGCTGCATTTGTTGCTCAAATTCTTTTGCCACAATCTGATTTTCACTTTTATTTTTCTCCTGTTTTGCTTTATTAGCTCTATTAATATCATCTTTCAAAATGCAATCAGGAGTCGTAGGAAGCAAAGTAATATTTTTATCCTTATGAACAAGAGTATATTGATTGTTTCTACCATGGTGTATACAATTTTTATCAAATTGCCATGGTCTACCAAGTAGTAAGGAACATGCTTGCATAGGTACCACATCACAATCAACATAATCAGCATATGTAGAGATACTAAAATGCACACGAACAGTACGTGTTACCTTAACCTTGCCACTGTTGTTGAACCATTGGATGTAGTAAGGATGTGGATGTGGTCTTGTGGTGAGAGATAGCTTCTCCACCATCTCCATGCTAGCCAATTTATTGCATCTCCCTCCATCTATGATGACGTGAACAGAACGTTCCTTCACAACTCCCTTTGTATGGAACAAATTATGCCTTTGATTTTGCTCAGCTTGTGTAACCTGCACACTCAAAACACATTGAGCAACTAAACATTCATACTTGTCAGCATCTTCAGCAGCCATGTATTGCGTCTCATGATCAGAATCCTCTCCACCGTGTTCTTCATGTGTAATAAGAGCCAAAGTCTCCTCATCATAGTCACTAGTGGACTCATACCCACCATCCTCAGTAGCAATCATCAAACGCTGAGATTGGCATTCTCTCGCAAAATTTCCTCTTCCCTTACAACGACGACAAATAATATCACTTGTGTGCCCTGTTGATGCCATGGAAGAAGAAGAGCTCTGCGCAGGTCCAGTTGGTGTGCTCTTCGCAGATAGTGGTGGTTGTGCCTGCTTTCTTGTATCACGGCTGGAGGTGGCACCTGATGGAGGTGCTGGTGGAGTGGAAGTAGAGGATGCACGTGGTGTCCATGATGAAGATCGACCTGTAGAAAAGTTAGTTCGCGCCAATGCCTATCGATCCTGCACTTCACGTTCAGCTTTACAAGCAAGATGGAATAAACGTCTGATATTTGTATACTCCTTATACTCTAGAATGGTCTGAATCTCTCTATTTAATCCACCCATAAAATGTGCAAGCATAGCTTCATTCACCTCAACAATACCACATCTAATCATGCCAGTTAGTAGTTCCTGATAATATTCTTCTACAGAATTTTTTCCTTGTCTTAAGCGCTGCAATTTTTGAAGTAATTCACGTTGATAATATGGTGGAACCCAACGAGTACGCATAGCAGTTTTCAAAGCAGCCCATGTAGCTGGAATAGGATATAATCTACAATGTTCAGACCACCAAACACATGCAAAGCTAGTGAAAGCACAAACAGCAACAGGAACACGTCTCTCTTCAGGATATTGTAAACATGTAAATCGTTGCTCAGTTTCTAACTCCCAAGTAAGATATATATCAGGAACATATCTACCCTCAAATGGTGGAATATTCAATTTTAGTTTAGGAAGATGGTCATGTACCTCAGGTGGTGGTGCAACCCTACCGTTGCGATGATATGCATGAGGATGACCTGGTGGTGGTGGTGCTGGTGGTTGCACGTAGTTCTGATTTTGATCAACCTCATCCTCATAATGGTCCTCCACCTCTGCAATAGCAGTAGGAGCGACAGAAACACCAACAGTAGGTACAGCAGCACCCGAAGTTTGACCAGGCTCAATGGGAACGCGTTGTGCTCGTCCCACTTGATTTGGAAGACGATGTTGTTGTTGTAGAGGTGCGACAGGTGCAGCGGGTGGTGGAAGACGTGTGAGCAATTCATTAAACTTGTTATCGAGCTTTGTTTGGAACACCTTCTCAATGCCATCTATCTTTTCCATGGCCTCTTCAAGTCTGTTTAGCACATCTTCCACCTGTCCACTCATCATTTGCTAAAACTTATCATGTAACTCTTTGTTCGTCATGTTCTCCCAGTCAATCGCGTCGGGTTGTGATCCTGCCATGGTTAGCAGCAATAGAAACACACAAGAATATGATCCTACAGACTTCTAGAAAATGGCGGTGGTGGAGTGTCACAAATCCGTCAAGCAAATCTCAAATTCTTACCAGTTCTTACCCAGCAGCAGGCGGTGATCCGCAACCGTCGTAGTCAAAATTCTCAAAGCTTGGATAGAGCGATTACCAGGGAGAGTCAAACGCACGACGTAGATGTATGTGGAGCTGGGAAGGCTTATAATATGGTAGCAAAAGGGTCAGCAATAATCAATTCAGAGATGCAAAGTTGAATAAACACTCAACGACGGTACGGTGCTGGTCCTAGGCTAGACCGTACTAGAGACGCGAGCCTAGAACACTAACAAAATCACGGCGCTGCACGTAAACAAGGGAGGAGCACGCTCTGAATTTTTTCTTTTTTTGTCACTTTTTTTGCACTTTTTTCCTCTTTTTGCTCCGCAACAATTTTTTTTCGAAAAAGTCTACAAATGGTCTAAAAACTGCCTAGCCAGAATTTTCCAAACTTAGTTTTTTTAGTTTGGAACTATTTTTCTTCTGCGGGTAGCACAGAATCTTAGGAGTCCTACTCTGTCACGACTCGAAGTATCACGTGATCTGGAAATCGAAAACAAAGCAACAATTACTGGACTTGGACTGGTGGCAGAGATGAATCTGGTGGAATCTCGGACTGGTGGCGGCGATGAATCTAGTGGAAATCGGACTGGTGGCGGATATATGCTGCAGGTGGACTCGGATTGGCGTGATGGCGGCGGATATGTGGTGGTGTATATGGACTCGGATTGGTGGTGAATATGGAAGCGACGATGAAGTTGGTGTGGTGGTGGTATATGACAGCAACGATGATGATGCGGTGGTGATATATGGCAGCGGCGACGTGACAACCTATGAACAGAACTCGAAACTCTAAAGGACTAGACGCTAAGACCAGCAACTTGACACGACGATACAACCACAAATTCAACAAAGCAAATACATAAAAAGATTATGCAAAGGCTCAGATTGGTTCGGATAGGATGAACTAACCCTAAATTTTTTTTGGCTTTTTCGTGGACTATAGGTACGAAGAAAAGACTTGATCTAAACTACGAAAAACTGTAAAATCTCACCGAGCAACCTGGAAATATGGTACCACTTGATAGAGGCTAAGGTGTCCCGATGTTTCGATGAGATGGTGGCTATCGTTTCTGTGGGAGTCGACCTTGACGATCCGACTATGAACGTGCGAGACGTCGCGCCTTAGCAATCGCTAAACCAACTTCCGAGGGGTTATTGACCATGCCGGAGCATGATCAACCTGACCACGAGGGTCTGTTTCCTGCGAGCAAACGAAGAACAAGCAAGAAACTGAGATTGCAATCTGGATATTGCAAATATAAGATGAAAGCTTTATTGATCAAGGTGGGGTTCTGTGACGTCTTGGTCTGGTCGTTGGACACAAACGAAGTACGCGAAGTTGCAGCTATGGCGAACTTTTAATCTAAACAAAACCCAAAGTCTAAACGACGCCCTAAGGGCTGTATATATGGAGGAGAGAGGGGGAATTTCGTGGCCCTTGGTGGAGGGGTCCGAAACCAACCCTAACTCTTGTTTCCCCACACATACGGACTCTACAAACAGCCTATACTTAAGTACTTTGAAAATACATGGGCCTGGCCCAATAATAAGGTGACGCAGCACCTAGAATAGTCTCTGGACGAAATTTATGAAGTGTCATCTTGTATATTTCGTCCCATGCTTCATGCACTCATTATGGTGGCTTCAGAGTCCTGGAGTCATCACTTGTAACTCCGTTCTTGTTCCCCTTGCGCATGCCATCATCTCCATGCTTGAACTTGCTCCAAGTTTCATCTTTCTTGTCCAAGCTAGGCCCTTAATTTGTAAGCAAAACAAATGTATCCAATTTAGGCAGCATCATATTCTCATGAACATTAGAATCGTTACTAAGAAACGAAAGTACCTGATAATTCAATTGGCGTGCGCGAGCTCTAGTAATTGGTCCAGTATGTATAGAAGCAGGGGCTGTGGGTGTAACAATGGTATTGATGTCCTCATCAGCTCTAGCTTCAAAAAAAAACAAGAAAAGGTTTTAAGCAATAGAGGAGCAACAAAGAGCTCATAAGAAATAGCATCGAGCCATTTTGCATATCATCTTCGACACCTCATACGTAGCATAGTTGGGATTGAAGACGGCACGTTTCTCTTATAGGTTGGTGCACATGCGTATCTAGCCCATTTGAGCAATTGAGCTAGTGTCTCTCTAGTATTCGCACAACAAGAGCATTTTCCGTGGTTGCACATTTTGAGCTCACCCCTTGGTTGTGCGGATCCCATCTATCTTCCGTGTATGTGTTCCTAGTGATATCATTGGGTTTTATCTATTTGTTTTTACTTGCATTTTTGTGAATCTTCTCAACCTTATCGATATCTTGACTAACATTTGCTTGAAATTTTTGCCACCATCCTAACCGAGCTCCTCCATAAGCCTTTTACTTGTAGGTGTGAGAAACAATTCCCGGTACCAATTCCACTATTATAGCATCGTGAGATCATACTTGTTACATCCGCAATCTTCGGAAAAGGTAACTTTGGTTTTGTTCTCTCATTTTTCCTACTCACCACCACTTTCTCATGATGGATAGGCCGAGTTCTTCTACCAATCCACTCTTCCTAGAGTAAGATGGCGACATGACAAACTTCGTCACCAAGTCACAACTCTTTGGCACACATCGAGCTTTGCATCAAGAACAACTTGCTTTGGGCGACCGCATAGACAATTTCGCCACCGACCTACGACAATCCAAGCAACGTACAAGGGTTTACTTCGACACATCATTGAGTTCCCTCAAAGACGATATCCAAACCATGATGGTCAATCGCTCTTCTACAACTTCGTCCTCTTCACGGCGGAGACGCTCAAGTCGCAAGTCTTCGTTACGGCGATGCAAGTACCACGCGGCACCGTCATCATCTTCGAGGCGACCGCCAAGACCATGAAGAGCGACCTTCAGGACGAGAGTTGGCTTCTCTGCCACCCCCGTGCACACGGGCCTTGGACCCCCGTGCACACGGGACCCCGTGCCCACGGCCTCCTGCACCCCCGTGCGCACGGGCTCTACAGAACAGCACCATCGACCCCAAGGCTGCGGCTTCGACAACAACTTTGGCATCATCGCCTTTGGACGTATGACATCTTCGCCTACTTCCCACGAGTACGCCTACTTCGACACCATCAAGTCCAAGGCGATAACCTACGAGCGAGGGAGACACTTCCATCTTCGGAAGTCCCTCAAGGGAGATGGTCGAGCATGGGAATTTCCCTTCGGTCATGGAGACGATGATGCGGAGCATCCTATGGACATCACCATGTCAAGAGCCACTTTGTCAAGTGACACGTGTGACATCTACTTCATGCTTACAAAGGTGAATCGTCTCCTTTACACGTGTCCACTTGTACCCTTCGAGGATGGTATACTACTTGACCCCTCTCTCGTGTGCATGCATAGGTGTGAGCGGAGCTACACGTTCTTCGAGGAGGAACCCAATCGGAAGAGTACAACTACACAATCCACGAGGAGAACGCACGAAAAAGGAAGCTCTCCGAGTCCAAAGAGAAGGACGGGAAGACTGCAAGGAAGACGGAGGCGAGAAGATGGAAGAAGAAGCACGGTTCAGAGGACCCCATGCGCACGGGCCCCAAAAGACCCCGTGCACACGGTCTATCCAGAGAGTTTCTGGATACCCCGTGCGCACGGGCCCGAAAAGACCCCGTGCACACGGGACCCCCGTGCCCACGGGGCTGACTTAGCCCGTGCGCACGGGCCTACCTGCGAGTTGGCCGGGAGATGCCCCTTTTGCCCCCTCCACTCATCTCTCACCTCCAGCCACCTACATATTTCCTCCCTAGGTCATTTGTTAGAGTTAGCAAAGGATATGATAGACATATGAGAGCTTTGCTCCTTGTACGACTCCTCCTCTTGAGAGAGAGAGACATCTCCCTTGGAGATCAAGACCTCCTATCGAGAAGATAGCTAGTGGATAGATCAAGACCTCCTATGGAGAAGATCCCTAGTGGATAGATCCCCATCATAGGATCACCAAGACCTCATTCCTCATAGGATTGGGATGAACTAGCACCTTGTATCTTTCCTTTGTTGTCTTTGAATCATTGTATCTCTCTTTGTGTGATTGGATCTAGCATATGTGTGATTGGATCTAGTCAATTGAGTGTTTTCCCTCTTGTGTTCATCTTGTTCTTGGGGATTCCCCCTCCAATTCATGAAAGATCTCCACTTAGGGTTCCACCCTACACCATTTTGGTATCATGAGCCAAGGTTTCTCACGAAATTGGATCCCCCCTCTTTGTTTTCTAGCCTAGTTTTGTTGATTTCGTCCTAAATTCGAAAAATCCCCACCAAAAATAGCCCCAATTATTTTTGTGATTTGTTGGTTTGGTGATGTTTTGTTGGATTTGATCCATGGATTTGCTTGGTTTCAAGTGTATCTAGCCCTCCCCCATCTTTTCCCCACCACCCATCCCCAAAATCTCCCCAATTTTGCCCAAGAAATCTCCATTTTCCGCCCACCCCGTGCCCACGGACCCCAGACCCCATGCGCACGGGCCCCCGAAAAGTGTCTGGACACCCATTGCCCACGGACCTGTACCGTGCGCACGGGACCCCGTGCCCACGGGATCCTACCCCCGTGCGCACGACCCCCCCCCCCTAGGACAGCCGCGAGCGCTTCACCGTTTTTCCCATAACTTCGACATCCGGAGTCCAATTTTCGCGTTCTTTAGCTCGTTGAGTAGCTATTGACATCCCCCATCCACCTATATAGGCTCCAACACCATTTGACTCCATCAAAGTTTTGACATTTTGGCTTCTTTAACTAGGCCTTCCACCATATCATCCGCAAAACCCAACATAGCCTTCCGCAACCTAACACATTTTGCTCCATTTAGCATTTGTGGTTGTTTGAGTGGTGACTTGAGTCTCCTAAGGTGTTTCGGCTACTTAGGGATGGTTGCTTCTTCATCATCCGTCACCACCACTTCCACATTGCCATCTCCGCTACCACCATTTGACTTTTCTCCTTGAGATTTTGAGTTCGCGGTTTTTCCGTTTCCTAAGGTGTTCTGGCTACTTAGGGACGAGTCTCCATCATCTTGGTATCTACATCAAGAACACCGCCACTCACCATCTTCAAGGACGGTAACCTCGACGACACCATTGACCATTCCCCTTGCAATTGCATTGATAACCCTAGCCCTTTTTGCGTCACTTACCTATCTAGACTAGCCATTTGAGTATTGCCGGCAACGTTACTTGTGCACATTAGTGATCTACACCTCCCATTGCATACACACCATATCATATCGGTATCATATAATCCCTTGTGCCTCAAGTTCAATCTCAACATAGTAGCTATGCATGCCCCATTAAAATCAATCCCATTTGCTCTTATGGCATAGATGACGAGATGATGGTCATTGGCTTTTGTTTTTCATGTGATGATATTGCCATGCTTCCTTTACATGATTTGCACAATTCATCTACTATGCCATGCCATGATCACATTGCTCCAAATATGCATTGTTTTGAATGTTGTCAATATTCTCCATGTGATGTTTCCATTAATGCTCATGAGGAGACCCCCATAGTTTCCTCATACATATTAGGAGATTTTGATGCATTCCATACTTTGCATGATTCTCATAATTGCTTGCACCATATGCATTCCATGAATAACAATGCTCTACATATATATCCTGATGCATTGCACAATTTGAGTCTCCATAATGCTATACATAACAACAAACCTATCATGATGGATGACATGTTTCTATATCACACATCTCATTTATTTGAGCATTGGCTATTTTGCGCTAACCAACACAATCCCGTGCGCATCATAATGGATGATGTGTACATCTACCACGCACACACAATTTTCCCGTTGTCTTTGTTTTGTGTAGGTACTCACTTATACTCGTCAACCTCTCAATCCCAAGAGTTGGCGAAATGAGCTCTTGAGAGAAAAGATGACTTGGGATCCCGTGAACTACCCTTAACACCGTTCCTTCCGTGCAACGACTACGCGCATCTCTCTCACTTGTCTCTCGCATGGCTATGGTCTATGTACCGCTCTCTTGCTCATTTTACCATGTTCACTTTGCATGTTATGCTTGCTTCTATGCCTTTGCCATGCAATTGTGACCCTTGCTTGCATCTACCCATGATTCACAATTATGTTACTCCTATGTGTATTTGCATGCTTGGTGGAGATCCTTGTTGCTATTGCCATGTTTATCATGTGCCTCATGCTATTGATGCTATTTTATTCATATCCTCCTTTCATACTTGTGATATGTCGTGTGCATTATTCATGCCCACCATTTGCACACATGAAATCCTTGGCATGATTCTTTCTAATATGTTGCAAATTCGCAATACTAGCTTGCTTGCCTTGATTCCCATGATTGCTTGCTTTGTCGCATCAGCCATGTTCCATTCTTCATTGCTTTCTTGGGTTGATGACGTATATGTTCATGCCTCTCACATGATATATTTTGTTCATTGTCTCTTGCCTCCAATTGTTGCATCTATGCTTATTGATCGTGGAGACTTGGACACTTTACTTGTGATGCATGCTTGCTTGATTGAGCCTATTGTATTTGGTTGTCCTCGCATCATCATATGGCTCCATACTATGAAATGATCCCTTGTACTTTCTTATGATGAGCATGATGCATCCACTTATTGGGTATTTTACCACACGAATGATAGGTTTTGCATCTCTGCTAACCTCATTTGTTTTTCCGAGTGTTTGTCATGTTCTTTCATGTTGAAGGATTCACAAGGCGATATCGTCATGAGGCAATTTGGTCATGTGAAGGCATACACGATGTGCAACACCAACATTTGCGAGAGTCTCCTAAAGGTGAACTCCTTCCCTTTGAGCCATCCTCAAATATGCATATTGGATGGGTCACTCTTTCATTGTTGTTTCCTTATTCTTGTCTACATGTTACATCTATTGGATGGAGGAACGACATTGGAGATGGAACCCATGAACCTTCAAGTTTAGGAGCGCTCGGACTTATTGGATGCACCTTCGAACCTCCACTCATGCCACGACATCGAGCATTGCTATACCAACACCTCCATATTTGTTGATAGTGTTCACACATGTCATGCTCGATGGACATATCATACACATGACAAATTTGCATCTTATGCATAGATTGAATCATATTATGATTGCCTTGTTGCATCTTGTCTTTCTATGTCATACATGATATATGAGCTTGCGCATTTCATTAGCAAATTTGTTGTGATATACCTTGATGGCATATTCATACATCATGATCATATTGCCTACCATCAATTGCATTATAACTTATCCATATTGAGCATACATTGCCATATTCATGCTTTTGATAAACCGTCTCACTATGACATCATTTCACACCGTGGTTGCATTGATCACATTCACAATACATTTGTGCGCACAATGAATGCTTTTCCTCCCATGAATGCTCTACATGTCATTGTACATCATCTTGATAAGCTTCATGCGCTTTGTCATGAACAATCTTGCCGCAAGGACTTATGCTTATTTGATGGAAACTTTGTGTGTGCTAACCATTGTATTTCCGAGTGTCGCTTGTGTTTGCTCTTTTTGCATGTATACCACTCCGGAGACACCTTGCAGTACTTGGATTGCACCATGTCTTCAATTCCGTCCAACTACAAGTCCGTCCACGACAACCGTTTCCATGGTGATGACGATCGCGATCCGAGGTTGGATCTTTCCTGAGGGGGAGGAGATGATGCGGAGCATCCTATGGACATCACCATGTCAAGAGCCACTTCGTCAAGTGACACGTGTGACATCTACTTCATGCTTACAAAGGTGAATCGTCTCCTTTACACATGTCCACTTGTACCCTTCGAGGATGGTATACTACTTGACCCCTCTCTTTGTGCATGCATAGGTGTGAGCGGAGCTACACGTTCTTCAAGGAGGAACCCAATCAGAAGAGTACAACTACACCATCCACGAGGAGAACACATGAAAGAAGGAAGCTCACCGAGTCCAAGGAGAAGGACGGGAAGACCACAAGGAAGACGGAGGCGAGAAGATGGAAGAAGAAGCACGGTTCAGAGGACCTCGTGCGCACGGCCTTTTGGACCCCGTGCGCATGGTCTATCCAGAGAGTTTCTGGATACCACGTGCGCACAGGCCCCAAAAGACCCCGTGCAGACGTTACCCCCGTGCCCACGAGGCTGACTTAGCCCGTGCGCACGGGCCTACCTGTGAGTTGGCCGGGAGATGCCCCTTTTGCCCCTCCACTCGTCCCTCACCTCCAGCCACCTATATATTCCGTCCCTAGGTCATTTGTTAGGGTTAGCAAAGGATATGATAGACATATGAGAGCTTTGCTCCTTGTACCACTCCAACTCTTGAGAGAGAGAGAGACCTCTCCCTTGGAGATCAAGACCTCCTATCAAGAAGATCCCTAGTGGATAGATCAAGACCTCCTATGGAGAAGATACCTAGTGGATAGATCCCCATCATAGGATCACCAAGACCTCATTCCTCATAGGATTGGGATGAACTAGCACCTTGTATCTTTCCTTTGTTGTCTTTGAATCATTGTATCTCTCTTTGTGTCATTGGATTAGCATATGTGTGATTGGATCTAGTCAATTGAGTGTTTCTCCTCTTGTGTTCATCTTGTTCTTGGGGATTCCCCCTCCAATTCGTGAAAGATCTCCACTTAGGGTTCCACCCTACACCAGACGAGCTACGAGGTGCCACATCATTTGGGCCTCCAATAACAAGACGACGACAAGAAGGTCGAGCAAGGGCCCTCCCCTTCGACCACGGCGACGAGCATGAACCTCTTCAACAACATGAAGACGGCGCCCATATTGGACTCATACTCCGAGTCAAGCTACGAGACCGTTCATGAGACCTTATCTTTGGTCTTCGAGGAGAATGATGATGTGCCATATTCGGCTTTCATCCACGGCTACGACCATGACATGATTGAACATGGAGACATTTGCACCAACATCTCTCCGACAACGACATGTGATGAGATGCCCCAATTGCCATGTGAGGAGAGCCACCACCACATGAGTGACATGAGTGTCTCCACCCTACATGACATTGAGAGCATTTCCTATGAGAGGATGAGTGTGACCACCACTAGCCCCACACTTCAGAGCATGCCTCAGATCCTATGTGAGGTTGAGAGCCGTTTGAGTGACTCTACCAACCATATGAGTGAGAGCATCCAAGAGGGAGTGAGTGAGCCAAAACACTTAGTGAGTGAGGTAGTTGAGACAGCATGTGAGGCCACTATGATTCCTAATGACTCAACCTCTACTCCGAGTGTGTTTTCTTCTTTGGTGCTAGGTCTCCTACATGACGACGTGCTTATTCCCGACGAGTCCATAACTCCAATGGAGATGACGATGGCCATGGTGGAATACGATGCACCCCCCCACATGGTTCCATCATGATGAAGATGACCATGACTTGGTCTTCGACACCTCACCTACACCACATGAGTGGATCCCCATAGGTAACATAGGTGATGGTGCTTCTCTTGTCCCAATAGTGGACTATCTTCACATCGATTGCTTGCATGATGATGATCACCTTATGGATGCACCACATACTATGTCTTCTACATGCTTAGATGTGCTACCTATTTATGATGAATATGATGATGATCATGTTGAGTTGCCTAGTTGTGATGCTATGCTCTATAGGATATCATGTGAAAATTCTTTTGGTCACATCATGTTTGAAAATCCATTAACCTTGTCATATGCTATGAGTGAGATATCCCATATTGCATCATTTCAATCTCAACATAGTAGCTATGCATGCCCCATTCAAATAAATCCCATTTGTACTTGTGGAATAGATGACGAGATGATGGTCATTGGCTTTTGTTTTTCACATGATGATATTGCCATGCTTCCTTTACATGACTTATGCAATTCATCTCATATGCCATGCCATGAAAATTATTGTGTATCGCATGATTACATCCCTTGTGTGCACCATATGCATTCCATGAATAACAATGCTCTACATATTTCTCGTGATGCATTACATCCTTGGAGTCTCCATTATGCTATACATAACAACAAACCTCTCATGATGGATGACATATTTCTATATCATGCGACTCATTTATTTGAGAATTGAATATTTTGTGCTAACCAGCATAAGCCCGTGCGCGTCATGATGGATGATGTGTACATCTACCATGCACACACAATTTTCCCTTTGTTTTTGTGGTGTGTAGGTACTCATGTATACTCGTCAACCTCTCAATCCCAAGAGTTGACGAAACGAGCTCTTGAGAGCAACGACGATTTGGGATCCCTTGGATTGTCCTTCCTACCATTCTCTTCATGCAACGACTATGCGCATCTCTTCTACTTGGCTCTCACAAGGCTATGGGCTATATATCACTTGTTACTTTATGCCCATTGTACCTTGTTCACTTTGCATGTTATGCCTCTTTCCATGCCTTTGCCATGCAATTGTGACCCTTGCTTGCAATTACATGTAATTCACCATTATACTACTTCTATGTGTCTTTGCATGCTTGGTGGAGATCCTAATAGCTATTGCCATGATTTCTTTGTGCCCAATACTTTTGATGCTTGTTGTGTTGGGAGAGTCATTATGCCCCATAGCTATTTACATACGCCCTCTCACCAATACATTGACGATGCTTTGCTCTTATCTTGCTTTCATGCTTGTGTTATGTCATGTGCATTATATATGCCCACCATTTACGCACATGACATGTTACTTATGAAGCATGTTTGTTTGCTTGAATTTATTATAGTTGGGCGTACTCGCATCATATGCATCCACGACTTGTCCCCTACCTTGCCCTTCCTTATGATACACATGATAAATTCACTTGTTGGGCATTTCCCTTCCCGAATGATAGGCTTTGCGTTCACGCTAACCTCATGGGTTTTTCCAAGTGCTTATCATGTTCTTTCGTTTTGAAGGTCTTGCAAGGTGGTACCATCACGAGCTATCTTCATCATGGGGAGGCATACACGTTGCATGGCACCAACATCTTAGAGCACCTCACCGAGCAACAAGGCATCAATTCCTACCGTGTACATGGTGATATGGTTTACGATCCGAGTTCGGATCTTTCCCAAGGGGGAGGGGATTATGCGGAGCATCCTACGGACATCACCATGTACACCTTCATAGCACATCAAGCTCCAAGTGGACCTACTAGACTTAAGGTGAACTCCTTCCTACTTAGCTTGCATATGGATATGAATGGAACATTGTTGCTACCTCACCAAGATACGCTATGTCTCATTAGGTACGAAGAGGAACACCACCAAGAGGCTCAGCAGCACCCCCAAGGAGAAGAGGAACCACCCCAAGGCCACGCGGACTAAAACCGAGTGCAACAGCAGCAAAACTGGAAGTCCTAGGTGAACCCGTGCGCACGGGCCCCCGAGACCCCGTGCCCACGGACTACCCAGGAAGTTGACGCTGGAGCACCCCGTGCGCACGGGCCTCTACCGTGCCCACGGGACCCCCGTGCGCACGGGCCCAACTTACCCCGTGCGCACGGGCCTCCCAGGATGGACGACTGTGATCCCCAATCCGAGCCCCTCTTCATCTACTTCAACCCCAAGACTATATAAACCGTACCTAGGGCTATGTTTAGGGTTAGCAATGTATGAGATGAGATATTTGTGAGCTTTGCTCCTTCTACCTTCCCACTTGTGGAATCAAGGCCCCTTTGGGAAGAATCCTAGTGGATTTCAAGACCTCCTCTAGGAGAAGACTATCTTCAAGACCTCATCTCCTAGGAGTGGGAAGAACTTTGGCATTGTATCTTTCCTTTGATTGTGTTTGTGACTTGTGGATCTTGTATTGATATTCTAGTGGATGTGTAATTGGGGAATTGTTTGAGTGATTTCCTCTTTGTTTTCTTGAGAGTTTGCCATTTTTCCCGTCCAAGTGTGAAAAGACCCCCCTCTAGGATTTCATCCTATATCATTGTACCTGATCACACATAGCATCTCGGACTTAGGCAGTAGCCATGTCTCACTTGAAGAGGAGGAATACTCAAGTAGGAGCGATGTCACCTCGGATTGAATAGCACGCGCCCTAGCTCTTGTCATGGGCCCACTTGGAGCTTGGATAGTTGAAGTGGTGTCCATGGGGATGATCGTGGGATGCTCCGCATCAGGTTGATCGTGCTCCGATGTGGTCAGTAACCTCTCGGAGTTGGTTTAGCGATTGCTAAGGCGCGACATCCTCGCACGTTCATAGTCGGATCGTCAAAGTTGACTTCCTCCAAAACGATAGCCACCGTCCCATCGAAAGACGGGACACCTTTGCCTCTATCAGGGTGTAAGCCAGATTTACACATGCGAAACACTTAGGTTGACTTGACGAGTCTAGCATGTACAAACATGGCCTCGGAAGACGAGAGACCCAAAGGTCGAACATGAGTCGTATAGTAGATGCGACCAACATGGAGATGTTCACCGTTGATGACTAGTCTGTCTCACATGATGATCGGACACGGCCTAGCCGAGTCGGTGCCGTCGATGATGATGTAGTCTTCCGGGCTAATTTCCTGGGGTTCTTCGTCTTCATCTACTAGCGTAGGGCCTCCCATAAATATTCCAATCTTCTTGATCAGGCCGTCATTCTTCTCCACCAATACTTCCATTTCTTCTTCATAATCTTCACGTGTAGCCTTGAGTTCTTCCTCCAGTTCCTTGATTCTTGTCTTAGCCTTCTTCATATCTATCATGTCGGCGCACATCTGGTTCTCCTATCGTCGAATGTGCTGGTTTAGCTCCTGGATAAAAGCTGCGATTGATCTATCATTCCTGGTGCTGATCATCTCCCAGTGCTCATCTCGGCGCCCACAAATCTGGTAGATAGTATCTTTGAGATCCTTGCGGTAGACTTCTCCAATGCGTCCCATGGCGATGTGAGCTGCCATGCTTTTTCCTAGACTCCAAGTTGGTGCGTCAAAAGAAAACTCGATGGGCCCAGTGACTGGCATGAACGTCCTTCCTGGAACTTGAACTTGAATCATCCAGCGCTCTTCTTCAGGTAAAGTGGCATTGTAGGTTCCTGTGAAGCTTGGTACTCCTATGTTCAGGTATCTTGTGACTTGCTTCAAGTGACGTCCAAAGGGTGTATCTTCTTCCTGTTGTGTGAACTTGTTCCTTGCATCCGCCATCCTAAAGAGTAGAAAAGATGAGGAGTCAGAGAAGAAGAGAGTGAATAGTGATCTAGGTCTTTTAGCTTAATGGTCGTGTCCTATAGTCAGCGTGTGCTCTGATACCATCTCTGTAGCGACCAGACCTCAAATAGTCTGATCTTTGTGCTCCGGTGTCATCCTTGGATCAGTAATGCTGACACCACACAGTACTCGGAGGATTTATAGCAGAGTAGCAATCACACACTTATTACATCAAGTGTCTCATAAGAAAGCTTATTACAATAAATATGGCTTAAGGCCATCTAATAACGATAACAGCGGAAGGCTTGGAAGATAAGTGAGTCCATCAACTCCAACGGCATAACTGAGTATAGGACCATGACCTAAAAACTCCTTAATCGTCGTCTGAAATGTCTGCAACATTAACGTTGCAGCCCGAAAATGGGTCAGCACATGGAATATGCTAGCAAGGTAACACATAGAGAGTAATGGAATGAAACAGCTATACTATATGCATATTTGGCTCGTGGAAAAGCTCTATGGTTATATGTTTTTGCGAAAAGCCAATTTTTCCCTACTACAAAGGAATAAACTTTATTTAACTATCATGGTAGTTGTTAAACATTGAGAATGGTTGACAGCATTCTCAATCCCAATTAAGCATCAACATTAATAATAACCCAACAAAATTAATTTAGAGTAACATGTTGAGATTCACATGATAATCCAGGTACTAGATACTCAAGATGTCCATAACTGGGGACACGGCTAATCATGATTAGTTTGTTACACTCTGCAGAGGTTTGTGCACTTTTCCCCACAAGACTCGATCGCCTCCGTTTGGTTTCTTGCACTACATGGTGTTTGAGAAGATGGATGATCGAGACATAGTCTTTCAGAAGCGCTAGCACCTTACGATCGGGTAGACCTTACCACCTACATCCCCTACATCTGCTAGTCTACCACTGTAATAGTTCGCACAACTTAGTCATCTATGCTAGAGCCCATAATAGCTTGTGGCTGCACACGGAAGTTTCTAGTATGAATAGTCTTATGATCCCTTTGAGCCTGGGTGGCGGTCCAAAAGAAAATAGGCAAGTCCTGGAATACCCAGGTGCCTCAATCCACCCAGATGTGTGTTTAAGTTGCCACCTTAGATAAACCATTAATTAACAAAACTCACATCTGTCATGGATATCACTCACCCAATCCACGTCTACTAGCATAGCATGGCATAATAAGCAAACACGGAAGTAACTCCCAAAGGTTTGATAATAAACAGGTAATAGGTACTACCTCAACTACTTCCCATCCCACAATTTAATTAGATACTAATCATGCAATGTGTGAGGATTGATCTAATGCAATAAAACTGGGTAGTAGAAAAAGGTATGATCAAAGTGTTACTTGCCTTGCTGATGATCCGGGAAACCTAGCGATTCGAAGTAACAAGCGGCGCACTCCGGATACTCTATCGCAAACAAACAAATAAATGAGAAAGCAATAAGTACTCATCTAATGCACAGGTAAAACTCAAATAAGAGATATAACCAGAAGGTTCAACTTAAGAACTCCGGTTGGCAAAAAGAACCAAATCGAACAAAGCAACGAAAGTCAAACGGCGAAAGAAAACAACTTCGTTCTAGTAATATGGATATAGGGCAAATTTTACAGTAGCAAAATCTTGTTTAAGTTGATTAAACAGATAGAGGGTTTCGAGACGAAACTCTAGGCGCTTGAATCGCCTGATTCCGATAAACGAGCGAAAAGATAAACTAAAACAAAAATCGGATCAGGAATCGCGATCAGATAAATCACGGATTTAATCCGAGAAAAAGAAAACTGACGAACAGTTAATCGAACGGACGTTCGTTAACAGAAACTAACTGGTGAACACATTCGCTAAAACGAACGGATCGGTGAACGTCGGTGGCTATACCTCCGGCGAGGTACTCCGGCGGCGGGGCGGGGCTCCAGCGGCTGCGGTGGCTATGCGGGGTGGCGGGGAGGCGCAGCAGCGGCAGCCGCGGCGGCGGCGTGCGGCGTGTGGCGGCAGCGCAGGCGGCGGGGCGGCTGCAGCTTGGCGGGGCGGGGCGGGGTGAGGTGAGGGGCGGCGGGGCGGCTCGGTATTTAAGAGAGGGAGGGGGGGTGCTGCCTTAGGGGAGGGGGCACGGCAGCGGCCCCGAGCCGGACTCGGGCGGCGGCGCGGCTCCGGTCTCCTGGAGGGAGACGCAGGCGGCGGGGTGGGCATCGGCTGGGCCTTGGCCCAGTCGGCGCGCAGCGCATTTTTTTATATATATATTCCGCTCGGAAAAAGGAAAAAAGAAATACTAAACGGACTCCAAAAATTCCGAAATAAATTTCCTCGGGCTTCTAAAATCAAGCCTCACAGGGTGAACATTTATTTGGGACCTAAATGCAATTTTGAAAAACGCACATTTTTCCTAAATCAAATAAAACACCGAAAAACTACGAAATAAAATCTTATTTGATTTTATTATTAAATCCTCAATATTTCTTTATTTTGGGAAAGTCATTTTATTCCCTCTCTCATAGTTTTGTAATAGAAATAATTGATGATAAAATAAATAAAATCAAATGATCCTATTCTCAAAATTTGAGAGAACTCAAATATGAAAATATCGAAATCCCCAACTCTCTCCATGGGTCATTGAGTTGCGTAGAATTTCTAGGATCAACCAAAATGCAAAAGAAATATGATATGCATTGATGATCTAATGTATAACATTCCAAATTGAAAATTTGGGATGTTACAAACCTACCCCCTTAAGATGAATCTCGCCCTCGAGATTCGGGTTGGCTAGAAAATAGGTGAGGGTGGTCTTTGAGCAAATCTTCCTCTCGTTCCCAGGTGGCTTCATCCTACGTGTGGTGGCTCCACTGAACTTTGCAAAACTTGATAACCTTGCTGCGAGTAACTCGGTTGGCAAACTCGAGAATCTTGACTGGTTTCTCCTCGTAGGTCAAATCGTTATCCAACTGAATAGTTTCCAAAGGCACTGTATCTCTCAACGGTATGTCAGCCATCTCCGCGTGACACTTCTTCAGTTGAGAAACGTGGAACACATCATGACCTCCTGACAATCCTTCGGGCAATTCCAACTTGTAGGCCACTTCTCCCATACGGTCCAAAACTCGATATGGTCCTACAAATCGTGGCGCTAACTTCCCTTTAACTCCAAAACGCTTTGTTCCCCGAAGTGGAGATACTCGAAGATAAGCTCTATCTCCAACTTCGTAAACTGTCTCCTTGCGTTTAGAATCTGCATAACTTTTATGTCTAGACTAGGCTACCTTGAGCCTATCGCAAATCAACTTCACCTTCCGTTCAGACTCTTTAATCAAGTCAGGTCCAAACAACTGACGGTCTCCAACTTCGTCCCATGACAACGGTGTCCTGCACCTCCTTCCGTACAAGGCTTCGAAAGGGGCCATCTTTAAACTAGTTTGGTAACTGTTGTTGTAAGAGAACTCTGCATATGGCAAATTGTCGTCCCAACTAGATCCATAATCTAGCGCACAAGCTCTCAGCATATCCTCCAAAATCTGATTGACTCTCTCGGTCTCTCCATCTGTCTGTGGATAAAAAGCTGTACTGAATTCTAGTCTGGTACCCAAAGTTTCGTGCAACTGCTTCCAGAACTTTGAGGTAAACTGGGTTCCTCTATCTGATACGATACTCCTTGGAACTCCATGCAGACAAACGATCCTGGTCATGTATATCTTTGCCAACTTAGCACTGGTGTAAGTGGTCTTTACTAGGATGAAATGAGCTACTTTCGTCAATCGATCAACTACAACCCAAATTGAGTCATAGCCTGAACGAGTCCTGGGCAATCCCGTGATAAAATCCATGCCTAGCCTATCCCACTTCCATTCGGGTATCGGCAATGGTTGTAACAATCCTGCTGGCTTTTGATGCTCTGCCTTTACTCTCTGACATACATCACAAACTGCTACATACTCCGCTATATCCTTCTTCATTCTGGTCCACCAGAAAATATCCTTCAAATCCAAATACATCTTGGTGTTTCCTGGGTGAATCGAATATGGTGAGTCGTATGCCTCTTGCAGTATCAACTTCCTGATCTCCGGGTCATTGGGCACGTAAACACGGTCTTCAAACCATAGGGTGTCGTGTTCATCCTCACGAAATCCTTTAGCTTTTCCTTTGCTTAGTTTCTCCTTTATAGAGGCAATCTCTCTGTCAGCTTTCTGAGCTTCTCTGATTCTATCCAGCAAAGTTGACTGAATCTCCAATGCTGCTACATAGCCTCTCGGAACTATTTTCAAACATAGTTCACGAAGATTTTCTGCTAACTCCCTTGGTATTTCTCCTGTCATTAACGTATTGACATGGCTCTTGCGGCTTAATGCGTCAGCTACTACATTAGCCTTTCCGGGGTGATAATGCAATTTCATATCATAATCCTTGATAAGCTCCAACCATCTCCTTTGTCTGAAATTTAACTCCTTCTGTGTGAAAATGTACTTCAAACTCTTATGATCCGTGTACACCTCACAATGATTTCGAATAAGAAAATGCCTCCATGTTTTCAAGGCATGCACTACGGCAGCTAACTCCAAATCATGTGTAGCATAATTTAACTCATGAGGCTTCAGTTGTCTTGAGGCATATGAAACAACTCTCCCTTCCTGCATAAGTACTGCTGCAAGTCCTCGACGTGAAGCGTCGCAATACACCTCATAGTCCTTGGTTTGATCTGGCAAAATCAACACTAGTGAGGTAACCAAACGTTTCTTCAACTCCTGGAAACTAGCCTCACACTCTTCTGTCCATATGAACTTGGTATCCTTCTTTAATAACTCTGTCATAGGCTTCGCAATTTTTGAGAAATTCTCAATAAATCTCCGATAGTATCCTACGAGTCCAAGAAAACTCCGGATCTCTCCAACTGTTGTTGGGGCTTCCCACTTGGTCACGGTTTCAACTTTAGCGGGATCTACTGCTATACCTTCACCAGATATAACATGTCTGAGGAATCCTACTTCCTTCAACCAAAACTCACATTTGCTGAACTTGGCATATAATTGATGTTCTCTGAGTTTTCCAAGTACCAAACGCAAATGCTCCTTATGCTCCTCTTCATTCTTCAAGTAAACCAGGATATCATCAATGAACACTACGACGAACTTATCCAAAAACTCCATAAACACTTTGTTCATCATGTTCATAAAATAGGCAGGTGCGTTAGTCAGACCAAATGACATAACGGTGTACTCATATAGCCCATATCTGGTAGTAAAAGCTGTCTTCAGAATATCCTGTTCTCGAATCTTCAACTGGTGGTATCCTGATCGCAGATCGATCTTGGAAAATACCTTAGCTCCTTGCAATCAATCAAACAGATCGTTGATCATTGGTAGTGGGTACTTGTTCTTGATCGTTACTTCATTCAATCCTCGATAATCAACAACCATCCTTAACGATCCATCCTTCTTCTCCACTAGAAGTACTGGCGATCCCCAAGGTGAAGAACTTGGATGAATATATCCCTTATCCAGTAACTCCTTAATATGCTTCTTAATTTCCACCAAATCCTTTGATGGCATCCCATATGGTCTCTTTGATATTGGCCATGTGCCTGGCAATAGCTCAATCAAAAACTCGATATCTCTATCCGGTGGAATGCCTGGCAACTCTTCTGGAAATACATCAGGGAAATCTCTTACAACTGGTACTTCCTCCTGCACAACTCCTGTTAGGCAATTTACTTGGGTCCTCTTTGGCACATGCGGGGTACATACTTGATCCTTCTCCCTTCTGGGGTGGTAAGCAAAATTGACTTATTAGCACATTCAATATTCCCTTCATACTTTGATTCCATGCCTAATATCACATCCAATCCTTGAGATTCCAATACTATTAGGTCTGAGGGAAAAACATAGTTACCAATCCTTAATGGTAACCGATCACACCATAGACTAGCCACATACTCTGCTCCAGGCGAGGTTACTAACATTGGTGACCTAAGGGCTTGGGTTGATAGGTTGTATTTATCCACAAATCCCTTTGAGATGTATGAATGCGATGCACCAGTATCAAAAAGAACGAGTGCAGTAAATGACTTAACCAAAAACTTACCTATTACTGCATCGGGCTGAGCTTCAACCTCCTCCACGCTAACGTGGTTCACCTATCCCCTGTTGAAATGGTTCGGCTTCTTCCCAGAACTTCCATTGCCATTTTGGCCTTCAGGACATTCATTGGCATAGTGTCCGGTCTTCGAACACTTATAGCAGGTGACTTGGTTCAAGTCCTTCTTGGCTGGGGTTGAGGGGTTGGTGCGGTTCTGGCCGTTGCTTCCTCCATTGCCATTACCATTCTTGGTGCCATTGTGATTGTGCGAGCTACCTCCTCCATGGGTATGCTGAAAATTTCCTCCAGGTCTAGGGTTAAACGTGGCTCCTGCTGAGCTACTGAATTGTACTTTCCTTGTCCATATTTCCTCTTGCGATTCTCAATTTTTTGTTGCTTCCCTTAAATCATAAGAGCACGATCTACCAACTCCTGGTAGTTGTTGAAGGTGGCTACCATCAACTGCATGCTCAACTCATCATTCAGTCCTTCCAGAAACTTCTCCTGCTTAGCTGCATCCGTAGCAACGTCATTTGGGGCATAATGTGCTAACTTAATAAATTCCTCCACATACTGGGCAACTGTCCGTCCTCCTTGGCGCAAGTTACGAAACTCACGCTTCTTCATGGCCATAGCTCCTACTGAAACATGGGCAGTACGAAAAGCCTGCTGAAACTGGTCCCATGTGACAGTATCGACTGGGAAGGTGGCTGTGAAATTCTCCCACCATGATGCTGCGGATCCTTCTAGCTGATGTGCGGCAAACTTCACCTTCTCCGCATCTGTGCATCCTACTGTGGTCAACTCCCCTAGCTGTCTTGCGGAGCCAATCATCTGCTACTATCGGCTCGGTGCTACTGGAAAACACCGGCGGATTCAGCCTAAGAAAACGGGCTAAGTGGTCAACAGGTGGTGGTGGTGGTGGGTTGTTGTTATTGTTCCCCTGATTCTGGTTCTGGACTAGCAACTTCATCAATGTGTTCTGCTGCTGGATCAACTGGGTGAGCTCTGGTGGGAAGGCAAATCCGGGGTCACGTCTCGGAGGCATCTGTGGGTTTAGAAAAGATGAGATATAAGAATAGAGGGGGTCTAAAGAGAAAACACTACCCATATGCACATGAGGCAAAAGCAAACAATTCACTTCAATCAATCAAACAAAGGCATACAATCGATCTAACTATCGCAAAAGTGCTCGGACTACTATATTTACATGGTGGACTACTACTACTGATGAGGTGGTCTACTAGAAATATTCTTCGGTTGCAGACTCCATGATATCTGCTCCAGCTTCATCAACATAGTCATCATCGCTACTATCTGCTTCCGAGTCGGTGCCGTCGATGATGATGTAGTCTTCCGGGCTAATTTCCTGGGGTTCTTCGTCTTCATCTACTAGCGTAGGGCCTCCCATAAATATTCCAATCTTCTTGATCAGGTCGTCATTCTTCTCCACCAATACTTCAATTTCTTCTTCATAATCTTCACGTGTAGCCTTGAGTTCTTCCTCCAGTTCCTTGATTCTTGTCTTAGCCTTCTTCAGATCTATCATGTCGGCGCACATCTGGTTCTCCTATCATCGAATGTGCTGGTTTAGCTCCTGGATAAAAGCTGCGATTGATCTATCATTCTTGGTGCTGATCATCTCCCAGTGCTCATCTCGGCGCCCACAAATCTGGTAGATAGTATCTTTGAGATCCTTGCGGTAGACTTCTCCAATGCGTCCCATGGCGATGTGAGCTGCCATGCTTTTTCCTAGACTCCAAGTTGGTGCCTCAAAAGAAAACTCGATGGGCTCAGTGACTGGCATGAACGTCCTTCCTGGAACTTGAACTTGAATCATCCAGCGCTCTTCTTCAGGTAAAGTGGCATTGTAGGTTCCCGTGAAGCTTGGTACTCCTATGTTCAGGTATCTTGTGACTTCCTTCAAGTGACGTCCAAAGGGTGTATCTTCATCCGGTTGTGTGAACTTGTTCCTTGCATCTGCCATCCTAAAGAGTAGAAAAGATGAGGAGTCAGAGAAGAAGACAGTGAATAGTGATCTAGGTCTTTTAGCTTAGTGGTCGTGTCCTATAGTCAGCGTGTGCTCTGATACCATCTCTGTAGCGACCAGACCTCAAACAGTCTGATCTCTGTGCTCCGGTGTCATCCCTGGATCAGTAATACTGACACCACACAGTACTTGGAGGATTTATAGCAGAGTAGCAATCACACACTTATTACATCGAGTGTCTCATAAGAAAGCTTATTACAATAAATATGGCTTAAGGCCATCTAATAACGATAACAGCGGAAGGCTTGGAAGATAAGTGAGTCCATCAACTCCAACGGCATCACTGAGTATAGGACCACGACCTAAAAACTCCTTAATCGTCGTCTGAAAAGTCTGCAACATTAACGTTGCAGCCCGAAAACGGGTCAGCACATGGAATATGCTGGCAAGGTAACACATAGAGAGTAATGGAATGAAACAGCTATACTATATGCATATTTGGCTAGTGGAAAAGCTCTATGGTTATATGTTTTTGCGAAAAGCCAATTTTTCCCTACTACAAAGGAATAAAATTTATTTAACTATCTTGGTAGTTGTTAAACATTGAGAATGGTTGACAGCATTCTCAATCCCAATTAAGCATCAACATTAAACATAACCCAACAAAATTAATTTAGAGTAACATGTTGAGATTCACATGATAATCCAGGTACTAGATACTCAAGATGTCCATAACCGGGGACACGACTAATCATGATTATTTTGTTACACTCTGTAGAGGTTTGCGCACTTTTCCCCACAAGACTCGATCGCCTCCGTTTGGTTTCTCGCACTACATGGTGTTTGAGAAGACGGATGATCGAGACATAGTCTTTCAGAAGCGCTAGCACCTTACGATCGGGTAGACCGTACGACCTACATCCCCTACATCTGCTAGTCTACCACTGTAAGAGTTCGCACAACTTAGTCAACTATTCTAGAGCCCATAATAGCTTGTGGCTGCACACGGAAGTTTCTAGTATGAATAGTCTTATGATCCCTTTGAGCCTGGGTGGCGGTCCAAAAGAAAACAGGCAAGTCCTGGAATACCAAGGTGCCTCAATCCACCCAGATGTGTGTTTAAGTTGCCACCTTAGATAAACCATTAATTAACAAAACTCACATCTGTCATGGATATCACTCACCCAATCCACGTCTACTAGCATAGCATGGCATAATAAGCAAACGCGGAAGTAACTCCCAAAGGTTTGATAATAAACAGGTAATAGGTACTACCTCAACTACTTCCGATCCCACAATTTAATTAGATCCTAATCATGCAATGTGTGAGGATTGATCTAATGCAATAAAACTGGGTAGTAGAAAAAGGTATGATCAAAGTGTTACTTGCCTTGCTGATGATCTAGGAAACCTAGCGATTCGAAGTAATAAGCGGCGCACTCCGGATACTCTATCGCAAACAAACAAACGAGCAAGAAATAAGTACTCATCTAATGCACAGGTAAAACTCAAATAAGAGATATAACCAGAAGGTTCAACTTAAGAACTCCGGTTGGCAAAAAGAACCAAATCGAACGAAGCAACGAAAGTCAAACGGCGAAACAAAACAACTTTGTTCTAGTAATCTGGATCTGGGGCAAATTTTACAATAGCAAAATCTTGTTTAAGTTGGTTAAACTAAAACGAGCGAAAAGATAAACTAAAACGAAAATCGGATCAGGAATCACGATCAGATAAATCACGGATTTAATCCGAGAAAAAGAAAACTGACGAACAGTTAATCGAACGGACGTTCGTTAACAAAAACTAACCGGTGAACACGTTCGCTAAAATGAACGGATCGGTGAACGTCGGCGGCTATACCTCCGGCGGCGGGGCGGGGCTCCGGCGGCGGCGGTGGCTATGCGGGGCGGCGCAGCAGCGGCAGCGGCGGCCGCGGCGTGCGGCGCGCGGCGGCAGCGGCGGCAACGGCAGCAGCGCAGGCGGCGGGGCGACTGCGGCTTGGCGGGGCGAGGCGGGGTGAGGTGAGGGGCGGCGGGGCGGCTCGGTATTTAAGAGAGGGAGGGGGTGCTGCCTTGGGGGAGGGGGCACGGCGGCGGCCCCGAGCCGGACTCGGGCGGCGGCACGGCTCCGGTCTCCTGCAGGGAGACGCAGGCGGCGGGGTGGGCCGTCGGCTGGGCCTTGGCCCAGTCGGTGCGCGGCTCGTTTTTTTATATATATATATTCCGCTCGGAAAAAGGAAAAAAAGAAATACTAAACGGACTCCAAAAATTCTGAAATAAATTTCCACGGGCTTCTAATGTATAACATTCCAAATTGAAAATTTGGGATATTACAGAAGCGGAACTGCCCCAAGTACTTAGCGGATAAAAAGGACGGCAATGGCAAAGGTATATATGATATACATGTTATTGAAGTGTACCTTACCAGCGCTCGTAGTAGCTCCTGGGTATTTGATACCGGTGTGGTTGCTCACATTCGTAACTCAAAACAGGAGCTGCGGAATAAGCAGAGACTGGAGAAGGACAAGGTGACAATGCGCGATGGGAATGGTTCCAAGGTCGATGTGACCACCGTCGGCGCGCTACCTCTATGTCTACGTTCGGGATTAGTATTAAACCTCAATAATTGTTATTTACTACCAGCTTTGAGCATGAACATTGTATCTGGATCTCGTTTGATGCGAGATGGCTAATCATTTAAATCCGAGAGTAATGGTTGTTCTATTTATAAGAGAGAGATATTTTTATGGTGTTGCCCCGCTAGTCAATGGTTTATTTTTATTGAATCTCGAACGTGATGTTACACATATTCATAGTGTGAATGTCAAAAGATGTAAGGTTGATAATGAAAGTCCCACATACTTGTGGCACTGCGGCCTTGGTCATATTTGATGAGGACATCAATACCATTGTTACACCCACAACCCCCGTTGCTATACATACCGGACCAATTACTAGAGCTCGCGCACGCCAATTGAATTATCAGGAGTTTCATTTCTTGGTAACGATTCCAATGTTCATGAGAATATGATGCTACCTAAATTGGATACATTTGTTTTGCTTACAAATGAAGGGCCTAGTTTGGACAAGAAAGATGAACCTTGGAGCAAGTTCAAGCATGGAGATGACGGCATGCGCAAGGGGACCAAGAACGGAGTTACAAGTTATGATTTCAGGACTTTGAAGCCACCATAAGGAGTGCATGAAGCCTTGGATGAAATATACAAGATGCCACTTCATAAATTTCGTCCAGAGGCTATTCTAGGTGTTGTGTCATCTTATTATTGGGCCAGGCCCATGTATTTTCGAAATACTTAAGTATAGGATGTTTATAGAGTCCGTATGTGTGGGGAAACAAGAGTTAGGGTTGGTTTCAGACCGCTCCTCCAAGGGCCACGAAATTCCCCCCTCTTCCTTCATATATACAACCCTTAGGGCGTCGTTTAGAATTTGGGTTTTGTTTAGATTAAAAGTTCGCCATAGCTGCAACTTCGCGTACTTGGTTTGTGTCGAACGACCAAACTAAGACGTCACAAAAGCCCACCTTCATTAATAAAGTTTCAATCTTTAATTCGCAATATCCAGGTTGCAATCTCAGTTTCTTGCTTGTTCTTCGTTTGCTCGCAGGAAATAGACCCTCATGGTCAGGTTGATCGTGATCCGGCGTGGTCAATAACCATTGGAAGTTGGTTTAGCGATCTCTAAGGCGCTACGTCTTCGCACGTTCGTAGTCGGATCGTCAAAGTCGACTCCAACAAAAAACGATATCTATCTCATTGAAACATCAGGACACCTTCGCCTCTATCAAGTGGTATCGGATTTCCGGGTTGCTCGGTGAGATTTTACTGTTTTTCGTAGTTTAGATCAAGTCTGTTCTTCATACCGACGGTCCACGAAAAATCCAAAAAAACAAATTAGAGTGAGTTCATTATATCCGAACTAGTCTGAGCCTTTGCATAGTCTTTTCAGTTTTTTTCTTTGTTGAATTTGCGGTTGCATCATCGTGTCTAGTTGCTGGTCTTAGAGTCTAGTCTTATAGAGTTTCGAGTTCTAGTTATAAGTTGTCACGCCGCCGCCGCACCATCATCATCGCCCCTGCCATCTACCACCACCGCTTATCCGCCACCGATTCATCTCCATATACCATCACCAATCCGTATCCATATACCACCACCAATCCATATCCATATACCATCACCAATCTGTATCCATATACAACCACTGCTGCCATATCCTAGCACCATATATCCACCACCAATCCGAGATCCTTTCATATTAGGTTTGTTTTCGAGATCCATCTAATTTCCGTTTCGTGTTTCCTTGCCTGAGTAGGTTTCGGGAAAAAAATAAAAAATAAAAAAATAATTTGGAGACCCCCAGGCAGTTTTTAGGCCAAAATTTCTGGAGGCAAAAATATTTTTTCCCTATCATATTTTTATACTTTTCCGAGTCTTTTGAGCCACGTGCCATCATAGTGATTTTTTGTCGCACTTTTTCGTCCTCGCTTCCCTGATTTCCAAAAAAAGTTAAAAAAAAAATTCGTGCCCATCCTATCAGTTTGACGAGGGAAGAATTTTGAGACACTCGCCATTATAGTGATTTTTCGAAAAAAGAGGAGCACAAAAAAACAGAGCGAAAAAAAGTTTGAGAATGTGCTTTTCCCTTGTTTACGTGCAGCGCCGTGATTTTGTTAGTGTTCTAGGCTCGCGTCTCTAGCACGGTCTAGCCTAGGACCACCACAGTACCACCGTTGAGTGTTTATTCAACTTTGCTTCTCTGAATTGATTATTGCTGACCCTTTTTGCTACCATATTATAAGCCTTCCCAGCTGCACATACATCTACGTCATGCGGTTGACTCTCCCTGGTAATCTCTCTATCCAAGCTTTGAGAGTTTTGACTACAACGGTTGCTGGTCACCACCTGCTGCTTCGTAAGAACTGGTAAGAATTTGAGATTCGCTTGACGGATTTGTGACTGTCCACCACACCATCACCACCACTTCCTAGTAGTCTGTAGGATCATATTCTTCTGTGTTTCTACTGCTGCTAACCGTGGCAGGATCACAAGCCGACGAGACTGACTGGGAGAACATGACAAACAAAGAGTTACATGATAAGTTTCAGCAAATGATGAGTGGACAGTTGAAGATTGATGTAGGGTAGAACCCTAATCTCCTGATCTTTCACGAAAGGAGCGGAATCCCGCGATGAACACGAAGAACACAAAGGGGAAAACGAGGGAAACACAAGGGAAATAGGAGAGGAACACTCAAACCAACAAGATAGTCACACACGTGCTAGATCCCCGAATACATAAAGTAAGATACACGATCCACGATCAACTAGGGACGATACACGGTAACCGGTCTTCTCCCTGAGGAGGTCTTGATGTTCTTCCCTAAAGAGGGGTCTTGAATCCGCTTGGGGAATCTTCTCCGAGGAGGTGCGATCTCCGAGGAGAAGGTAACCAAGTGCATGAGCAAAGCTCTCACACAAACATGAGCTATCTCTTTGCTAATCCTAAAACATAGGTAGGAGAAGAGTATTTATAGTCTAGGTGACGAAAGGGTACATGGGCCTCAGCCCAAGTCACTGCGTGCAGGCAGGGCCGGAAGTTCCAGGCGAGACCGGAAGTTCCGGGCAGCGGAGGTTCCGGGGAGGGTCCGGCCTAACCAGAGAGTTGGGCGGGTGGAGCTGGGTTGGCATTCGGGGGCCGGAACGTCCGGGCTGGCCGGAGGATCCGGGTGCCGGAAGGTCCGTGACGAGTTCCGGGCTAACCAGAGAGTTGGCACGCCTGGGCGGGTCGAAAACGTCGGAGGCCGGAAGCTCTGGGTCGTCCGGAGGGTCCGGGGGGGGGGGGGGGGGGGAAGTTTCGGGCTCTGGCCGGAGGTTCCAGGCGGTCCAGAGTGTTGACGCCTGTCTCTTCTTCTACAGCCCTCGGCTCTGTGTCTTGAGCATTGTACTTGATCACACATAACATCTCGGACTTAGGAAGCAGCCATGTCTCACTTGAAGAGGAGGGAAACTCAAGTAGGAGTGATGTCACCTCGGATTGAATAGCATGCGCCCTAGCTCTTGTCGTGGGCACACTTGGAGCTTGGATAGTTGAAGTGGTATCCATGGGGATGATCGTGGGATGCTCCGCATCATCTCCCCTCCCTTGGGGATGATCCGTCCTCGGATTGAATTCTTCATCACCATGGAAGGGAGAGAGATCTTTGATGTTGAATATGTCGCTCACGTTGTACTTGTTGCATGGGAGGTCGATCTTGTAAGCGTTGTCATTGTAGCGTGCGAGCACCTTGAAGGGTCCATCCGCTCGTGGTCGAAGCTTGGACTTGCGTTCTTATGGAAAGTGGTCCTTGCGAAGGTGTAGCCACACGAGATCGCCAATGTTGAAGATCATCAGTTGCTTGTTGACGTTGAGCTTGGTCGCAAGGCATTGTACTTGGCGCTCGATGGTGTTTCTTGTATCTTCGTGCACCTTCTTGAGATGTGTCGCTCGTTCACTTGCGTCCAAATTGATGCGCTCTTGATGAGGACATCAATACCATTGTTACACACACAGCCCCTACTATTACATATACTGGACCAATTACTAGAGCTCGCGCACGCCAATTAAATTACCAGGTACTTTCGTTTCTTGGTAATGATTCTAATGTTCATGACATTATGATGCTGCCTAAATTGGATACATTTGTTTTGCTTACAAATGAAGGGCCTAGCTTGGAGAAGGATGAACATTGGAGCAAGAACACGCATGGAGTTGATGGCATGCGCAAGGGGATCAAGAACGGAGTTACAAGTGATGATTTCAGGACTTTGAAGCCGCCATAAGGAGTGCATGAAGCCTTGGACGAAATATACAAGATGCCACTTCATAATATTCGTCCATAGGCTATTCTAGGTGCTGCGTCACCTTATTAATGGGCCAGGCCCATGTAATTTCGAAATACTTAAGTATAGGCTATTTTTAGAGTCCGTATGTGTGGGGAAACAAGAGTTAGGGTTGGTTTCGGACCCCACCCTCAAGGGCCATGAAATTCCCCCCTCTTCCTCCATATATACAGCCCTTAGGGCGTCGTTTAGACTTTGGGTTTTGTTTAGATTAAAAGTTCGCCATAGCTGCAACTTCGCGTACTTCGTTTGTGTCCAACGACCAGACCAAGACGTCACAGAACCCCACCTTGATCAATAAAGCTTTCATCTTATATTCGCAATATCCCGATTGCAATCTCAGTTTCTTGTTCTTCGTTTGCTCGCAGGAAACAGACCCTCGTGGTCAGGTTGATCGTGCTCCGGCGTGGTCAATAACCCTCGGAAGTTGGTTTAGCGATTGCTAAGGCGCGACGTCTTTCACGTTCGTAGTCGGATCGTCAAGGTCGACTCCCACAGAAAACGATAGCCACCATCTCATCGAAACATCGGGACACCTTAGCCTCTATCAAGTGGTATCAGATTTCCAGGTTGCTCGGTGAGATTTTACAGTTTTTCGTCGATTAGATCGAGTCTGTTCTTCATACCTACAGTCCACGAAAAAGCCAGAAAAAAATTAGGGTTAGTTCATCATATCCGAACCAATCTGAGCCTTTGCATAATCTTTTTAGGGTTTTTGCTTTGTTGAATTTGCGGTTGCATCGTCGTGTCAAGTTGCTAGTCTTAGAGTCTAGTCTTTTAGAGTTTCGAGTTCTGGTCATAAGTTGTCACGCCGCCGCCGCACCATTATCATCGCCCATCTACCACTTTTTCTTATCCTCCACCGCTCTGAATCCATATCCATATACCACCACCAATCCGTATCCATATACCACCACCAATCTCTATCCATATACCACCACCGCTACCATATACCACCACCGCTGCCATATACCACAACCATATATCCACCACCAATCCGAGTTCTTCTCATATTAGGTTTGTTCTTGAGATCAATCTAAATTCCGACTCGTGTTTCCTTGCCTGCGTAGGTCTTGGAAAAAAAAGAGTCTGGAGACCCCCGGGCAGTTTTTGGGCCAAAATTTTCACGGGGAAATTTTTTTCCCTATCCTATTTTTAGGCTTTTCTGAGTCTTTTGAGCCATGTGCCATCATACTGATTTTTTGTCGCACTTTTTCGTCGTCGCTGTCCTGATTTCCGAAAAAAAAGTGAAAAAAAAAATTCGTGCCCATCCTATCAGTTTGACGAGGGAAGAGTTTTGAGACACTCGCCATTATAGTGATTTTTCGCAAAAAAAAGAGGAGCGCAAAAAAAAGGAGCGGAAAAAAAGAGTTCCAGAGTGTGATTTTCCCTTATTTACGTGCAGCGCCGTGATTGTGTTAGTGTTCTAGGCTCGCGTCTCTAGCACGGTCTAGCCTAGGACCAGCACAGTACCGTCGTTGAGCGTTTATTCAACTTTGCATCTCTGAATTGATTATTGCTGACCCTTTTTGCTACCATACTATAAGCCTTCCCAGCTCCACATACATCTACGTCGTGCGTTTGACTCTCCCTGGCAATCGCTCTATCCAAGCTTTTGAGAGTTTTGACTACAACGGTTGCCGATCACCGCCTGCTGCTGGGTAAGAACTGGTAAGAATTTGAGATTTGCTTGACGGATTTGTGACACCCGCCACCACCACCACCACTTGTTAGTAGTCTGTAGGATCATATTCTTGTGTGTTTCTATTGCTGCTAACCATGCCAGGATCACGAGCCCACGGGACTGACTGGGAGAACTTGACGAACAAGGAGCTTCATGATACGTTTCAGCAAATGATGAGTGGACAGGTGCACGATGTGATAAACAGATTTGAAGAGGCCATGGAGAAGATAGATGGCATGGAGAAGACGTTTGAAACAAAGCTCGATAACAAGTTTGCTGAATTGCATTCGCGTTTTCCACCACCACCACCGGCTGCTCCTGCCGCACCTCTGCAACAACAGCAACAACATCGACTACCTCCACGTCGGGAAACAGCCCTCCGCCGAGCGAGCCGTGTCCCTCTTCAGTCGGGCCAAACTGCTGGTGCTGCTGTTGATACTTCTGTGGCTCCTACTGCTGATGTGGAGGAGGATGATTATGTGGGAGATTATGAGGATGAGGTTGATCAAAATCAGAACTACGTGCCACCACCAGCACAGCAACCACCAGGTCGTCCACATGCAAATAATGGCAATGGTAGGGCTCACCCTCAGGTACGAGATCATGAACATCGGGACACCTTAGCCTCTATCAGCTCTTGGAGTGGTAGGGGAACAATGTCCAATGGTGACAATGGGTTGAAACCGTAGACGACCTCGAAAGGGGACTTGCCGGTTGTTGAGTGTCTTGCCCGATTGTAGGCGAACTCGGCGATGGGTAGACACTCCTCCCACTCCTTGATGTTCTTCTTGATGAGTACTCAAAGTAGAGCGGAGAGTGTGCGGTTGGTCACCTCCGTTTGGCCGTCGGGGATGCAAAGTTTGTTAGCTTGCATAAGATATCCATTTTTGATGTAATAGCATTCCTAAGAGGTGTGCGACAAACACTTGTCATAAGGAGTAGCAAAAGTTGCATCATGCTCATACAAGTATTTGATATGCTCGAAGCCAATGACATCTAACTCAAGTTGTGTAACAAGCATGCATATGCGGGAAAGAGCATCCGCTACAATGTTTTCTTTACCCTTAATGTACTTGATGACATAAGGAAAAGACTCAATAAATTCATCCACTTAGCATGACGCTTGTTAAACTTGGTTTGGCCCTTAAGATACTTGAGAGTCTCATGATCGGTATGAATGATAAACTCATGGGGACGAAGGTAATGTTCCCATTCATGCAAAACACGGACTAAAGCATATATCTCTTTGCCATAGATGGGGTAATTGAGTTGCGCTCCGAAAAGTTTCTCACTAAAGTAAGCTATGGGGCGCTTCTCTTGCGTTAACACACCTCCTATGCCATTACCACTAGCATCGCAATGAATATCAAAAGTCTTGTCGAAGTTGGGTAAAGCAAGCACGGGAGCATGAGTAAGCAAATTATTAAGCTCATTGAATGCGGTATCTTGGGATGGTCCCCAAACAAAAGGCGCATTCTTCTTGATCAAAGCATGTAAAGGCGAAGCAATGGTGCTAAAATCCTTCACAAAGCGATGATAGAAACCCGCAAGGCCAAGAAAACTACGCACTTGATGCAGGTTGGTTGCGGCCAAGTCTTAATAGCATTGATCTTGGACTCATCAACATGAACACCCTTCGAAGAAACAACAAAACCCAAGAAAACGAGCTTATCAACACCAAAAAGGCATTTCTCCATATTAGCATAGAGGCGCTCTTTTCTAAGAGTTTGCAAAATGGTGCGGACATGGGTGACATGCTCTTTGATAGATTTGCTAAACACAAGAATGTCATCGAAGTAAACCACAACAAATATACCAATGTAAGGGCGAAAGACATGATTCAAAAGGCGCATAAAAGTGCCCAGTGCTTCCGAGAGACACATAGGCATGACTAACCACTCATACAAACCAAAATTGGTTTTGAAGGCGGTTTTCCATTCATCACCTTCTTGTATGCGGATTTGATAGTAACCACTCTTAAGATCAATTTTGGAAAAGATAGTGGCGCCACTAAGTTCATCTAGCATATCATCTAGGTGTGGAGTGGGATACCTATAGCGAATGGTGATAGCATTGACAGGTCAACAATCGGAGCACATGCGAAAGCTACGGTCACGTTTAGGCACAAGAATGACTGGTACGGCACAAGGGCTCAAACTTTCACGCACATGTCCATGGTCTATGAGATGCTTTACTTGCCTTTGTATTTCTTTGGGGTTGACGCGGTAGGGAGATTTGTTCAGAAGCGGTGCTCCGGGGATGAGGTCGATGCGGTGCTCACTACCTCGGAGTGGAGGTAGTCCCGGAGGTAGCTCGTCGGGGAAAACGTCGTGAAATTCCTGCAAAACAGAAGACAACACTAGAGGAAGAGTGTGAGAAGTGTTAGTTTGTGGTGCATTGTCCTTGCACACAAGGACATAGTGTAGGACACTAGATGGGTTCTCACACACTCCTCTTATCTCACTTTTGGTGGCAAATAGGGCTAAGTTCTTCTTTTCGCTCATCGTGGAGGTGTTTGATTTGGGCTTGTGGTGCTCACACTCTTTTTGGTGGCTCGCTCTCTCATTATTCTCTCCATGATGGGTGGCTTGCTTGTCGGCGATCACTTGACTTGGGGACATGGGACGAAGTACATACTCCTTGCCCTTCATCTTGAAGATGTAGTGGTTCGTTCAGCCGTTGTGGACGACTCTTCTATCGAATTGCCATGGCCGTCCAAGGAGAAGATGACAAACGGACATTGGAACAACGTTGCACTCCAAGGTGTCTTCGTAGGCGCCGATTTTGAAGGAGACTTGGATGCTGCCGGAGTCGCTAAGCCATTGCACTTTGTATGGATGGGGATGCTTCGTCTTGGGCAATTGAAGCTTGGAGCAAAGCTCTTCGCTTGCAGGATTATGACAACTTCCTCCATCGACGATGACCTTGACGGATCGTCCATTGATGCCGGCCTTGGTGTGGAATATGTGGCATCTTTGGTCTTTTCTTGGTGATGTTGGAGGGTCAAGACTTTGGAGACAACAAGTGCAGGACTTGAGTCTTCATCGCAAAAGACTTGTTCTTCTTCATTGTTCTGATGCGGAGCATCCCAAGATCATCCCCATGGACGCACCCACACCTCCAACGGCACCACTTGGACCAATGACACGAGCCCGAGCCAAAGCTATCGATGATAAGGTGAACTCACTCCTCTCCGGACTTCCACTTTCTATGCATAAAACATGGCTACTACCTAAGTCTGAGATGTTGTGCATGATTAGGTACCAAGAGGGTCCTCCCGAAGATGCGCATGAAGACGGACGAGTCCCCAAGTCGACGGATGAGGAGAACCAACGGAAGGAGCCAAGAGCATCTCCCAGGCCCTGGACATCCGGCCCCTGGAGCGCCTTCCTCTACAGCTGCTCAACCACCAAGTGCCTACAGGCCCCGGACATCCGGCCCCGCAAGCCCGGACATCCGGCCCTTCCTGAGGTCCCTAATATCCGGCCTCCTGCCCGGAAATCCGGACACCCCCGAACCCGAGAGCAACATGGCCAGCTTCACCAGCCCGGGCATCCGGCCCTCCGCGAACGCCCGGACATCCGGCCCGACGCTCGGATGTCCGGCCTCGCTGTCTGCGCACAGTAAAGGGCCGAGGCCCGTGTACCCCTTCTACCCCCTAGACTATATATACTCCATCTCGTACAACTTTCTAGGGTTAGCAAAGGATTAGCTCATATTTTGGGTGAGAGCTTTGCTCATCCACTTGGTTACCTTCTCCACGGAGATTCGAGCCTCCACCGAAGAAGATCCCCCAAGCGGATTAAAGAGCCCTCTTTAGGGAAGAACATCAAGACCTCCTCACGGAGAAGAACCGGTTACCCTTTTGTATCATACCTAGTTGTCCGTGAACATGTGTGACTTGTTCTTGTTAGTTTTAGTGTTCCTCTTGTGTTTCCCCTTGTGATTTACCTCATTTTCCCACGTATCCATCTTTGTGTTCCTCGTGTTCTTCGCGGGATCCACTCCTTTTGTGAAAGATCGAGCGATTAGGGTTCTACCCTACATCATCATGGTATCTAGAGCCAGGTTGATCACGATTTCGGAACCTCCCCGTTGTGTTTCTAGCCTTGTTTTGTTGTTTCTCGTCCTAATTCGAAAATTCCCCACCAAAAATAGCCCCAAATTTTTTTTGTCATTTGTTGGTGTGTTGAGATTTTGTTGGTTTGGATCCGTGGATTGGCTTTGTTTTGAGTGGATCAAGCTTCCCATCCTTTCCCCCCAATTTCCATCCACAAATTCCTCTGAATTTCGCCCGGATTTAACCTCCCCACACGGTGTTCATCCATTCGTCCCCGGATCCAGAGCCCGGACATCTGGCCCGTAGAGCCCGGACATCCGGCCCCACCCGGACATCCGGCCCCTGGTAGCAACATCTCCATCCACTGCCCCGTTTTCCGCCCAATTTCCACCAAATTTTGTTCCGGTGCCCACCATATACCATATATACTTCCGCATACCTCCACCACTTCCGCATAACCCAACCATTTTTGGACCGTTTCGCTCTTCGACACAATTGCTACGTCGAGGTTTGAGAATTTGAGTTGCGGTACCGTATCCTTTTTTGTTTCTGCTATTTAGGTACGGTTCGACATCGACATCACCGCCGCTCATCTTTTCCACGAATGTGTCATCAACAACGACCACCTCGACTACATCTTAGTATTCGTGCCACCATTTTGACACCATACCGGAAGCAAGACCGGTAACCTCATCTTGGTATTGGACATATCATTCTTGCCATTATATTGATAGCCATCATAACCTTACTCCTTTGCGTTGCTTACCCATCGAGACTAGCCATCGAGTATTGCCGGCAACGAGACTTGTGCACATTAGTGATTATACTTCCCATAGCATACATACATCATTGTTGCATATATTGGTATCATCTCTTGTGTCACAAAGTTGTCATCACATACTCATTTGCTATCTTGGTTCGTCAAGCATTGCATGAGAAAAGAGCTCAAACATCAAAGAGCCAAACAAGATTTTAAGCAAATAGAAAAGATAAGCAAAGTGATTTTAAGCAAGAACCATAGCATCTGACAACATTAAGATTGTCTTGGATCATATCATAGCAACACCTTGCATACAAAATATTTGGGATAGAAGTCGTTGCATTTTTTCTAAGTAGGTTGTGCACAAGTTCTTGTATCTGCCTATTGTGCAATCGTGCTAGCGTCTCTCTAGTGTTGTTCAACAAGAGCATTTTTGTGGATTCCACATTTTGGCTCACCCTTGGTTGCACAACCCCACTTATCTTTTTGCGCGTGTGTTTCTGTGTACCTTATATGCTTGGTCTACTTGTTACATTGCATCTTGCGAATCTTTTCCAATATTATTGAAGCTCACTTACAATTGCATCAAATTTTGTGCCACCATCCTAACCAAGCTCCACCAAAAGCTTTTACTTGTGTAGGTGTGAGAAACCGACAAGAACTCGTACCAATTGTGCTATTTCCTTGTCCTACATTGGAGTTATCCTCGATCCACTTTCAACTTCGGTCAAGGTACATTTGGTACTCGTTCTTCTCTTTCTACCACTCACATTTGTCTTGCAATGATGGATAGGCCAAGTACTTCTACAAACCCACTCTTCATTGAGCAAGACGACGACATGAAATCCTTCGTCACCAAGAGTCACCTCTTTGGTGCACAACGTGCTTTGCATCAAGAGCAACAAGCTATGAGTGAACGCATCGACAACCTTGCCGCCGACTTGCGACTTTCCGAGCAGCGTACAAGGGACTACTTCGACCACAAGCTCGACGATCACAAGCGAGAGAATGACACAAGGATGGACGAAATTCATGCTTTGTTGCTCAACCGCTCGTCTTCGACTTCAAGAAGGAGGCGTTCAAGCCGCCACTCAGACTTCACCCTCTCCGGCTCTAGTACACCGACATCGAACACTCTTCGTCGAGCCGCGTGCACCGATCGTCAAGCAAGCCTCAATCCCCTACGAGACACCGACTCTCAAGAGCGCCAACAACGTCAAACTCAAGAGGCCTTTGCGCTAGCCCGAGAACAGCAACGACAACGCCAACATGAAGAGGAAGAGCGAGCGCGTCTACACCAAAATGCTCAAGATGCCGAGGCACAACATCAAGAGCAACAACTCCGTGATACTCAAGCACTTGCGGCGCAACAAGCTCTACGCGATTCGAGTCGAGCCATTGCCGACCGAAGCCGACAAGTCCGTGAACAAGAGGAAGCATTTCGCAAAGAAATTCAAGAACGAAGATTTCAAGCTCGCGTGCATAGGCAAGTTCCTCCTCGAGCTTGACAAGCTCCTCCACAAGCTCGCCAAGAACAACAAGTCAATCAAGAGCATGAAGATAATGGAGATCCTCCATGACAAGAACAACATGGCGATAACAACCCTCTGCGCCAAGAGCACCACGAGCTGATCAATCATCAACAACACGGGCGTCATCATCCCCGACCCCAACACAATGAAGAGCAACGTTATGGCAAACTCAAGTTCACCATGCCCAAGTTCAACAGAAGCAACGATCCCGAAGAGTACCTTTCATGGGCATTGAAGGTTGACAAGATCTTCCGTTTGCACAATTTTGAAGAAGAGAAGAAGATCGCAATGGCATCCCTTGAGTTCCAAGACTATGTCCTCATTTGGTGGGAACAAATCATAGAGCGCCGAGAGGCAAGAGGTGAACCAACCATCACTACTTGGGCGCAAATGAAGGATGTCATGAGAGCATGCTTCGTACCTACCTACTACAACCGCGACCTCTTCAAGAAACTCCAACAACTCAAGCAAGGAACAAAGAGCATTGAAGAATATTACAAGGAGATGGAGATTGCAATGATAAGAGCCAATATCATGGAATATGATGAGTAAACAATGACACGTTTCATGAACGGACTCAATCATCCTATCAAGAAGATCGTCGATTTCCAAACATACTCAAACCTCATCGAGCTAGTGCACCAAGCTACCAAAGCGGAACGCCAAGTGCAAGATGATTTCAAGTATGCCAAGTTCTCATCCAAGTCCTATGGCTTCTCCAACAACCAAGCTTCAACGACTCCAACACCGACTACAAGACCTTCTACTACCAACATCGACAAGTCGACTTACAAGAAAGCTTCGTCAACTACAAGCCATCCTCCTACGAGCAACTTCAAGCCGAGAGCTTCATCATCATCAAGTCCAACCGACGAGACCGTCAAGACGAGTTCCTTCAAGTGTTTCACATGCGGAGGCCGAGGCCACAAGTGCTACGAGTGCACCAACAAGCGAACCATGGTCTTCAACGACGATGGCACTTATGACTCCATGAGTGAAGGCGAAATGGAAGCCCTCGAGCAAGTCGCCATGCACCGCCAAGTGAACAATGAAGAAGAATAAGTCTTTTGTGATGAAGACTCAAGTCCCGCACTTGTTGTCTCCAAAGTCTTGACTCTCCAACGTCACCAAGAAGAAGACCAACGATGCCGCATATTCCACACCAAGTCTGGCATCAATGGACGATCCTTCAAGGTCATCATCGATGGAGGGAGTAGTCATAATCTCGCAAGTGAAGAACTTTGCTCCAAGGTCCAATTGCCGAAGAACAAGCATCCACATCCATACAAAGTTCAATGGCTTAGTGACTCCGGCACTATCCAAGTCGAGCACCGAGTACAAGTCTCCTTCAAGATCGCCGCCTATGAAGACACCTTGGAGTGCGATGTCGTTCCAATGACTGTTTGTCATCTTCTCCTTGGACGGCCATGGCAATTCGATAGAGGAGTCATCCACAACGGCCGAACGAACCACTACATCTTCAGGATGAAGGGCAAGGAGTACGTCCTCCGTCCAATGTCACCTAGTCAAGTGATCGCCAACAAGCAAGCCACCCATCGTGGAGATCATAGTGAGAGAGCGAGCCACCAAAAAGAGAGTGAGCGCAAGCCAAAATTGAGTACCTCCACGATGAGCGAAAACATGAACCTAGTTCTATTTGCCACGAAACGTGAGATGAGAGAAGTGTGTGAGAACCCATCTAGTGTCCTACACTACATCCTCCTGTGCAAGGACAATGCATCACAAACTAGCACTTCTCACACTCTTCCTCTAGTGTTGTCTTCTCTTTTGCAGGAATTTCAAGATGTTTTCCCCGATGAGCTACCTCCGGGTCTACCTCCTCTACGAGGCATTGAGCACCGAATCGACTTCATCCCCGGAGCACCTCTTCCGAACAAAGCTCCATACCGTGTCAACCCCGACGAAACAAAAGAAATACAAAGGCAAGTAAAACATCTCATAGACCATGGACATGTGCATGAAAGTTTGAGCCCTTGTGCCGTTTTGGTCATTCTTGTGCCAAAATGTGATGGTAGTTTTCGCATGTGCTCCGATTGTAGAGCTATCAATGCTATCACCGTTCGCTATAGGTATCCCATTCCACGCCTAGATGATATGCTTGATGAGCTTAGCGGTGCCACTATATTTTCCAAAATTGATCTTAAGAGTGGTTACTATCAAATCTGCATACAAGAGGGTGATGAATGGAAAACTGCCTTCAAAACCAAGTTTGGTTTGTATGAGTGGTTAGTCATGCCTATCGGTCTTTCGGAAGCACCAGGCACTTTTATGCGCCTCATGAATCATGTCTTTTGCCCTTACATTGGTATATTTGTTGTGGTCTACTTTGATGACATTCTTGTGTTTAGCAAATCTATCAAAGAGCATGTCACCCATGTCCGCACCATTTTGCAAACTCTTAGAAAAGAGCGCCTCTATGCTAATATGGAGAAATGCCTTTTTGGTGTTGATAAGCTCGTTTTCTTGGGTTTTGTTGTTTCTTCTAAGGGTGTTCATGTTGATGAGTCCAAGATCAATGCTATTAAGAGTTGGCCGCAACCAACCAACTTGCATCAAGTGCGTAGTTATCTTGGCCTTGCGGGTTTCTATCGTCACTTTGTGAAGGATATTAGCACCATTGCCTCGCCTTTGCATGCTTTGAGAAAGAAGAATGCACCTTTTGTTTGGGGACCATCCCAAGATACCACATTCCATGAGCTTAAGAATTTGCTTACTCATGCTCCCGTGCTTGCTTTACCCAACGTCGACAAGACTTTTGATATTCATTGCGATGCTAGTGGTAATGGCATAGGAGGTGTGTTAACGCAAGAGAAGCGCCCCATAGCTTACTTTAGTGAGAAACTTTTCGGAGCGCAACTCAATTACCCCATCTATGGCAAAGAGATATATGCTTTAGGCCGTGTTTTGCATGAATGGGAACATTACCTTCGTCCCCATGAGTTTATCATTCATACCGATCATGAGACTCTCAAGTATCTTAAGGGCCAAACCAAGTTTAACAAGCGTCATGCTAAGTGGATGAATTTATTGAGTATTTTCCTTATGTCATCAAGTACATCAAGGGTAAAGAAAACATTGTAGCGGATGCTCTTTCCCGCATATGCATGCTTGTTACACAACTTGAGTTAGATGTCATTGGCTTCGAGCATA
The DNA here is from genome assembly GCF_056163025.1 of Triticum urartu. Taxonomy (NCBI): domain Eukaryota; kingdom Viridiplantae; phylum Streptophyta; class Magnoliopsida; order Poales; family Poaceae; genus Triticum; species Triticum urartu. The sequence goes on along the minus strand of NC_141874.1, from coordinate 319,288,558 downwards.
TCAAATACTTGTATGAGCATGATGCAACTTTTGCTACTCCTTATGCCAAGTGTTTGTCGAATACATCTTGGGAACGCTATTACATCAAAGACGGCTATCTTATGAGAGCTAACAAACTTTGCATCCCAGAGTCGTCTCTTCGTTTGTTGCTTTTGCAGGAATCGCAAGGAGGAGGCTTAATGGGACACTTCGGACGCAACAAGACGTTCGCCACACTCTCAAAGAGCTACTTTTGGCCAAAAATGTTTTGGGACGTCAATGGTTTCACCAACCGGTGTTCTACATGTCACAAAGCTAAGTCCCATGCTCAATCTCTTGGTCTCTATATGCCTTTACTAATCCCATACCAACCACGGGAAGACATTAGCATGGACTTTGTACTTGGTTTGCCTAGAACTCGAAACGGGAAAGATTCCATATTTGTCATTGTGGACCATTTCTCAAAAATGGAACATTTTATTCCTTGCCACAAGATAGACGATGCTTCACATGTTGCTAATCTCTTTTGTAGGGAAATTTTGCGTCTCCATGGTGTGCCAAAGACCATCGTCTCGGACCGCGACATCAAGTTCCTTAGCTACTTTTGGAAGACCCTATGCGCCAAGCTCGGAATCAAGCTACTCTTCTCCATGGCATACCGTCCTCAAACCGACGGCCAAACGGAGGTGAAAAACCACACACTCTCCGCTCTACTTCGAGTACTCATCAAGAAGAACATCAAGGAGTGGGAGGAGTGTCTACCCATCGCCGAGTTCACCTACAACCGAGCTAGACACTCAACAACCGGCAAGTCCCCTTTCAAGGTCGTCTACGGATTCAACCCTTTGTCACCATTGGATATTCTACCTCTACCACTCCAAGAGTGAATCAATATGGACGCAAGTGCACGAGCGACCCATCTAAAGAAGGTGCATGAAGATACAAGAAACACCTTCGAGTGCCAAGTACAACGCCTTGCGACCAAGCTCAACATCAACAAGCACCCTATGATATTCAACATTGGAGACCTCGTGTGGCTACACCTTCGCAAGGACCTCTTTCCCCGAGAACGCAAGTCCAAACTTCGACCATGCGCGGATGGACCATTCAAGGTGCTTGCACGCTACAAGAACAACGCTTACAAGATCGACATTCCTCGTGACAAGTACTCCGTTAGCGACATCTTCAACATCAAAGATCTCTCACCCTACCATGGTGATGAGGATTCGAGGACGGATCTTCCCCAAGGGAGGGGAGATGATGCGGAGCATCCCAAGATCATCCCCATGGACGCACCCACACCTCCAACGGCACCACTTGGACCAATGACACGAGCCCGAGCCAAAGCTATCGAAGTCCGAGATGTTGTGCATGAGAGATGGCTACTACCTAAGTCCGAGATGTTGTGCATGATTAGGTACCAAGAGGGTCCTCTCGAAGATGCGCATGAAGACAGACGAATCCCGAAGTCCTCGGATGAGGAGAACCAACGGAAGGAGCCAAGAGCATCTCCTAGGCCCCGGACATACGGCCAAGGCCCCGGACATCCGGCCCCTAGAGCGCCTTCCTCTACAGATGCTCAACCACCAAGTGCCTACAGGCCCCAGACATCCGGCCCTGCAAGCCCGGACATCCGGCCCTTCCCGAGGTCCCGGAAATCCGGACACCCCCGAACCAGAGAGCAACATGGCCAGCTTCACCAGCCCGGACATCCAGCCCTCCGCGAACGCCCGGACGTCCGGCCTCCCTGTCTGCGCACAGTAAAGGGCCAAGGCCCGTGTACCCCTTCTACCCCCTAGACTATATATACTCCATCCCGTACAACTTTCTAGGGTTAGCAAAGGATTAGCTCATATTTTTTGTGAGAGCTTTGCTCATCCACTTGGTTACCTTCTCCTCGGAGATTCGAGCCTCCACCGGAGAAGATCCCCCAAGCGGATTCAAGACCCCTCTTTAGGGAATAACATCAAGACCTCCTCACAGAGAAGAACTGGTTACCCTTTTGTATCGTCCCTAGTTGTCCGTGGACCATGTATTGTTCTATGTATCTGAGGATCTAGCACATGTGTGACTTGTTCTTGTTAGTTTGAGTGTTCCTCTAGTGTTTCCCCTTGTGATTTCCCTCGTTTCCCCTCATTTCCCTCTTTGTGTTCCTCGTGTTCTTCGCGGGATCCGCTCCTTTCATGAAAGATCGGGCGATTAGGGTTCTACCCTACATCATGTTCACTTGGCGGTGCATGGCGACTTGCTCAAGGGCTTCCATTTCGCCTTTACTCATGGAGTCATAAGTGCCATCGTCGTTGAAGACCATGGTTCGCTTGTTGGTGCACTCATAGGACTTGTGGCCTCGGCCTCCGCAAGTGAAACACTTGAAGGAACTCATCTTGACGGACTCATCAGTTGTGGTTGATGATGATGAAGCTCTCGTCTTGAAGTAGCTCATAGTAGGATGGCTTGTATTTGACGTAGCTTTCTTGGAAGTCGACTTGTCAATGTTGGTAGAAGTAGGCTTTGTAGTCCATGTTGGAGTCGTTGAAGCTTGGTTGTTGGAGAAGCCGTAGGACTTGGATGAGAACTTGGCATACTTGAAATCATCTTGCACTTGGCGTTCCGCTTTGGTAGCTTGGTGCACTAGGTCGATGAGATTTGAGTATGGTTGGAAGTCGGCGATCTTCTTGATGGGATGATTGAGTCCATTCAAGAAGCGTGCCATTGTTTGCTCATCATCTTCAGTGACATTGGCTCTTATCATTACAATCTCCATCTCCTTGTAGTATTCTTCAAAGCTCTTGGTTCCTTGCTTGAGTTGTTGGGGTTTCTTGAAGAGGTCGAGATTGTAGTAGTTAGGTACGAAGCGTGCTCTCATGACATCCTTCATTTGCGCCCAAGTAGTGATGGGTGGTTCACCTCTTGCCTCTCGGCGCTCTATGATGTGTTCCCACCAAATGAGCACATAGTCTTGGAACTCAAGGGATGCCATTGCGATCTTCTTCTCTTCTTCATAATTGTGCAAACGGAAATCTTCTCAACTTTCAATGCCCATGAAAGGTACTCTTCGGGATCGCTTCTTCCGTTTAACTTGGGCATGGTGAACTTGAGCTTGTCGTAGTGTTGCTCTTCATTGTGTTGGGGTTGGGCATGATGACGCTGATGTTGTTGATGATTGTTCAACTCGTGGTGCTCTTGGCGCGGAGGGTTGTCAACCACGTGTTGGTCTTGTCGTGGGGGATCTCCATTGTCTTCATGATCTTGAGGAGATGGTTGTTCTTGGCGTGCTTGTGGAGGAGCTTCTCGAGCTCAAGGAGGAACTTGATGGTGCACGCAATCTTGATAAATCCTCTCGCGGACTTCTTCGTGAAGTGCTTCGGCATGTTCACGAGCTTGTCGACCTCGGTCGGCTACGGCTCGACTTGAATCGCGTAGAGCTCATTGTGCCTCAAGTGCTTGAGTGTCACGGAGTTGTTGTTCTTGACGTTGTGCCTCGGCATCTTGTGCATTTTGGTGTAGACGCGCACGCTCTTCTTCTTCATGTTGTCGTTGTGGTTTCCGTTCTCATGCTAGCGCAAAGACTTCTTGGGTTTGATGTCGTCAGTGCTCTTGCGAGTTGGTGTCTTGTAGAGGATTGAGGCTTGCTTGATGCTCGTGCGCGCAGCACGGCGAAGAGTGTTCGATGTCGGTGTACTTGAGCCGGAGAGGGTGAGGTCGGAGTGGCGACTTGAAAGGCTCCTTCTTGAAGTGGAAGAAGAGCGGTTGAGCAACAAAACACGAATCTCGTCCATCCTTGCGTCATTCTCTTGCTTGTGATCATCGAGCTTGTGGTCGAAGTAGTCCCTTGTACATTGCTCGGAGAGTTGCAAGTCGGTGGCGAGGTTGTCGATGCGGTCACTCATGGCTTGTTGTTCTTGATGCAAAGCACGTTGTGCACCAAAGAGGTGACTCTTGGTGACGAAGGAGTTCATGTCATCGTCTTGCTCCATGACGAGTGGGTTGGTGGAAGTACTTGGCCTATCCATCATTTCAAGACAAATGTGAGTGGTAGAAAGAGAAGAACGAATACCAAATGTACCTTAACCGATGTTGAAAGTGGATCGATGATCACTCCAATGTAGGACAAGGAAATAGCACAATTGGTACCAATTCTTGTCGGTTTCTCACACCTACACAAGTAAAAGCTTATGGTGGAGCTTGGTTAGGATGGTGGCACAAAATTTGATGCAATTTGTAAGTGAGCTTTAATAATGTTGGAAAAGATTCGCAAGATGCAATGTAACAAGTAGACCAAGCATATAAGGTAAATGGAAACACACACGCAAAAATATAAGTGGGGTTGGGAAACCAAGGATGAGCCAAAATGTGGAATCCACAAAAATGCTCTTGTTGCACAACACTAGAGAGACGCTAGCACGATTGCCCAATAGGCGGATACAAGAACTTGTGCAAAACCTACTTAGCAAAAATGCAACGACTTCTATCCCAAGTATGTTCTATGCAAGGTGTTCCGATGATATGATCCAAGATGATCTAGTATGACAATCTTAATGTTGTATGATGCTATGGTTCTTGCTTAAAAGCTCTTTGCTTATCTTTTCTTTTTCTTAAAAGCTTGTTTGGCTCTTTGATGTTTGAGCTCTTTTCTCATGCAATGCTTGACTAACCAAGATAGCGATTGTGTATGCGGTAAAAACTTTGTGACACAAGGGATGATACCAATATATGCAACAATGATGTATGTATGCTATGGGAATTATGATCACTAATATGCACAAGTCTCGTTGCCGGCAATACTCAATGGCTAGTCTTGATGGGTAAGCAACGCAAAGGAGTAAGGCTATGATGGCTATCAATGTAATGGCAAGAGTGATATGTCCAATACCAAGATGAGGTTACCGTTCTTGCTTACGGTTGAAGGTTTCAAAAGGATGAGATTGTAGTCGTTGTCGTAGTGCACGGTCTTTAGTACATTGGCAAAGATGCCGCTGCACCGTGGACGGAGTTGTCGAAGTAGCGGAAATCGTCGAAGATGTGAGAACTTTTTATCTAAGCCGGAAGGTCCGGGCAAGACGGAAAGTCCAGGGTCTGGAAGTTCCGGTGTGGCCGGAAGGTCCGTGCGTGGCCGTAAGGTCCGGTGGTCGCGAAACTGGCAAGAATAGAGAATTGGGGATCGTGGACTTGGGCGGAAAAACTTGAGGAAAAACCCAAATCCGTAGGGGAAAAGCAAGGAAATTGGTGGAACAAAAGGGTGGGGAGGCTAGATCTACGAGCCACACAAAAAATTCACGGATCAAATCCAACAAAACTTCATCACACCAACAAATCACAAAAAATATTTGGGGCTATTTTTGGTGGGGATTTTCGGATTAGGACAAAAAACAACAAAATTAGGCTAGAAACACAACGGGGAGGCTCCGAAATCGTGATCAACGTGGCTCTAGATACCAAGATGATGTAGGGTAGAACTCTAATCGCCCGATCTTTCACGAAAGGAGCGGAATTCCGCGATGAACACGAAGAACACAAAGGGGAAAATGAGGGAAACACAAGGGAAATAGGAGAGGAACACTCAAACCAACAAGATAGTCACACACGTGCTAGATCCCCGAATACATAAAGTAAGATACACGATCCAAGATCAACTAGGGACGATACACAGTAACCGGTCTTCTCCGTGAGGAGGTCTTGATGTTCTTCCCTAAAGAGGGGTCTTGAATCCGCTTGGGGAATCTTCTCCGAGGAGGTGCGATCTCTGAGGAGAAGGTAACCAAGTGGATGAGCAAAGCTCTCACACAAACATGAGCTATCTCCTCGCTAACCCTAAAACGTAGGTAGGAGAAGAGTATTTATAGTCTTGTTGATTAAAGGGTACACGGGCCTCAGCCCAAGTCGCTGCGCGCAGGCAGGGCCAAAAGTTCCGGGCACTGAAGGTTCCCGGGAGGGTCCGGCCTAACTCGAGAGTTGGCGCGGGTGGAGCTGGGTTGGCATCCGGGGGCCGGAAGGTCCGGGCTGTCCGAAGGTTCCGGGTGCCGGAAGATCCGGGATGGGTTCCGGGCTAACCAGAGAGTTGGCACACCTGGGCTGGTCGAAAATGTCGGAGGCCGGAAGCTCCAGGTCGGCCAGAGGGTCCGGGGGCCAGAAGTTCCGGGCTCTGGCAGAAGGTTTCGGGCGGTCCAGAGTGTTGACGCATGTCTCTTCTTCTACAGCCCTCGGCTCCGTGTCTTGAGCGTTGTAGCCATGTCTCACTTGAAGAGGAGGGAAACTCAAGTAGGAGTGATGTCACCTCGGATTGAATAGGATGCGCCCTAGCTCTTGTCATGGGCCCACTTGGAGCTTGGATAGTTGAAGTGGTGTTCATGGGGATGATCGTGGGATGCTCCGCATCAAAGATGTGCTAAATAGATTTGAGGAGGTCATGGAGAAGATAGATGGCATTGAGAAGGTGTCTGAAACAAAGCATGATAACGAGTTTAATGAATTGCTCGCGCGTCTTCCACCGCCCGCTGCACCTGTCGCACCTCCACAACAACAACAACATCGTCTTCCAAATCAAGTGGGACGAGCACAACGCGTTCCCATTAAGCCTGGTCAAACTTCTGGTGCTGCTATACCTACTGTTGGTGCTTCTATAGCTCCTGCTGCTACTACAGAGGTGGAGGACCATTACGAGGATGAGGTTGAACAAAATCAGAACTACGTGCAACCACCAGCACCACCACCAGGTCGTCCTCATGCATATCATCGCAACTGTAACGCCCCAGATATACTTTCCATATTTGTATCCAACTCTTGCCGTTTCCTGCATTAAGTTATATTTATTTCTCGGGTTCGGGTTTGTCTCCGTGTGTTGTTTTCGTTTTCATGCATCTCATATCATGTCATCATGTGCATTGCATTTGCATACGTGTTCGTCTCATGCATCCGAGCATTTTCCCCGTTGTCCGTTTTGCATTTCGGCGCTTCGTTCTCCTCCGGTGGCCATTTCTAACTTTCTTTCATGTGTGGGGTTCAAACATTTCCGGATTGGACCGAGACTTGTCATGCGGCCTTGGGTTACTACCGGTAGACCGCCTGTCAAGTTTCGTACCATTTGGACTTCGTTTGATACTTCAACGGTTAACCGAGGGACCGAAAGGCCTTGTGTGTGTTGCAGCCCAACACCCCCCAAATTTTGCCCAAAACCCACCAACCTCTTCTCCATGTCCTAGATCGTTCGATCACGATCGCGTGGGCGAAAACCGCACCTCTTTTGGACTCTCCTAGCTCCCTCTATGCCTATTTAAAGGCCCCTCCGTTTTCGGATCGTCTTCCACCTCTGAAACCCTAAAAATCCCCGCGCCGAGCCGGACATGTCCGTCCCGGCCCGGACAACCGCCGCTGCCGCCCGCAGCCACTGAGGGCTCACGACGTGGCAGCCGCGCCTCCACCGCCGCCGCGGCCCGCCAGGCCCGGGGACGGCCCCCGCGAGCCCGCGCCCCCGCGCCTCCTCCTTTCCCCGAGCGCCGCCGCCTTCCGCGCCTTCGGCGACCGGCGCCGCCGCGGGACGCCATCGCCGCCGCCACACCGCCGTGCACGCCCTTGCCGGCTGGCACCCGTAGCGCCGCCGGACCACCGCCGCCTCCGCCCGCGGGCCTCCGCGCCACCGCCCCGGCGACCACCGGATCCGCCCCGGCCGGCCTCCTCCCGCGTCTCCGGCGGCCAAGTTCCGGCCAGCTACAGTGATCCCCGGCGTTCCTCGATCCGCGTGCCGATCTGGATCTGGATCTGGATCGGGTTGACCTCTCCCTGAAACCCTAATCTCCCAGATTTTTATGCATTCTTTGACTGCTTGTATCTCCGCAACCGTAGCTCCGTCTTGGGCATATGATGTATCAGAATCTTCGTCTCGACATGTACATCATTTCAATCCATTGCATCATTTGCATTTGAGGTCATCTTGATTCCCAAAATGCTGTTAGTAGGAGGCTTCGTGAGTTAAATTGCAGATCCGTTAGTTCATCATGCACTTTTGTCATTTTTGCCATGTTTAATCCGTGCATGATATGCCTGTGCCCCTTTGGGATGAATTGTTAAGCATTTTGTATTGTTTCCAGAGGTGCCACCCATGAATTTTTAGGATGTGTGTGTTGTCTTGTGCAAGCTTGCGAAGAGAGGTACCTGAGATTGCTGATTTCAGGGACTTAGTGATTTTCACTAAGTCTGGGATATTTTAGTTCGTGATGCTATATGTCCAGCTTGTTTCCTAGTGATCCGTGCCTCTTTTGAGGATGATCAGTAAGGGAGTTTTGATATTTACGTTATGCTCTATCCATCCATGTCTTTGTTTGCATATATGGAGTGCTCTAGCTTGACTCAATCGAGCTCAACTTTTGCTTCGTTGTTAATCTGGACAGATCGTCAACTTGTTTGCGATTTTGCCGATGGTACCGTTAGTGTTCCATGCATGCTATGCCTTTGTTCTTGCCATGTGTAGCTATCATATTGTGTCTTCTTTCTGGATATATGCTTGCCTTGCCATGACTTGCACCATGGTGAGTGCATCGAGCTCGTTTACATGCCTTCGTGAGTTAAATTTCTGCATGTCTCAGTTTTCAGTCTGAAAACTGATTGTGTTCGAGCTATGTTCGTGAGCTCGGTAGAGTATTTTGTGAACCCTTTTGACCCCAGGTCACTTTGGGTGTTTTGTTAAGGTTGTTGAGTAACTCCATGACATGTTCTCACTTGTCATGTTCATGTCATGTATCATGTTGTTTTGCTGCTCCAAAGAGAGCATCGTGATCTGAAATTTCAGGCTAGTGTTAATTTCACTAAGTCTGGAATCTGTTTTGCATATTCATTTTTTGCCATGCTTGTTTGAACCTCTTAATGGATGAATTTGCCTATGTCTCACTGTTAGTGTTTTGTTAACCATCTTGTGTACATCACTGCCATGTATTTTGTTATCATGTTTGCTGGCTGTAGCATGTTTATTTCGTTGCATTTAAATGCCTACTTGCTGTAAATCGCAGACCGGTGTCCTATCTTAAAACGCTTGCCATTTCCAAACCGTAACTCCGATTCCAATGATCTTTATATCGTTTTCAAGCGATTTCATCCCCTCTATCCAGTGGCACCCTTGGATTTCCATGTTGAGGCCAGGTTCATGCATTTCCTGTCATATCTTGCATTTTGCATCCCGCATCGCATCCCGCATAGCATGTCATCATTTCATCATATTGCTTGGTCTTGCACGTGGTTGATTGTATCCTTGTTGCTTGTTTGTCTTGTTGGGTAGAGCCGGGAGACGAGTTCGCTACCGAGGAGCCCGTTGAGTTTGCTTGTGAGGATCCAGTCAACTCTGACAACTGTGCAGGCAAGATGATCATACCCTCGAAATCACTACTATCTTTGCTATGCTAGTTTGCTCGCTCTTGCTATGCCACTGCTACGATGCCTACCTTTTGCTTGTCAGCCTCCCAATTGCCATGCTGAACCTCTAACCCACCTTGTCCTAGCAAACCGTTGATTGGCTATGTTACCGCTTTGCTCAGCCCCTCTTATAGCGTTGCTAGTTGCAGGTGAAGATTGGAGCCGTTCCTTGTTGGAACATCTTTTATTTACTTGTTGGGATATCATTATATTGCTATGTTATCTTAATGCATCTATATACTTGGTAAAGGGTGGAAGGCTCGGCCTCTCGCCTAGTGTTTTGTTCCACTCTTGCCGCCCTAGTTTCCGTCATATCGGTGTTTTGTTCCCGGATTTTGCGTTCCTTACGCGGTTGGGTTATAATGGGAACCCCTTGATATTTCGCCTTGATTAAAGCTTTTCCAGCAATGCCCAACCTTGGTTTTACCATTTGCCACCTAGCCTTTTCTTTCCCTTGGGTTCTGCAGACTCAAGGGTCATCTTATTTTAACCCCCCCGGGCCAGTGCTCCTCTGAGTGTTGGTCCACCTGTCAGCTACCGGTGGCCACCAGGGGCAACTCTGGGCTGGCCTACCCGTACCTAGGACAATCTGAGTGTGCCCTGAGAAAGATATATGTGCAGCTCCTATCGGGATTTGTTGGCACATTCGGGCGGTGTTGCTGGTCTTGTTTTAACCTGTCGAAGTGTCTTGAGTTACCGAGATACCGAGTCTGATCGGAACGTCTTGGGAGGAGGTCTTTTCCTTCGTTGACCGTGAGAGCTTGTCATGGGCTAAGTTGGGACTCCCCTACAGGGATTGAACTTTTGAAAGCCGTGCCCGCGGTTATGGGCAGATGGGAATTTGTTAATGTCCGGTTGTAGATAACTTAAACCTTAATTAATTAAAACGAATCAACTGCGTGTGTTGCCGTGATGGCCTCTTCTCGGCGGAGTCCGGGAAGTGGACACGGTGTTGGAGTTATGCTTGCGCAGGTTGTTCCTCTAGATTCTCGCTCGCGCCTTGCCTCCTCTTCTCGCTCTCTTTTGCGTATAAGTTAGCCACCACATATGCTAGTCGCTTGCTGCAGCTCCACATACTTTCCTTATCCTTCCTATAATCTTAAATAGTTTTGATCGCGAGGGTGCGAGATTGCTGAGTCCCTGTGGCTCACAGATACTATAATTCCAGATGCAGGTCGAGGTGATTTCGCTTCAGGTGACGAGTATGAGCTCAAGTGGGAGTTCGACGAGGACTCTCAGCGTTATTATGTTTCTTTTCCCGATGATCAGTAGTGGTGCCTAGTTGGGGTTATCGATTCAGGGCCTTGTCGCATGTTGGGGGTCTTTTCTATTTTGGCACCGTAGTCGGGCCATGAGTGATTTGTATAATGGATGTTATTTATGTACTTTGATGTGACGTGGCAAGTGTAAGCCAACTATGTACCTCCCCTTTATATTATTTATGTACATGGAATGTGTGATGATTTCCTGACTTGCGACATTGCTTTCAATGCGGCTATGCCTCTAAGTCGTGCCTCGACACGTGGGAGATATAGCCGCATCGAGGGCGTTACAAGTTGGTATCAGAGCCTTTCCCGACCTTAGGAGCCCCATTGCTTGATCGTTTTTAGAAGCCGAGTTGTGTCTAGAAAAATGTTTTGAGTCCTTAGGAATTATATATCGGAGAGCTTAGGAATTCTTTTTACTTCCCAGTCTCCTCATCACTCTGGTAAGGCATCCTGACGTAGAGTTTTGACTCTTCTCTTCTCAAATTTCACTAAAAAAAATTTTAGGATCACGCGAGTATCTTGGTTTTGTTCCGATGGTTTTGTGACGAGAACATTGTTCTTGGTGCCTCATGTCTTTAGGGGTTGTGGCAGTGTCCCGGGGAGTTGAGCTCCGAGGTGTTGTCGTCACAATTTTATCGTTGCAATTCTGGTATACTTGAGATTTGTGCGCGACATCAAAAATCTCCTTTATGCAGTTCGTTGGTGAGATAACCTCGACGCCACCCAGTACTGGGCGGGAGTTTGGGAGTATCGCCATAACTTGTATAACGGATGCTTTTCGAAGGTTGAGATAGATGGTTTCCGAAGGTTTCTTGGTTATGTGTTGAAGGATGGATACAGCTGGATGTAGGATTGCTAGCTTGAGTGAGATATTATGCTCCCCTGTATCCCCAACACCTGATTGCATAACCGGGAAAATTTCGGGAATTTCATAGGTGGGAATTCAAGTAGCCTTAGGATATCTTTCCGACAGATGTATGATATTAAATTGGGGTTCGACGTCTAGTGGTTCGCCTATTCACGGTCGATTTTACAGTGGTCTCGTTGTGTCTTAAAGAGTCCTTGGCTATGCTGACTCGGGGACGCTTCGTTTGTCATGTGCACTGCCTTGTACATGATGGTGCTGTACGATCGAGCCCGTGTAGGTCCCACCACGAAAACTTCGGACGAAATTTCTATCATATGTGTGTTCCGGCTTATTCCGCAAGCCAACCCTTGGTTTTATTTCGAGTTGTGGCATTCGTTTTGCTTCGACGTCATATGATGATTCCATCCCTCGTTGTTGTACCCCTTCTACCTAATTCTTCGTGGCTTCGCAATTTAGGAATATGTGACCACTTCAAGAGAAGTGCATTCGTTCATTTTGTTCGGATGTGAAGACTTTATGTTGCAATTTTCATTCCGTTGGATTCAGCTTCAATATTTGTCTATCAATGTGCTAATGGTGGTCAACCTGTTCAGGATGGCTCCTCCAACGCGCACGACTCCGAATCCTGACCCGCCTCCACCTCCGCCTCCTCAGGAAGCATGGCAAGCTGTGATGGCCGCTACTAATGCAAACACACAGTTGATCATGCAAATCCTCCAAGAGCGCAATCAAGGCAGTCAAGGGAATCAAGGCAGCAATCAGAACCATTTTGCTACACTGAACCAGTTCCTCGCAAATGGTCCAAAGACGTTCAGCAATTGTGTTGAGGCTACCGATGCTGACGATTGGCTAGTGGATCTGGGCAAGCATTTCGAGTGCAGTAACGTCAGGCCTGAGGACTTTGTGAAGTTCGCTTCCTTCCAACTCAAAGATCAAGCTACAGAATGGTTCCAGCAGTACAAGGATTCCAGAGGTGAACGTGTTATTACTTGGGATGATTTCCGTCGAGATTTCCGAGCTCATCACATTCCGCAGAGCGTGGTTGAAAGCAAGCGTGAGGAATTCCGCAATCTGAAGCAAGGTTCTTTGTCTGTCTATGACTACAACAAGTTGTTCCAGAAGCTCGCCCTTTTTGCCAAGCAGGATGTTCCTGATGAGAAGAGCATGATCTATCAGTTCAGGGGTGGTCTTCGTGAAGAAATTCAGCTCGCTCTTGTCCTCTTTGAGCCGTTGAGATACGATGAGTTCTACAACATGGCACTGAAGCAAGAGGCTGCTCAGTTGAGGTGTGATGCTTCCAGGAAGCGTGCCAGAGATGTTACTCCGTCTTCCTCTACTCAAGTGGCCAAGCAGCAGAAGTTTTGGCTTCCTCCTCCTCCATTCCGTCAGCCGTATCAGCAGAAGAGCAAAGGTGGCAGTGGTTCTTCCCACCCACCCAACCCAGGCTTTCAGAACAAAACTTCGTCTCAAGCTCCAAGACCGAGTGCTCCGTATCACCGTCCGCTCTCAGAGGTCACGTGCAACAAGTGCCAACAGAAGGGTCACTATGCCAACAAGTGTTTCAACCAGAGGCGTCTTCCTCCTCCTCCTCCTGTGAGATCGGCAAGTACAGCTGTGGTCAAGCATAACCCTAAGCACGCCAAGGTCAATTTGATGAATGCAGCTCAGGCAGAGGACTCGTCAGATGTGATCATGGGTAACCTTCCTGTTAATGATATTCCTGCAAAAGTTCTTTTTGACACTGGTGCATCGCATTGCTTCATCTCGAGACCGTTTACAAATAGGCATGAATTGGTTTCACAAGTTTTGCCTAGTCCTTTAGCAGTTGCCTCTCCCGGCAAGCGCATGCAGGCTAACTCCATCGTTCCGGATGTTTCTATCACGATGGGCGAGTTCAAGTTTCTTGCTTCTCCTACGGTTCTCGGTGACTCGGATATTGATCTTATTCTCGGGATGGACTAGCTCTCTAAGCATAAAGCTCAGCTTGATTGTGCAGCCAGGCAGATTCAATTGACTCATTCGTCTGAGGATGTAATTGTCTTTGCCGCTCGGGGTAATACAATCCGTCTGTTTTCTCTCAATGAGAAGGGTGAATTGGATGCCATCTCTCAAATTCCTGTCGTTTGCGAATATCAAGACGTTTTTCCAGAAGAACTCCCAGGGATGCCTCCAAACCGGCCGGTTGAATTTGTTATTGAACTTGAGCCCGGTACGGAACCTGTGTGCAAACGTCCCTACAAGCTCGGCCCCGAAGAGTTGAAGGAGTTGAAGAAACAACTCGATGAGCAAGAAAGATTGGGTCTCATCCGGCCTAGTACTTCTCCGTGGGGTTGTGGTGTTCTTTTTGTGAAGAAGAAGGATGGATCGAGTCGACTTTGTGTTGATTACCGTCCAGTGAATAAGAAGACCATCAAGAACAAATACCCACTTCCCAACATCAATGAGCTGTTCGAACAACTCAAGGGTGCTCAAGTATTCTCCAATCTTGATCTCCGTATGGGTTATCACCAGATTCGCATTCGTGAAGAAGATATTCCCAAGACAGCATTCAGAACAAGCTTTGGTTCATATGAATACACTGTCATGTCTTTTGGCCTCGCCAACGCTCCTCCGACGTTCTCTCGCATGATGAACTTCATCTTCAACGCCTACACCAATGACTTCGTTTTGGTCTATCTCGATGACATTCTGGTTTTCTCGAAGAACAAGGAAGATCATGCCAAGCACTTGCGTTTGGTTCTTGACAAGCTCAGGGAACATCAGTTCTACGCCAAGTTCTCCAAGTGTGAATTTTGGCTCGATGAGGTTCTTTATCTTGGTCATATCATCTCTGCCAAGGGCATTTCCGTGAATCCTGAGAAGGTGTTTGCAATTGTGAATTGGGAACCTCCACAGAATGTGAAGCAACTCCGCAGTTTTCTCGGACTCGCAAGCTATTGCCGAAGATTCGTTGAAAACTTTTCCAAGATCGTGAAGCCTCTCTCAAATCTTCTTCAGAAGCACGTCAAGTACGTTTGGTCTCCGGAGTGTGATATTGCTTTCAACACTTTGAAAGAGAAGTTGATCACTGCTCCAGTTCTGACTCCACCTGATGAATCCAAGACATACGAGGTCTTTTGTGATGCCTCTCTCCAAGGTCTTGGCGCAGTATTGATGCAAGAGAAGAAAGTTGTTGCTTATACATCTCGCCAGTTGAAGCCTAATGAGAAGAAATACCCCACTCATGATCTCGAGTTGGCGGCAGTTGTGCATGCTCTTTTGACTTGGAGACATCTTCTACTGGGAAGGAAAGTGGACATTTTCACTGATCACAAGAGTCTCAAGTACATCTTCACTCAGCCTAATCTCAACCTAAGGCAAACTCGATGGGTCGAAATGATTCAAGAGTACAATCCGAGTATTGAGTATACTCCAGGCAAGGCTAATGTGATTGCTGATGCTTTGAGCAGAAAAGCATATTGCAACAGTCTGATTCTCAAGCCTTATCAACCCGAGCTTTGTGAAGCTTTCCGCAAACTGAATCTGCAAGTTGTTCCTCAAGGTTTCCTCGCCAACCTTCAAGTCTCTCCTACCTTAGAAGACCAGATTCGCCAAGCCCAGCTTCTTGATGCTATGGTGAAAAAGGTGAAGATTGGGATTGCCAAGAGTCAGTCCAAGTACAAGTGCTACCGCCTTGATGACAAGGACACTCTCTTCTTCGAGGATCGTATTGTTGTGCCCAAAGATGAACTTCGTAAAGTGATCATGAACGAGGCTCACAACTCTCTCCTCTCCATCCACCCTGGTAGTACGAAGATGTATCAGGATCTCAAGCAAGCTTATTGGTGGACTCGAATGAAGCGCGAGATCGCTCAATTCGTGAATGAATGTGATGTCTGCAGAAGAGTGAAGGCAGAACACCAAAGGCCAGCTAGTCTCCTCCAACCTCTTGCCATTCCAGAA
Organism: Triticum urartu; assembly: GCF_056163025.1. Taxonomy (NCBI): domain Eukaryota; kingdom Viridiplantae; phylum Streptophyta; class Magnoliopsida; order Poales; family Poaceae; genus Triticum; species Triticum urartu. The sequence goes on along the minus strand of NC_141874.1, from coordinate 319,273,102 downwards.
TGGAAGTTTGACCACATCGAAATGGAATTCGTGACTGGGTTTCCAAAGTCCAAGCGTGGCAATGATGCTATATTCGTTGTCATCGACAAGCTCACCAAAGTGGCTCACTTTCTACCTATCAAAGAGTCGATCACTGCAGCTCAATTGGCGGAACTCTATACCTCTCGCATTGTCTCTCTGCACGGTATTCCTCAAGTGATATCTTCAGACCGTGGCAGCATCTTTACCTCCAAGTTTTGGGATTCTTTTCAGAAGGCCATGGGCACCAACATCCGTTTCAACACTGCTTTCCATCCTCAAACAAGCGGTCAAGTCGAGCGTGTCAACCAGATTCTTGAAGATATGCTCAGGGCTTGTGTGATCTCCTTCGGCATGAAGTGGGAGGACTGTCTTCCTTATGCTGAATTCTCATACAACAACAGCTTTCAAGAAAGTTCGGGCAAGGCCCCCTTCGAAATTCTGTATGGCAGGAAGTGTCGTACCCCTCTCAACTGGTCTGAAACCGGTGAACGTCAGCTGCTGGGTAATGACTTAATCACAGAAGCAGAAGAAATGTGCAAAGTCATTCGTGATAACCTCAAAGCAGCCCAATCCCGCCAGAAGAGCTACTATGATAGTAAGCACCGTGATTTGGCTTTCGAGATCGGAGATCATGTTTACCTCCGCATCTCTCCTATGAAAGGTACTCGTCGCTTCGGTATCAAAGGGAAGCTTGCCCCTAGATACGTGGGACCTTTCAAGATTGTCAGCAAGAGAGGCGACCTTGCCTATCAACTCGAGCTTCCTTCAAACTTTGCAAATGTTCATGACGTGTTCCATGTCTCTCAGCTTCGAAAGTGCTTCAAGACGCCTGACCGCACCGTCAACTTCGAGGACATTGAGCTCCAAGAAGATCTCTCCTATCGTGAGCACCCAGTTGCTATTCTTGAAGAGACTGAACGCAAGACTCGCAACAAGTCAATCAAATTTCTCAAAGTCAAGTGGTCTCACCATTCCGACCGTGAAGCTACCTGGGAACGCGAGGATCACCTCCGTTTTGAGTACCCAGAGGTTTTTTCAGTCCTAGATCTCGGGACGAGATCTTTTCGTAGTGGTGGAGTGTTGTAACGCCCCAGATATACTTTCCATATTTGTATCCAACTCTTGCCGTTTCTGGCGTTAAGTTATATTTATTTCTCGGGTTCGGGTTTGTCTCCATGTGTTGTTTTCATTTTCATGCATCTCATATCATGTCATCATGTGCATTGCATTTGCATACGTGTTCGTCTCATGCATCCGAGCATTTCCCCGTTGTCCGTTTTGCATTTCGGCGCTTCGTTCTCCTCCGGTGGCCATTTCTAACTTTCTTTCATGTGTGGGGTTCAAACATTTCCGGATTGGACCGAGACTTGTCATGCGGCCTTGGGTTACTACCGGTAGACCGCCTGTCAAGTTTTGTACCATTTGGACTTCGTTTGATACTTCAATGGTTAACCGAGGGACCGAAAGGCCTTGTGTGTGTTGCAGCCCAACACCCCCCAAATTTGGCCCAAAACCCACCAAACTCTTCTCCATGTCCTAGATCGTTCGATCACGATCACGTGGGGGAAAACCGCACCTCTTTTGGACTCTCCTAGCTCCCTCTATGCCTATTTAAAGGCCCCTCCGTTTTCGGATCGTCTTCCACCTCCGAAACCCTAAAAATCCCCGCGCCGAGCCGGACATGTCCGTCCCGGCCCGGACAACCGCCGCCACCGCCCGCAGCCACTGAGGGCTCACCACGTGGCAGCCGCGCCTCCACCACTGCCGCGGCCCGCCAGGCCCGGGGACGGCCCCCGCGAGCCCGCGCCCCCGCGCCTCCTCCTTTCCCCGAGTGCCGCCGCCTTCCGCGCCTCCGGCGACCGACGCCGCCGCGGGACGCCATCGCCGCCGCCGCACCGCCGTGCACGCCCTTGCCGGCCGGCGCCCGTAGCACCGCCGGACCACCGCCGCCTCCGCCCGCGGGCCTCCGCGCCACCGCGCCGGGCGCCACCGCCCCGGCGACCACCGGATCCGCCCCGGCCGGCCTCCTCCCGCGTCTCCGGCGGCCAAGTTCCGGCCAGCTACAGTGATCCCCGGCGTTCCTCGATCCGCGTGCCGATCTGGATCTGGATCTGGATCGGGTTGACCTCTCCCTGAAACCCTAATCTCCCAGATTTTTATGCATTCTTTGACTGCTTGTATCTCCGCAACCGTAGCTCCGTCTTGGGCATATGATGTATCAGAATCTTCGTCTCGACATGTACATCATTTCAATCCATTGCATCATTTGCATTTGAGGTCATCTTGATTCCCAAAATTCTGTTAGTAGGAGGCTTCGTGAGTTAAATTGCAGATCCGTTAGTTCATCATGCACTTTTGTCATTTTTGCCATGTTTAATCCGTGCATGATATGCCTGTGCCCCTTTGGGATGAATTGTTAAGCATTTTGTATTCTTTCCAGAGGTGCCACCCATGAATTTTTAGGATGTGTGTGTTGTCTTGTGCAAGCTTGCGAAGAGAGGTACCTGAGATTGCTGATTTCAGGGACTTAGTGATTTTCACTAAGTCTGGGATATTTTAGTTCGTGATGCTATATGTCCAGCTTGTTTCCTAGTGATCCGTTCCTCTTTTGAGGATGATCAGTAAGGGAGTTTTGATATTTACGTTATGCTCTATCCATCCATGTCTTTGTTTGCATATATGGAGTGCTCTAGCTTGACTCAATCGAGCTCAACTTTTGCTTCGTTGTTAATCTGGACAGATCGTCAACTTGTTTGCGATTTTGCCGATGGTACCATTAGTGTTCCATGCATGCTATGCCTTTGTTCTTGCCATGTGTAGCTATCATATTGTGTCTTCTTTCTGGATATATGCTTGCCTTGCCATGACTTGCACCATGGTGAGTGCATCGAGCTCGTTTACATGCCTTCGTGAGTTAAATTTCTGCATGTCTCAGTTTTCAGTATGAAAACTGATTGTGTTCGAGCTATGTTCGTGAGCTCGGTAGAGTATTTTGTGAACCCTTTTGACCCCAGGTCACTTTGGGTGTTTTGTTAAGCTTGTTGAGTAGCTCCATGACATGTTCTCACTTGTCATGTTCATGTCATGTATCATGTTGTTTTGCTGCTCCAAAGAGAGCATCGTGATCTGAAATTTCAGGCTAGTGTTAATTTCACTAAGTCTGGAATCTGTTTTGCATATTCATTTTTTGCCATGCTTGTTTGAACCTCTTAATGGATGAATTTGCCTATGTCTCACTGTTAGTGTTTTGTTAACCATCTTGTGTACATCACTGCCATGTATTTTGTTATCATGTTTGCTGGCTGTAGCATGTTTATTTCGTTGCATTTAAATGCCTACTTGCTGTAAATCGCAGACCGGTGTCCTATCTTAAAACGCTTGCCATTTCCAAACCGTAACTCCGATTCCAATGATCTTTATATCGTTTTCAAGCGATTTCATCCCCTCTATCCAGTGGCACCCTTGGATTTCCATGTTGAGGCCAGGTTCATGCATTTCCTGTCATATCTTGCATTTTGCATCCCGCATCGCATCCCGCATAGCATGTCATCATTTCATCATATTGCTTGGTCTTGCACGTGGTTGATTGTATCCTTGTTGCTTGTTTGTCTTGTTGGGTAGAGCCGGGAGACGAGTTCGCTACCGAGGAGCCCGTTGAGTTTGCTTGTGAGGATCCAGTCAACTCTGACAACTGTGCAGGCAAGATGATCATACCCTCGAAATCACTACTATCTTTGCTATGCTAGTTTGCTCGCTCTTGCTATGCCACTGCTACGATGCCTACCTTTTGCTTGTCAGCCTCCCAATTGCCATGCTGAACCTCTAACCCACCTTGTCCTAGCAAACCGTTGATTGGCTATGTTACCGCTTTGCTCAGCCCCTCTTATAGCGTTGCTAGTTGCAGGTGAAGATTGGAGCCGTTCCTTGTTGGAACATCTTTTATTTACTTGTTGGGATATCATTATATTGCTATGTTATCTTAATGCATCTATATACTTGGTAAAGGGTGGAAGGCTCGGCCTCTCGCCTAGTGTTTTGTTCCACTCTTGCCGCCCTAGTTTCCGTCATATCGGTGTTTTGTTCCCGGATTTTGCGTTCCTTACGCGGTTGGGTTATAATGGGAACCCCTTGATATTTCGCCTTGATTAAAGCTTTTCCAGCAATTCCCAACCTTGGTTTTACCATTTGCCACCTAGCCTTTTCTTTCCCTTGGGTTCTGCAGACTCAAGGGTCATCTTATTTTAACCCCCCCGGGCCAGTGCTCCTCTAAGTGTTGGTCCACCTGTCAGCTACCGGTGGCCACCAGGGGCAACTCTGGGCTGGCCTACCCGTACCTAGGACAATCTGAGTGTGCCCTGAGAAAGAGATATGTGCAGCTCCTATCAGGATTTGTCGGCACATTCGGGCGGTGTTGCTGGTCTTGTTTTAACCTATCGAAGTGTCTTGAGTTACCGAGATACCGAGTCTGATCGGAACGTCTTGGGAGGAGGTCTTTTCCTTCGTTGACCGTGAGAGCTTGTCATGGGCTAAGTTGGGACTCCCCTGCAGGGATTGAACTTTCGAAAGCCGTGCCCGCGGTTATGGGCAGATGGGAATTTGTTAATGTCCGGTTGTAGATAACATAAACCTTAATTAATTAAAACGAATCAACTGCGTGTGTTGCCGTGATGGCCTCTTCTCGGCGGAGTCCGGGAAGTGGACACGGTGTTGGAGTTATGCTTGCGCAGGTTGTTCCTCTAGATTCTCGCTCGCTCTTTGCCTCCTCTTCTCGCTCTCTTTTGCGTATAAGTTAGCCACCACATATGCTAGTCGCTTGCTGCAGCTCCACATACTTGCCTTATCCTTCCTATAATCTTAAATAGTTTTGATCGCGAGGGTGCGAGATTGCTGAGTCCCTGTGGCTCACAGATACTATAATTCCAGATGCAGGTCCAGGTGATTTCGCTTCAGGTGACGAGTACGAGCTCAAGTGGGAGTTCGACGAGGACTCTCAGCGTTATTATGTTTCTTTTCCCGATGATCAGTAGTGGTGCCTAGTTGGGGTTATCGATTCAGGGCCTTGTCGCATGTTGGGGGTCTTTTCTATTTTGGCACCGTAGTCGGGCCATGAGTGCTTTGTATGATGGATGTTATTTATGTACTTTGATGTGACGTGGCGAGTGTAAGCCAACTATGTACCTCCCCTTTATATTATTTATGTACATGGAATGTGTGATGATTTCCTGACTTGCGACATTGCTTTCAATGCGGTTATGCCTCTAAGTCGTGCCTCGACACGTGGGAGATATAGCCGCATCGACGGCGTTACAGCAACGGTAGGGCTGCACCACCACCTGAGGTATGAGATCATGACCATCTTCCTACACTAAAATTGAATATTCCACCATTTGAGGGTAGATATATTCCTGATATATATCTTACTTGGGAGTTAGAAACTGAACAATGTTTTACATGTTTACAATATCCTGAGAAGAGACATGTTCCTGCTGCTTTTGTGCTTTCACTAGTTTTGCATGTGTTTGGTGGTCTAAACATTGTAGATTATATCCCATTCCAGCTACTTGGGCTGCTTTGAAAGCTACTATGCGTACTCGTTGGGTTCCATCTTATTATCAATGTGAATTACTTCAAAAATTGCAGCGTTTAAGACACGGGAAAAATTCTGTAGAAGAATATTATCAGGAATTACAAACTGGCATGATTAGATGTGGTATTGTTGAGGAGAATGAAGCTATGCTTGCACATTTTATGGGTGGATTAAATAGAGAGATTCAGACCATTCTAGAGTATAAGGAGTATACTAATATCACTCGTTTATTCCATCTTGCTTGTAAAGCTGAACGTGAAGTGCAGGATCGACAAGCATTGGCGCAAACTAACTTTTCTGTAGGTCGATCTTCATCATGGACACCACGTGCATCCTCTACTTCGACTGGACCAGCACCTCATTCAGGTGCCACCTCTAGCCGTGATACAAGAAAGCGGGCACAACCACCACTATCTGCCAAGAGCACACCTGCTGGGCCTGTGCAGAGCTCTTCTTCTTCCATGGCATCAACAAGGCGCACAAGTGATATTATTTGACGTCGTTGTAAGGGAAGAGGACATTTTGCGAGAGAATGCAAATCTCAGCGTGTGATGATTGTTACTTAGGATGGTGGGTATGAGTCCGCTAATGACTATGATGAGGAGACTTTGGCCCTTATTACACATGAAGAACACGATGGAGATGATTCTGATCATGAGAGGCAATACATGGCTGCTGAAGATGCTGACAGGTATGAATGTTTAGCTGCTCAATGTGTTTTGAGTGTGTAGGTTACACAAGCTGAGCAAAATCAGAGGCATAATTTGTTCCATACAAAGGGAGTTGTGAAGGAACATTCTGTTCGTGTCATCATAGATGGAGGGAGCTGCAATAACTTGGCTAGCATGGAGATGGTGGAGAAGCTATCTCTCACCACAAGACCACATCCACATCCTTACTACATTCAATGGTTCAACAACAAAGGCAAGGTTAAGGTAACACGTACTATTCGTGTGCATTTTAGTATCTCTACATATGTTGATTATGTTGATTGTCATGTGGTACCTATGCAAACATGTTCCCTATTACTTGGTAGACCATGGCAATTTGATAAAAATTATGTACACCATGGTAGAAACAAATCAGTATACTCTTGTTCATAAGGATAAAAATATTAATTTGCTTCCTATGACTCCTGATTCCATTTCGAAAGATGATATTAATAGAGCTAATAAAGCAAAACAGGAGAAAAATAAGAGTGAAAATTAGATTGTGGCAAAAGAATTTGAGAAACAAATGAAGCCTAATAATAAACCATCTAGTGTTGGTTCTGAAATTAAATCGAAAAGTGCATGTTTACTTGCCACCAAATCTGATATTCATGATCTAGATTTTAGCAAATCTGTTTGCTATGCTTTTGTGTGTAAAGAGGCATTATTTTCATTCGAGGATGTGCCTTCCTCTTTGCCTCCTGTTGTCACTAAAATTTGCAGGAGTTCCCTGACGTCTTTCCGCAAGACGTGCCACCGAGATTACCACCTATTCGAGGGATTGAGCATCAAATTGACTTAATTCCCGGTGCATCCTTACCCAACCATGCACCGTACCGTACCAATCCAGAGGAGACGAAGGAGATTATGCGTCAAGTACAAGAGTTGCTCGACAAAGGTTATATACGCGAATCCCTTAGTCCTTGTGTTGTTCCTATCATTTTAGTCCCGAAAAAGGATGGTACATCACATTTGTGCATTGATTCTAGAGGCATTAATCTTATTACTATTCATTACCGTGGTGTAGGGTGGAACCCTAAGTGGAGATCTTTCATGAATTGGAGGGGGAATCCCCAAGAACAAGATGAACACAAGAGGGAAAACACTCAATTGACTAGATCCAATCACAGATATGCTAGATCCAATCACACAAAGAGAGATACAATGATTCAAAGACAACAAAGGAAAGATACAAGGTGCTAGTTCATCCCAATCCTATGAGGAATGAGGTCTTGGTGATCCTATGATGGGGATCTATCCACTAGGGATCTTCTACATAGGAGCTCTTGATCTATCCACTAGGGATCTTCTCCATAGGAGGTCTTGATCTCCAAGAGAGAGGTCTCTCTCTCTCTCTCTCAAGAGGAGGAGTGGTACAAGGAGCAAAGCTCTCATATGTCTATCATATCCTTTGCTAACCCTAACAAATGACCTAGGGACGAAATATATAGGTGGCTGGAGGTGAGGGACGAGTGGAGGGGCAAAAGGTGCATCTCCCGGCCAACTCGCAGGTAGGCCCGTGTGCACGGGCTAAGTCAGCCCCATGGGCACGGGGGTCCCGTGTGCACGGGGTCTTTTTGGGCCCGTGCGCACGGGGTATCCAGAAACTCTCTGGATAGACCGTGCGCATGGGGTCCAAAAGGGCCGTGCGCACGGGGTCCTCTGAACCGTGCTTCTTCTTCCATCTTCTCGCCTCCGTCTTCCTTGCGGTCTTCCCATCCTTCTCCTTGGACTCGGCGAGCTTCCTTCTTTCGTGCATTCTCCTTGTGGATGGTGTAGTTGTACTCTTCCGATTGGGTTCCTCTTCGAAGAACGTGTTGCTCCGCTCACACATATGCATGCACATGAGAGAGGGGTCAAGTAGTATACCATCCTCGAAGGGTACAAGTGGACAGGTGTAAAGGAGACGATTCACCTTTGTAAGCATGAAGTAGATGTCACACGTGTCACTTGACGAAGTGGCTCTTGACATGGTGATGTCCATAGGATGCTCCGCATCATCTCCCCCCCCCTCGGGAAAGATCTGACCTCGGATCGTGATCGTCATCACCATGGAAACGGTTGTCGTGGACGGACTTGTTGTTGGACGGAATTGAAGACATGGTGCAATCCAAGTACTCCAAGGTGTCTCCGGAGTGGTATAGATGCAAAAAGAGCAAACACAAGCGACACTCGGAAATACAATGGTTAGCGCACACAAAGTGTCCATAAAATAAGCATAAGTCCTTGCGGCAAGATTGTTCGTGACAAAGAGCATGAAGCTTATCAAGATGATGTAAAATGACATGTAGAGCATTCATGGGAGGAAAAGCATTCGTTGTGCACACAAATGTATTGTGAATGTGATCAATGCAACCATGGTGCAAAATGATGTCATAGTGAGATGGTTTATCAATAGCATGAATATGGCAATGTATGCTCAATATGGAGAAGTTATCAAGCAATTGATGGTAGGCAATATGATCATGATGTATGAATATGCCATCAAGGTATATCACAACAAATTTGCTAATGAAATGGACAAGCTCATATATCATGGATGACATAGAAAGACAAGATGCAACAAGGCAATCGTAATATGATTCAATCCATGCATAAGATGCAAATTTGTCATATGTATGATATGTCCATCGAGCATGACATGTGTGAACACAATCAACAAATATGGAGGTGTTGCTATACCAATGCTCGATGTCGTGGCATGAGTGGAGGTTCGAAGGTGCATCCAATAAGTCCGAGTGCTCCTCAACTTGAAGGTTCATGGGTTCCATCTCCAATGTCGGTCCTCCATACAATAGATGTAACATGTAGACAAGAAGAAGGAAACAACAATGAAAGAGTGACCCATCCAATATGCATATTTGAGGATGGCTCAAAGGGAAGGAGTTCACCTTTAGGAGATTCTCGTAAATATTGGTGTTGCAGATCGTGTATGCCTTCACATGACCAAATTGCCTCATGATGGTATCGCCTTGTGAATCCTTCAACATGAAAGAACATGACAAACACTCGGAAAAACAAATCAGGTTAGTGGAGATGCAAAAGCTATCATTCGTGTGGTAAAATACCCAACAAGTGGATGCATCATGCTCATCATAAGAAAGTACAAGGGAGCATTTCATAGTATGGAGGCATATGATGATGCAAGGACAACCAAATACAATAGGCTCAATCAAGCAAGCATGCATCACAAGTAAAGTGTCCAAGTCTCCACGATCAATAAGCATAGATGCAACAATTGGAGGCAAGCGACAATGAACAAAATATATCATGTGAGAGGCATGAACATATACGTCATCAACCCAAGAAAGCCATGAAGAATGGAACATGGGTGATGCGACAAAGCAAGCAATCATGGGAATCAAGGCAAGCAAGCTTGTATTGCGAAGATGCAACATACTAGAAAGAATCATGTCAAGTATGTCATGTCTACAAATGGTGGGCATGAATAATGCACAAGACATATCACAAGTATGAAAGGAGGATATGAGCAAAATAGCATCAATAGCATGAGGCACATGATAAACATGGCAATAGCAACAAGGATCTCCACCAAGCATGCAAATACACATAGGAGTAACATAATTGTGAATCATGGGTAGATGCAAGCAAGGGTCACAATTGCATGGCAAAGGCATAGAAGCAAGCATAACATGCAAAGTGAACACGGTAAAATGAGCAAGAGAGCGGTATATAGCCCATAGCCGTGCGAGAGCCAAGTGAGAGAGATGCGCGTAGTCGTTGTGCGAAAGGAACGGTGGTAAGGATAGTTCACAGGATCCCAAGTTATCTTTGCTCTCAAGAGCTCATTTCATCAACTCTTGGGATTGAGAGGTTGACGTGTATATGTGAGTACCTACACAAAACAATGACAAAGGGAAAATTGTGTGTGCGTGGTAGATGTACACATCATCCATTATGATGTGCATGTGCTTGTGTTGGTTAGCACAAAATAGCCAATGCTCAAATAAATGAGATGTGTGATATAGAAACATGTCATCCATCAAGATAGGTTTGTTGTTATGTATAGCATAATGGAGACTCAAATTGTGCAATGCATCATGATATATATGTAGAGCATTGTTATTCATGGAATGCATATGGTGCAAGCAATTATGAAAATCATGCAAAGTATGGAATGCATCAAAATCTCCTAATATGTATGAGGAAACTATGGGGGTCTCCTCATGAGCATTAATGGAAACATCACATGGAGAATATTGACAACATTCAAACAATGCATATTTGGAGCAATGTGATCATGGCATGGCATAGTAGATGAATTGTGCAAATCATGTAAAGGAAGCATGGCAATATCATCACATGAAAAACAAAAGCCAATGACCATCATCTCGTCATCTATGCCATAAGTGCAAATGTGATTGATTTTAATGGGGCATGCATAGCTACTATGTTGAGATTGAAATGATGCAATATGGGATATCTCACTCATAGCATATGACAAGGTTAATGGATTGTCAAACATGATGTGACCAAAAGAATTTTCACATGATATCCTATGGAGCATAGCATCACCACTAGGCAACTCAACATGCTCATCATCATATTTATCATAAATAGGTAAGTCATGACATGAAGAAGTCGCACTAGCATGAAGCATGTGTATAGGTGTGTCAACATCATGCAAGCAATCATTCGTAAAATAGTCCATTAGTGGGACAAGAGAAGCACCATCACCCATGTTACCTTTGGAGCATCGCTCATGTGTTGTAGGTGAGGTGTCGAAGACCAAGTCGTGGTCATCTTCATCTTGATGGAACCATGGGGGGGTATTATCGTCCACCATGGCCATCGTCATCTCCATTGGAGGCATGGACTCGTCGAGGATAGGCGTGTCATCATGTAGGAGACCTAGCACCAAAGAAAACACACTCGGAGTATAGGTTAAGTTGTTAGAAATCATAGTGGCCTCATGTGCCATGTCAACTACCTCACTCACGAAGTGTGGTGGCTCACTCACTCCCTCTTGGATGCTCTCAAGTGTGGGGCTAGTGGTGGTCACACTCATCCTCTCATAGGAAATGCACTCAATGTTAAAAATGGTGGAGTCACTCATATCACTCATGGTGGCATGGCTCTCCTCACATGGGAATTGGGGCATCTCTTTATATGTGGGTGTCGGAGAGATGTTGGTGCAAAAGTCTCCATGCTCAATCATGTCGTGGTCGTAGCCGTGGATGAAGGCCGAAGATGGCACATCATCACTCTCCTCCAAGACCAAAGATAAGGTCTCATGTGCGGTCTCGTAGCTTGACTCGGAGTATGAGTCCAATATGGGTGCCGTCTTCATGTTGTTGAAGAGGTTCATGCTCATCGCCGTGGTCGAAGGGGATGGCCCTAGCTCGACCTTCTTGTCGACGTCTTGTTGTAGCAGGTCCGTATGATGTGGCACCTCATAGCTCGTCTCCATGACCGAAGGGAAATTCCCATGCTCGGCCATCTTCCTTGAGGGGCTTCCGAAGATGGAAGTGTCGCCCTCACTTGTAGGTGGTCGCCTTGAACTTGATGAAGTCAACATAGGTGTACTCATGGGAAGTAGGCGAAGATGCCGTACGTCCAAAGGCGAAGATGCCTTGATAGCACTTGGCGAAGATGCCAAAGTGGTTGTTGTAGCCGTAGCTCCGTCTTGGTGGTGCTCGTCTCGCGGTCTTCTCTTATGCTCATGAAGCTTGGACTTGGCGTGAAGTAGGGCTTGTTCAGACTTGTACGTTTGCGCATGTTGAGCATCTTTATGTTGATGATGTCGTTGTCGTGCTTGAGCTCGTAGTAGATGTCGTTCGTTGTCGTTGTGCACATGATGCTTGGAAGTGTCTTGTCCTTGATGACGATGTTGGTGATGGTCGCCAGGGAGATGTGGACGTGGATGACTTGCGCTTGTATCTAGTTTGCGCTCCAAAGTTGATCGACTTGCTCGCCGCCACCTTGAGGATGATGAAGGGGAAGAAGACTTGTAGTCGGCCACCATGTCTCGTAGTTGATCCTTTAGCTCGCCCAACTTGGTGTTGTTGTAGTCCCTTTTCTTTGCTTCGGAGTGGTGTATGTCGATGGCGAGGTTGTTGAGGCGCTCTCGCAAGGTAGATTGTGTGCCTTGCATTTGTCATTGTAGATCGAAGATGGGCGCTTTGGTGATGTAGTTGTTCACGCCGTCGTTGTTGTCGAAGACCGGAGATGAAATGCCTTGCCTATCCATCACAAGACTCGCGCAAATATGAGTGGAACAAAGGAAAGAACTAGACCAATGTACCTTATCCAATGTTGAGGATGGATCAAAGATCACTCAATAATGTATCAAGGAAATAGCACAATTGGTACCGGATCTTGTCAATTCTCACACCTACACAAATAAGGCTTATGGTGGAGCTCGGTGAGGATAGTGGCACACAAATTTGATGCAAAATGTTAGCAAGAGTCAATAATGTTGGAAAAGATTCACAAATTCGCAAGTGAAACAAGTAGACCAATAGCAATATGTGGCACACGGAAACACACACACGGATAGATAAATGGGGTCGTGCAACCAAGGAACGAGCACAAAATGTGGAATCCACGGAAAACGCTCGTGTTGCACAACTCAAGAGAGACGCTAGCACGATTGCTCAAAAGGCGGATATGACACTTGTGCACAACCTATAAGATGCAAAATGTATGAGCTTTCTATCCCAAGTATGCTATATGTATGATGTTCCCGTTGTTCTTATCAATATGATCCAAGATGATCGGATATGACAATCTTATGTGCGATGTGGTATGATGCTATGGCACTTGCTTACAAGCTCTTTGCTCTCTTTTCTTTTTTTGTATATGGCCACTTTGCGAAATGCACAAACCAAGATAGCGATTGTGTATATGCGGGAACAAAGTTGAGGCACAAGGGATGATATGATACCGATATTATATGGTGTGTATGCAATGGGAGGTGCAGATCACTAATGTGCACAAGTAACGTTGCAGACAATACTCAAATGGCTAGTCTCGATAGGTAAGTGATGCAAAAAGGGCTAGGGTTTATCAATGCAATTGCAAGGGGAATGGACAATGGTGTCGTCGAGGTTATAGTCCTTGAAGATGGTGAGTGGCGGTGTTCTTGATGTGGATACCACGATGATGGAGACTCGTCGCTAAGTAGCCGAAACACCTTAGGAAACGGAAAAACCGCGAACTCAAAATCTCAAGGACCAAAGTCAAATGGTGGTAGCGGAGATGGTAATGTGGAAGTGGTGGTGATGGATGATGAAGAAGCAACCATCCCTAAGTATCCGAAACACCTTAGGAGACTCAAGTCACCACTCAAATAACCACAAATGCTAAATGGAGCAAAATGGGTTAGGTTGCGGAAGGCTATGTTGGGTTTTGCGGATGATATGGTGGAAGGCCTAGTTAAAGAAGCCAAAATTTCAAAACTTCTAATGAGTCAAATGGTGTTGGAGCCTATCTAGGTGGATGGGGGATGTTAATAGCTACTCAACGAGCTAAAGAACGCGAAAATCAGACTCCGGATGTTGAAGTTATGGGCAAAACGGTGAAGCACTCGCGGCTGTCCTAGGGGGTCATGCGCACGGGGGTAGGAGCCCATGGGCACGGGGTCCCGCATGGTATAGGTCTGTGGGCACGGGGTGTCCAGAGAGTTTTTCGGGGGCCCGTGCGCACGGGGTCTGGGGTCCGTGGGCACGGGGTGCGCGGAAATTTCGCGATTTCATGGCGGAAAATGGAGATTTCTTGGGCAAAATTGGGGAGATTTTGGGGATGGATGGTGGGGAAAAGATGGGGGAAAGCTAGATCCACTTGAAACCAAGCAAATCCATGGATCAAATCCAACAAAACATCACCAAACCAAAAATCACAAAAAAATTTGGGGCTATGTTTGGTGGGGGATTTTCGAATTTAGGACGAAATTAACAAAACTAGGCTAGAAAACGAAGAGGGGGGCTCCAATATCATGAAAAACCATGGCTCATGATACCAAAATGGTGTAGGGTGGAAGCCTAAGTGGAGATCTTTCACGAATTGGAGGGGGAATCCCCAAGAACAAGATGAACACAAGAGGGAAAACACTCAATTGACTAGATCCAATCACACATATGCTAGATCCAATCACACAAAGAGAGATACAATGATTCAAAGTAAACAAAGGAAAGATACAAGGTGCTAGTTCATCCCAATCCTATGAGGAATGAGGTCTAGGTGATCCTATGATGGGGATCTATCCAATAGGGATCTTCTCCATAGGAGCTCTTGATCTATCCACTAGGGATCTTCTCCATAGGAGGTCTTGATCTCCAAGGGAGAGGTCTCTCTCTCTCTCTCAAGAGGAGGAGTTGTACAAGGAGCAAAGCTCTCATATTTCTATCATATACTTTGCTAACCCTAACAAATGACCTAGGGACGAAATATATAGGTGGCTGGAGGTGAGGGACGAGTGGAGGGGCAAAAGGGGCATCTCCCGGCCAACTCGCAGGTAGGTCCGTGCGCACGGGCTAAGTCAGCCCCGTGGGCACGGGGTCTTTTGGGGCCCGTGCGCACGGGGTATCCAGAAACTCTCTGGATAGACCGTGCGCATGGGGTCCAAGAGGGTCGTGCGCACGGGGTCCTCTAAACCGTGCATCTTCTTCCATCTTCTCGCCTCCGTCTTCCTTGCGGTCTTCCCATCCTTCTGCTTGGACTCGGCGAGCTTCCTTCTTTCGTGTGTTCTCCTCGTGGATGGTGTAGTTGTACTCTTTCGATTGGGTTCCTCCTCGAAGAACGTGTAGCTCCGCTCACACCTATGCATGCACATGAGAGAGGGGTCAAGTAGTATACCATCCTCGAAGGGTACAAGTGGACACGTGTAAAGGAGACAATTCACCTTTGTAAGCATGAAGTAGATGTCACACGTGTCACTTGACGAAGTGGCTCTTGACATGGTGATGTCCATAGGATGCTCCGCATCATATCGTCATCCTATTCCTAGGCTAGATGATATGCTTGATGAATTGAGTGGCTCAACAATATTCTCCAAAGTTGATTTGCATAGTGGATACCATCAAATTTGTATGACATTGGGAGATGAATGGAAAACAACATTTAAAACTAAGTTAGGATTATATGAGTGGTTAGCCATGCCTTTTGGATTAACTAATGCACTGATGAGGACATCAATACCGTTGTTACACCCACATCCCCTGCTGCTATACATACTGGACCAATTACTAGAGCTTGTGCACTCCAATTGAATTATCAGATACTTTCGTTTCTTGGTAATGATTCTAATGTTCATGAGAATATGATGCTGCCTAAATTGGATACATTTGTTTTGCTTACAAATGAAGGGCCTAGCTTGGACAAGAAAGATGAACCTTGGAACAAGTTCAAGCATGGAGATGATGGCATGCGCAAGGGGATCCAGAACGGAGTTACAAGTGATGATTTCAGGACTTTGAAGCCACCATAAGGAGTGCATGAAGCCTTGGACAAAATATACAAGATGCCAATTCATAAATTTCATCCAGAGGCTATTTTAGATGCAGCGTCACCTTATTATTGGGCCAGGCCCATGTATTTTCAAAATACTTAAGTATAGGCTGTTTTTAGAGTCTGTATGTGTGGGGAAACAAGAGTTAGGGTTGGTTTCGGACCCCTCCTCCAAGGGCCACGAAAGCCCCCCCCCTCTTCCTCCGTATATACAGCCTTTAGGGCGTCGTTTAGACTTCGGGTTTTGTTTAGATTAAAAGTTCGCCATAGCTGCAACTTCGCGTACTTTGTTTGTGTCCAACGACCAGACCAAGACGTCACAGAACCCCACCTTGATCAATAAATCTTTCATCTTATATTCGCAATATCCAGATTGCAATCTCAGTTTCTTGCTTGTTCTTCATTTGATCGCAGGAAACATACCCTCGTGGTCAGGTTGATCGTGCTCCGGCGTGGTCAATAACCCCTCGGAAGTTGGTTTAGTGATTGCTAAGGCGCGACGTCACACACGTTCGTAGTTAGATCGTCAAGGTTGACTCCCACAGAAACAATAGCCACCATCTCATCGAAACATCAGGACACCTTTGCCTCTATCAAGTGGTATCTGATTTCCAGGTTGCTCGGTGAGATTTTACAGTTTTTCGTAGTCTAGATCGAGTCTGTTCTTCATACCTACAGTCCACGAAAAAAAATCCAAAAAAAATTAGGGTTAGTTCATCATATCCGAACCAATCTGAGCCTTTGCATAGTCTTTTCAGTATTTTGCTTTGTTAAATTTGCGGTTGCATCGTCGTGTCTAGTTGCTGGTCTTAGAGTCTAGTCTTTTAGAGTTTCGAGTTCTGGTGATAAGTTGTCACGCCGCCGCCACACCATCATCATCGCCCCTGCCATCTACCACCACCGCTTATCCGCCATCGATCTGTATCCATATACCACCACCAATCCGTCTCCTTATACCATCACCAAACTGTATCCATATACCACCACCAATCCGTATCCATATACCACCAACGCTGCCATATCCTGCCTTCATATATCCACCACCAATCCGAGTTCCTTTCATATTAGGTTTGTTTTCGAGGTCCGTCTAATTTCCGATTCGTGTTTCCTTGCCAGAGTAGGTTTCGAAAAAAAGAGTCTGGAGACCCCCGGGCAGTTTTTAGGCCAAAATTTTCACAGGCAAAATATTTTTTCCCTATCCTATTTTTAGGCTTTTCTGAGACTTTTGAGCCACGTGCCATCATAGTGATTTTTTGTCACACTTTTTCGTTGTCGCTGCCCTGATTTCCAAAAAATGTCAAAAAAAAATTCGTTCCCATCCTATCAGTTTGAAGAGGGAAGAGTTTTGAGACACTCGCCATTCTAGTGATTTTTTGCAAAAAAAAGAGGAGCGCAAAAAAAAGGAGCTTAAAAAAGAGCGAAAAAAGTTCCAGAGTGTGCTTTTCCCTTGTTTACGTGTAGCGCCGTGATTTTGTTAGTGTTCTAGGCTCGCGTCTCTAGCACGGTCTAGCCTAGGACCAGCACAGTACCGTCGTTGAGCGTTTATTCAACTTTGCATCACCGAAATGATTATTGCTGACCCTTTTTGCTACCATATTATAAGCCTTCCCAGCTCCACATACATCTACGTCGTGCGTTTGACTCTCCCTGGTAATCGCTGTATCCAAGCTTTGAGAGTTTTGACTACGACGGTTGTCGATCACCGCCTGTTACTGGGTAAGAACTGGTAAGAATTTGAGATTTGCTTGACGGATTTGTGACATCCACCACCACCTCTTGTTAGTAGTATGTAGGATCATATTCTTGTGTGTTTCTATTGCTGCTAACCATGGCAGGATCACAAGCCAACGAGACTGACTGGGAGAACATGACGAATAAGGAGTTGCATGATAAATTTCAGCAAATGATGAGTGGACAGGTGCAAGATGTGCTAAACGGATTTGAATAGGCCATGGAGAAGATAGATGGCCTGGAGAAGACGTTCGAAACAAAGCTCGATAACAAGTTTAATGAATTGCTCGCGCGTCTTCCACCACCACCACCGGCTGCCCCTAACGCACCTCTACAACAGCAACAACAACAACGTCGCTTTCCAAATCAAGTGGGACGAGCACAGCGCGTTCCCATTGACCCTGGGCAAAATTATGGTGCCGTTGTTGATGCTTCTGCTGCTCCTGCTGCTACTACAGAGGTGGAGGACCATTACGAGGATGAGGTTGACCAAAATCAGAACTACATGCAACCACCACCACCACCACGAGGTCGTCCTCATGCATATCATCGCAACGGTAGGGCTGCACCACCACCTGAGGTACACGACCATCTTCCTAAACTAAAATTGAATATTTCACCATTTGAGGGTAGATATGTTCCTGATATATATCTTACTTGGTAGTTAGAAACTGAACAACGATTTACATGTTTACAATATCCTGAGGAGAGACGTGTTCCTGCTGCTGTTTTTGCTTTCACTAGCTTTGCATGTGTTTGGTGGTCTCAACATTGTAGAATATATCCTATTCCAACTACTTGGGCTGCTTTGAAAACTGCTATGCGTACTCATTGCATTCCACCATATTATCAGCGTGAATTACTTAAAAAATTGCAGTGTTTAAGACAAGGAAAAAATTCTGTAGAAGAATATTATCAGGAATTACAAACTGGCATGATTAGATGTGGTATTGTTGAGGAGAATGAAGCTATGCTTGCACGTTTTATGGGTGGATTGAATAGAGAGATTCAGACCATTGTCTAGAGTATAAGGAGTATACTAATATCACTCGTTTATTCCATCTTGCTTGTAAAGCTGAACGTGAAGTGCAGGATCAACAGGCATTGGCGCGAACTAACTTTTCTGCAGGTCTATCTTCATCATGGACACCACGTGTATCCTCTACTTCCTCTCCACCAGCACCTCCATGAGGTGCCACCTCCAGCCGTGATACAAGAAAGCAGGCACAACCACCACTATCTGCCAAGAGCACACCTATCGGACCTGCGCAGAGCTCTTCTTCTTCCATGGCATCAACAGGGCACACAAGTGATATTATTTGTCGTCATTGTAAAGGAAGAGGACATTTTGTGAGAGAATGCCAATCTCAGCATGTGATGATTGCTACTGAGGATGGTGGGTATGAATCCGCTAGTGACTATGATGAGGAGACTTTGGCTATTATTATACATGAAGAACACGGTGGAGAGGATTCTGATCATGAGACGCAATACATGGCTGCTGAAGATGCTGATAGGTATGAATGTTTAGTTGCTCAACGTGTTCTGAGTGTGCAGGTTACAGAAGATGAGCAAAATCAGAGGCATAATTTGTTCCATACAAAAGGAGTTGTGAAGGAACGTTCTGTTCGCGTCATCATAGATGGAGGGGTCTGCAATAACTTGGCTAGCATGGAGATGGTGGAGAAGCTATCTCTCACCACAAGACCACATCCACATCCTTACTACATCCAATGGTTCAACAACAGCGGCAAGGTTAAGGTAACGCGTACTGTTCGTGTGCACTTTAGTATCTCTACATATGCTGATTATGTTGATTGTGGTGTGGTACCTATGCAAGCATGTTCCTTATTACTTGGTAGACCATGGGAATTTGATAAAAATTCTGTACACCATGGTAGAAACAATCAGTATACTCTTGTTCATAAGGACAAAAATATTAGTTTGCTTCCTATGACTCCTGATTCCATTTTGAAAGATGATATTAATAGAGCTAATAAAGCAAAACAGGAGAAAAATAAAAGTGAAAATCAGATTGTGGCAAAAGAATTTGAGCAACAAATGTAGCCTAATAATAAACCATCTAGTGTTGCTTCTAAAATTAAATTCAAAAGTGCATGTTTACTTGCCACCAAATCTGATATTGATGATTTAGATTTTAGAAACTCTGTTTGTTATGCTTTTGTGTGCAAAGATGCATTATTTTCATTCCTGGACATGCCTTCCTCTTTGCCTCCTGCTGTCACTAACATTTTGCAGGAGTTCGCTGACGTCTTCCCACAAGACGTGCCACCGGGATTACCACCTATTCGGGGGATTGAGCATCAAATTGACTTAATTCCCGGTGCATCATTACCCAACCGTGCACCATACCGTACCAATCCAGAGGAGACGAAGGAGATTATGCGTCAAGTACAAGAACCGCTCGACAAAGGTTATATATGCGATTCCCTTAGTCCTTGTGCTATTCCTATCATTTTAGTGCCAAAAAGGATGGTACATTGCGTATGTGCATTGATTGTAGAGGCATTAATAAT
Source organism: Triticum urartu (assembly GCF_056163025.1). Taxonomy (NCBI): domain Eukaryota; kingdom Viridiplantae; phylum Streptophyta; class Magnoliopsida; order Poales; family Poaceae; genus Triticum; species Triticum urartu. Next base: position 319,253,048 of record NC_141874.1, on the reverse strand, counting down.
ATTACTATTCGTTATCGTCATCCTATTCCTAGGCTAGATGATATGCTTGATGAATTGAGTGGCTCTACAATATTCTCCAAAGTTGATTTGCGTAGTCGATACCATCAAATTCGTATGAAATTGGGAGATGAATGGAAAACAACATTTAAAACTAAGTTTGGATTATATGAGTGGTTAGTCATGCCTTTTGGGTTAACTAATGCACCTAGTACTTTCATGAGGTTAATGAACGAAGTTTTACGTGCTTTCATTGGACGATTTGTGGTAGTTTACTTTGATGACATATTGATTCATAGCAAATCTTTGGAGGAACATTTGGAACATTTACGTGTTGTTTTTATTGCTCTACGTGATGCACGTTTGTTTGGTAACCTTGGAAAGTGCACATTTTGCACCGACCGAGTATCTTTTCTTGGATATGTTGTTACTCCATAGGGAATTGAAGTTGATAAAGCCAAGATTGAAGCTATTGAGAGTTGGCTGCAACCCAAAACGGTTAAACAAGTGAGGAGTTTCCTTGGCCTCACTGGATTCTATAGGCGTTTTGTGAGATATTTCAGCACCATTGCTGCACCTCTCTACATGCTTACAAAGAAGGATGTGGCTTTTGTTTGGGGTACCACACAGGAAGAAGCCTTCACGGTATTGAAAGATAAGTTGACACATGCTCCTTTACTCCAACTTCCTGATTTTAATAAGACTTTTGAGCTTGAATGTGATGCTAGTGGAATTGGGTTAGGAGGTGTGTTATTACAAGATGGCAAACCTGTTGCATAATTTTCTGAAAAATTGAGTGGGCCTAGTCTGAACTATTCTACTTATGATAAAGAATTATATGCTCTTGTTCGGACCTTAGAAACATGGCAACATTATTTATGGCCCAAAGAATTTGTTATACATTCTGATCATGAATCTTTGAAACACATTAAAAGTCAAGCAAAACTGAACCGTAGACACGCTAAATGGGTTGAATTCATTGAGACTTTCCCTTATGTCATTAAACACAAGAAGGGTAAAGAAAATGTTATTGCTGATGCTTTGTCTCGTCGTTATACTATGCTTTCACAACTTGACTTGAAAATATTTGGTTTGGAGACCATCAAAGATCAATATGTGCATGATGCTGAATTTAAAGATGTATTGTAGAATTGTAAGGAAGGGAAAACTTGGAACAAGTTCGTTCTTAACGATGGATTTGTGTTTTGTGCTAACAAGCTATGCATTCCAGCTAGCTCCGTTCGTCTTTTGTTGTTGCAGGAGGTGCATGGAGGAGGATTAATGGGACACTTTGGCATCAAGAAGACCGAGGATATACTAGGACTTGTGGCTATGTTGTTGGATATGTTGTTACTCCATAGGGAATTGAAGTTGATAAAGCCAACATTGAAGCTATTGAGAGTTGGCTGCAACCCAAAACGGTTACACAAGTGAGGAGTTTCCTTGGCCTCACTGGTTTCTATAGGCATTTTGTGAGAGATTTCGGCACCATTGCTGCACCTCTCAACGAGCTTACAAAGAAGGATGTGCCTTTTGTTTGGGGTACCGCACAGGAAGAAGCCTTCACGGTATTGAAAGATAAGTTGACACATGCTCCTTTACTCCAACTTCCTGATTTCAATAAGACTTTTGAGCTTGAATGTGATGCTAGTGGAATTGGATTAGGAGGTGTGTTATTACAAGATGGCAAACCTGTTGCATACTTTTCTGAAAAATTGAGTGGGCCTAATCTGAACAATTCTACTTATGATAAAGAATTATATGCTCTTGTTCGGACCTTAGAAACATGGCAACATTATTTATGGCCAAAGGAATTTGTTATACATTCTGATCATGAATCTTTGAAACAGATTAAAAGTCAAGCAAAACTGAACCGTAGACATGCTAAATGGGTTGAATTCATTGAGACTTTCCCTTATGTCATTAAACACAAGAAGGGTAAAGAAAATGTTATTGCTAATGCATTGTCTCGTCGTTATACTATGCTTTCAAAACTTGACTTTAAAATATTTGGTTTGGAGACCATCAAAGATCAATATGTGCGTGATGCTGAATTTAAAGATGTATTGCGGAATTGTAAGGAAGGGATAACTTGGAACAAGTTCGTTCTTAACGATGGATTTGTGTTTCGTGCTAACAAGCTATGCATTCAAATTCCTCAATATCAGTAGTTACACTTCATATCTTTATCCCCGTTGAAAACTTAACCTATATTGTCATCAATCACCAAAAAGGGGGAGATTGTAAGTGCATCTAGTGCCCCTTAGTGATTTTGGTGTATTGAAGACTACAGGTTAAGGGACTAATGTGTTTGTGAGTGTACACAGGTCTATAAGTCTATGAGGAGTTTGATATTTACAGGAAAAGTCGACCCCTAAAAATGAAAATCTTCGACTAAAGATTTTGGTATTTCTGAAGACTTTCATGAAGACTTTGAAAGTGAAGAAATTGGTGTGTCCGTGAAGACTTGATATTCATGCGAGGAATATGAAGCTTGAAGACTTTCGTTTTCATAGTTTTGTTTTTCTCTTTCTTGAGTCATAGGAAACACCGTACTATTAAAGGGGGTCGAGGAAATACTAAGGAAAATTTTCCATGTGATGCTCAACTCAAAATCCTACATCTACCAATCCCTTCGAGTGAAGCCATTGGAAACCTCATACAGTTCAGTCAATTTCTTCAGTGACAGAGATGAACTTCTTCTGGTCTCTAAGGAATATGTCCTGACTGAGGAGTTAGGAATTCGCAAGTGCGGATTGCCTACACAGTGATGAACATGATAGCCCTGAGGATTTTACTACTCAAAATTCCAACCGTTGGTTGTGCTATGCGCCAGCTCTCCCAAAATATCTATCCACCAAATGGTCATATCATTAAGGGCATTTATGTCTTATCATGTCAGGCTGCTCCCTAGGCTATAAATAGCCCCCCCCTACAACCACTAGCTGGTTGGCTGCTCCGAGAGAAACTGACACTTGTCATTTGAGAGCAACCCATCCTCCAAGGACTTTGAGCGAAAATCATCAAGTGAGGAAAAACCAAAAACCCAAAACCCAAACACCTACAAACCCCAAGTGATTGAGCATCACTGAAGAGATTTTTCCTGAGTGGATCCGACGCTTGTTACCTTTGAAGACTGTGCTTCTTCCAGACGGTTAGGCGTCATGGTCTAGAGCATCCAAGAGGAATTGTGGATCGCCGAGTGACCAAGTTTGTGAAGGTTTGGAAGTCGCCTGAAGACTTACCACGAGTGATTGGACGAGGTATGTGTGACCTTTGTTCAAGGAGAATATGGTGAGGACTGGGTGTCTTGGACTAAGTGTCCTTGACTGGGTGTCAGGGACTGTGTGTCCTCGAGTTTAAATACTCAGCCACTCCAACCAGACGTACAACTAAGACAGCAGTTGGAACTGGTCTACCAAATCATTGTCTTCACCAAGCTTACTGGTTCTATTTCCTCAACTCTTTCATTTCATCATAACTGTGTTGTGTGTTTGTTCATATCTGTGTTTGAAGACTTTGACTGAATACTTTCTCAATTTCCTCAGTTCAATTTCTTCAGTCTGTTTGTCTTCATCCTGTGTTATCCTGTGATTACGCTTCCTGTACTCTGTGCCTGTATTCATTTCATCATGATGACTATGCTTGTATTCTGTTATGTTTACTTTTGAGTACTTATTCTGCTACTAGTAGTTCTTCACTAAGGAATTTCCTCACCGGCAAATTCCTTAGTGAAGAATTTCATAAAAATCGCCTATTCACCCCCCCTCTAGTCGATATAACGCACTTTCAATTGGTATCAGAGCAAGGTACTCCCTTGTTCTGTGTGATTTTGGTTTAACCGCCTGGAGTTTTAGTTATGTCGACCGCAGGTATGATCAAGGTCTCTGCTTGGTGTCCTATCTTCGATGGGACGGACTACCCCTACTTGAAGAATAAGATGCGAATGCATCTTGAGCAATTGATAACGATCTCTGGTATGTTGTGGAAAATGGTGTTCCCTCAGTCACACCTTCTCTGAATGCTGCCAATGTGAAGAGATTCAAGCAACTCGACTCTCAAGAGAAGAATATCATATGTGGCCATCTGAGCAAAGGACAGTATGGCAGAGTGAGTGCTTTGGAAATAGCGAAGCTTATCTGGGACAGGTTGTCCAAAGTGAATGAATGAGTCGCAACTCAGCGTGACTCTCGAGTTGATGTTCTTCGCAATATCTTCAACCACTTCAAAAGACTCGACAATGAAAATGTTCAACAAACCTTCGATCGCCTCACTGACATCTCAAATGAGCTTCCAGCACTTGGTGCCACTGACATCGCTGACCATGAGGTGGTGAAGAAATTGCTGAGATCACTTGATTCCTCATTTGACACTCTGGCATTGATGATAGAAGAACGTGCTGATTACAAGTCACTTGATCCCACTGATATTCTCGAGAGGCTAAATACTCATGAGTTCCAACTTGCTGAAAAGAGAGATCTCTATGGTTCAAGCTATGGCAGAACCCGTGCACTGAAGGCCAAGGCAGTATCTGAGTCTGAAGATGAAGACTCTGGTAGCAGCCTTGGTGATCCTGAAGAAATGAGCCATGATCTGGCTCTGCTCATGAAGAAGTTCCAAAAGTTCTCAAGACGTGGTCGCCTTGGAAGATCCTCAAGGAGCTATGATTCCTCATCCAGTGACTACAAGAAGAGGCTCTGTCACAAATGCAAGAAACCTGGACATTTCTTTCAAGATTGTCCTCAGTGGGAAAAGGAATCAAAGAAGAAGAAATACAAGGATTACAGTTCTGATGATACGAAGAAAAAGAAGAAATCCACAAAATCCACATCATCAAAATCCTCCAAGCCTTCATATCACAAGAAAAGCATCTCCAAGAAGGCCAGGGCTTTCATTGGCAAGGAAATGGACTCTGAGGCTGAATCTGAAGAAAATGAGGAAGAGGAGTCATCTGAGGAGTCTGAATCCGGAGTGGCGAGCCTTGCTCTCGCTACTGCATTCGTCAGCAAGTCTATCTTCGACACTGAAGAAAATGACCTCACCAACAAGGCTGATGAAGGCGATGATGACTATGCTCCCACCTATTGCTTCATGGCAAAGGGTGCCAAGGTACTCAAATATACCTCCTCTGAATCAAGTGAGAATGAATCTAATGAAAACCTTAAACCCAACTATTCTAAACTTGCTAAGATTGCTATAAAACAACAAAGGGCTTTATAAAAGGTTCAAAACATGCTAAATAAAAGTGATGATATGTTGGGTGAAGAAATGGATCGCACTGAAACTTTGACTGAAAATCTTCAGAGACTTCAGTCCAAGCTTGACAAACTTCAAAGTCATCATAACACTCTCTTATCGGATCATGAGAAGCTTTCTTATGAATTTCTTCAAATAAAGCAAGACCTTGAGAAGCTAAGAGTGAGTTATGAAGATCTTCAGAAGGAGCGCGATTCATTACTTGCTCAACAAATCAGCGCTTCTCATGGAGAATTTGTTCCACCATGCTTGAAGTGCATTGAACGTGAATCTGCTAATTCTTCACCTGAATGTTCAAATGCTGCTAATGTTTAAAATTCTTCACATGCCTATGCTATCACTAATTCCTCATCTGAGGACATTGCTAGTATCACTGATGATGCAGGGCTGAAGGAATTGTACACGACAGGCATGTACAAAAGCCTCAAAGGGCATCAGGCTCTTTGTGATGTGCTTAAAAAGCAGATCCTCAACGGGAACCCTAGGAAAGAGGGTATCGCCTTTGAGAGGAAACTCAATGCTAATGGTACATATTGGAAGCCTGAGCAGTCATGGGTTGCTGCAAAGGGACCTCCAGTTGATCCATCTAACTTATCTGGATTTGCATGTGAATCTCCTCATTCTGATGATGAGTCAATTGACTCCAACTATAAGCTATTCAAAAATCAGAATGGTGAAGTATTTGCTAGATATGTTGGCACTAACTGCAGGAATGGCTCCCCTATGAAGAAAATCTGGGTTCCCAAAAGATGTCTTGAAAATCTTCAGGTGAATGTCGTCATGACGCCACCTGTGAAGAATAGGAACCCCAGATCAAATTCTTCATATGGACCAAATTCCTCATATGGAGCAGAGTCCTCATATGAACATCATCGTGCTAACTCGTCTGTTTCGCAGGGAAGATCTAAGGATTATGGATATATGCATTATTCTTCAAATCATTATGTCCATAAGTCCTTGAAGAATTTCTCTGCATACTCTTATGCTTACTCTAACCCCTCTTATGTGAAACGAAATGGACTGGCTTCTATACCATCCTTCTCGTATGGAGCTCGCAGAATGATGAACTCTTTGCCACCCCTTCAGATGTGGGTATTGAAGAAAAAGAACTAATCTCTTCTGCAGGGTCAGGTCTCCAGACGCACATAATCGTCTGAACAATTTGCTGGAGACCTGAGCATGCCTGATAGGACGCAGGCTAATCATGAAGAAATGAACTTTCATTTCTCACGTCCTCATATTGCGTTATTAGTTCTTTTACTTGATGAAATTGATCTGATGAATTGATGTCATATTCTTCACTGATGAAGTATATGAGTTTGTAAGCTGCACTAATTCATCTGCAGGATGATCAACCCAAAGCCACTGAGTGGGTCCTCGATAGTGGATGTACAAACCACATGACTGGTGACAAGAATCTATTGATGGATGATCCATTATCTCCGTCGCATTTGAAGCATATCATCTTTGCTGACAAAGGCAAAAGTCAGGTATTGGGTATAGGTAAGGTTGCGATTACAAAGGATCAACACATGGACAAAGTCATGCTTGTTGAGTCCTTAGGATACAACCTTATGTCTATCTCAATGCTTTGTGATCTTGATATGGTTGTTGTCTTTGGCATGTACCGTTCTGTTGTGGTTATGGAAGCTAACAATTCCAAAGTCTTCGAAGGCTTTAGGAGAGTAGACATGTATATTGTTGATTTCTCTACAGGACCACACCCAGCCGTGTGTTTACTTGCAAAAGCTTCAGAAGGCTGGCTCTGGCATTGACGACTTGGTCATGCAGGCATGAGGAATTTGCACACGCTTGCAAAGAAGAAGCATGTCATTGGCATCGAGAATGTTAAATTCCTCAAGGATCACCTATGCGGAGCCTGTGAAGCTGGGAAGATGACCAAGGCCAAGCATCCAGCGAAGACTATCATGACCACCACTCGCCCATTTGAATTGCTTCACATGGATCTCTTTGGTCCTAATCATTATTTTGCTATTTCAAATGAAGCATCTCAATATGTCTTTGTTATTGTTGATGATTATTCTCGCTACACATGGGTACACCTTGTTACTTACAAACATGAAGTGCAGGAAGTCTTCAAACGATTTTCCTCGAGGGCTTCAACCAACTTTGGTGTGAAGATCAAGCACATCAGAAGTGACAATGGCACTGAGTTCAAGAATTCTGGTCTCGATGACTATCTTGATGAACTTGGTATTACTCATGAGTTATCTGCTCCTTACACTCCTTAGCAGAATGGCGTCGTGGAGTGCAAGAACAAGACCTCTTGCTGAGATGGCTCGCACTATGCTTGATGAATACAAAACGCCTCATCGTTTCTGGACTGAGGCAATTGATACTGCGTGCCACATCATCAACAGAGTATATCTTCACAAATTCTTCAAAAAGACTTCCTATGAACTCCTCACTGACAAGAAACCCAATGTAAGTTATTTCAAAGTCTTTGGTGCTAAATGTTGGATTAGAGATCCTCATCACAACTCAAAATTTGCACCAAAAGCACATGAAGGTTTTATGCTTGGTTACGGAAAGGACTCGCACACCTACAGAGCCTTCAACAACGTTCTTCACAAAGTTGTTGAAACTGTAGATGTGCGGTTGGATGAAACTAACGGCTCGCAAAGAGAGCACCTACCTACTGTGATAGATGAACCAGCACCTGAGGAAACTATCAAGTTCAAGGCTACTGAGGATACATTCCTACTGAAGAATCTGCTGAAGAATTCATTCCAGAACATGAAGAACGTCGAGCTAATGCACCTGATGAAAATGCTGAAGAAAATGGTGTTGAAGAAAACGCTCCTCAAATTCTTCAACGACAACCAGCTCATCCTCGCATTGCAAAAGAAGTGCAAGTTGAAAAGATCATCAATGACATCAAAGCGCCAGGTCCTCTCACACGCTCAAAAGCTTCACATTTGTCTAACTTTTGTGGGCAGTATGCTTTTGTCTCTATTACAGAGCCCACTAAGGTAGATGAAGCATTTCTGGAGCCTGAGTGGATTCAGGCCATGCAAGAGGAATTACATCAGTTCGAGCTTAACAATGTCTGGGAACTGGTCAAACGTCCAGATCCTCGCAAGCACAATATCATCGGCACAAAGTGGATCTACCGCAACAACCAAGATGAAAATGGCCTTGTGGTGAGGAATAAGGCACGGCTTGTAGCTCAAGGCTACACACAGGTTGAAGGAATTGATTTCGATGAAACTTTTGCACATGTTGCTAGACTTGAGGCTATTCGCATATTACTTGCTTATGCTAACCATCATGATATCACTTTGTATCAAATGGATGTGAAAAGTGCATTCCTCAATGGTAAGCTTGAGGAAGAAGTATATGCTGCTCAACCCCTAGGTTTTGAAGATCCAAAGAATCCTGACAAAGTCTTCAGACTCAACAAGGCCCTCTATGGCCTCAAGCAGGCCCCACGGGCTTGGTATGATACCCTGAAGGACCTCTTCATGAAGAGAGGCTTCAAACCTGGTTCACTCGACCCTACTCTTTTCACTAAATCTTATGATGGTGAATTGTTTGTGTGCCAAGTATATGTTGATGATATTTTCTTTGGCTGTACTGACCAACATTATAGTGATGAATTTGCCTATATGATGAGTGAAGAATATCAAATGTCTAGGATGGGAGAGTTGAAATTCTTCTTAGGTCTTCAAATTTGTCAACAACACAATGGCATATTCATATCTCAGGAGAAATACCTCAAGGATGTACTAAGGAAATTAAGCATGCAAGATTGCAAAGGCGTCAAAATTCCTATGACCACAAATGGCCATCTATGCACTAATGAAAATGGTATTGACTTTGATCATAAGGTATAACGCTCCATGATAGGTTCCTTATTATACTTATGTGCATCTAGGCCAGATATAATGCTTAGTGTTTGCATGTGTGCCCGATTTCAAGCTGCACCGAAGGAATCACACCATAAGGCTGTGAAGCATATTCTTCGATATCTAGCTCACACACCAACACTTGGATTATGGTACCCCAAGGGCTCGACTTTTCATCTTGTTGGATATTCTGACTCTGACTATGCTGGTGATCGTGTGGATCGCAAGTCAACATCTGGTACATGTCATTTCCTTAGACGATCTTTGGTCTGTTGGTCCTCGAAGAAACAGAACTGCGTATCACTATCTACTACTGAAGCTGAGTGCATTGCTCTGGTTCTTGCTATGCCCAATTGCTATGGATGAAGCAAACTCTCAAGGACTACGGCGTCAACATGAAGAATGTGCCTCTCTTCTGTGATAATGAGAGTGCCATCAAGATTGCTCACAACCCAGTTCAGCACTCGAAGACAAAGCACATTCAGATTCGTCATCATTTTCTTCATGATCTTGTGTTGAAGGGCGACATTTCTACTGAGCATGTGAAGACTGAAGAACAGCTAGCCAATATCTTCACAAAGCCCTTGGATGAGAAGAAATTTAGCAAGTTGCGGTGTGAGCTAAATATCCTAGAATCTTTGAATGTTCTGTGAAAAGGACACTCATCCTAACACTTATGCAAAATTGATGACTTAGATGTGCAACACATGAAGAAACATTTTTCTTCAATCAATGAAGAATAACACTCTTAGTGTGAAGAAATTAACGAAGAATTTGATTCTCAGAACCCTACGATAATTGTACGCGGTGTCTGAAATCATCATTCTTATACGGTGGGTCACGCCACCACCAAAAGTTGAAATTCCTCAAATTATTCATATTCTTCAACCTTGCATAGTCTTCACTAGTTCCGTCGTTTTTCTTCATTGGCTATATATATATATATATATATATATATATATATGAGTTTATGTCCTCTACAGCATTCACTTATTGCTAATTCTTCAAGTTGGTTTTCTGCTAAGTGAATGTGATCGGACCCTTCCCCTCTATGCTATACTCAACCCAATCTGTTCACAAATTCTTCATGTGCGTTCTATTTGAAACTCGTTCAAAATCTTCACTGTATCCTTGTCAGCTGAAGAAATTGCGAACGGAACTTTAAAACCTATCTTATCAAAATTTTCGGTCTTGCTGCTCAAACCGTTTCGCATCCCTCGATACACTTATCCACTCACCCACGATCTAACACGATCTCCACCTCTCACTACGTGGGTGACAGATGTCATGCGAATGAGAAGGGTCAGGGGCACATTCGTCCAATTTCTTCGGGCGAGCAGTTTTTCACCGTGGCTATAAATACCCCTCCTTCCCTCCTTCACTTCTTTTACTCCGCTCGACCTCTCTCTCCAGCTCGAGCTTCTCAAACCCTAGCGCCGTCGCTACTTCATCGCCGCCAGTGAGGAAGAGCTTCACTGCCTCGACCTCGTCGCCGACGTACTCGCGCCGACCGCGGACATCTTCACTCCGCCGCCGCCGTGGTCGTCTTCCTCCGCCAAGTTAGGGCGTGGAAGATCTGCACAGACGAACTTCACATCTCCTCACTCTAGTTCATCGTGTTCTTCGTCCAGGGTAATTAAAAGTTACTTTTACTGCCCTCGTTGATTCGAATGATTATCTACAAAATCTTCAAAAGTGTTTTTCTTCATATCTTCACACACTGAACACCTCACAAGTCATCCGTTCTTGATTCGTTTCTCCAAGAATCATTTTTCTTCAAGATTCCTCAATTGTGTGGATCTTCGATCTATACAACTCTGGAACCTAAGACAAAGAACGCTTAGTGAAAATCTTCAAGACTCATCTGGTCAAATTCCTCAAACTTGCTCATTTTGAAAAACCTTCTGAGAACGCATATGACCTCTCCAAATTCCTCGCAACTATACTCTGTTCACAGGTACACATGTCAGCTGCTGAATCACTAGGTTCTGATCAACTTAACTCATTTGCAGCATTCCTCGAAGAAAAGTTGCATACTTCTTCAGAGAATTCGATTGTTCAAATTCCTCAACTGAAGAAAATGGTTGATGGTAAAAGGCCATAGAAGGGAGGAAAGAGGCCTGAGGTAAATACAACGTTTGAGATCCCTGATGACATATATGCTGGGTACTGCACACCTACTGAGGAAACCAAGAATGAGCGCAAAGTGCGCATTCAGAAGATAGAGAGGAGATGGACAAGAGAATGGAGGGAGTACAGATATGTCACTCCT